>NC_040905.2:86184632-86493924 GCF_004126475.2 Phyllostomus discolor | reverse complement strand
ATGAGGCTGTCTTTATTTTCCTTGCTAGTTCAGTTTGTTCATTTAATTCCACCTATGAGTGACATCATATGGTATTGTCTTTCTCTGGCTGGCTTATTTTACCTAGCATTAGATTCCACATGTACATAATAAAATGACATTCTCTTTGTCTGACTCATTTCACTTAGCATTATGCCTTCAAGGTCCTTTCATGTTGTCTCAAGTGGCAGGATCTTCTTCTTTTTCATGGCTGAATAATACTCCAGTGTGTGTGTGTGGTGTGGTGTGTGTGTGGTGTGTGTGAGAGAGAGAGAGAGAGAGAGAGAGAGGAGAGAGTGCGTGTAAAATCACATCGTCATATCCATTTATCTATCAATGGATACTCAGGTTGTTTCCATATCTTGACTATTGTGAATAATGCTATAACACAGGAATGTAGTTATATCTTTGAGATCCTGGGTTCTTTCTTTTTTTTTAAAGATTACTAATTCCTTTATTTAAGAGTTCACATTAAACTGTTAAATACAATATTTCATTGTTAAATAGTTTATACACACCCAGTGAATAGAATCCAAAAGGTACAAAAGGTACAAAAAGCATCAGAGAAAAGTGTCCCCTAGGCATTCAGTTCCTGTCCATTGGGATAATTACCAGGAACCAATTTCTATGTATCTGTCCAGAGACAGTCTATATAAAAGCAAAAAACAGTGTTTTTACACTTTGATATATTTATTTCTTTTTAGTTATGTGATTTTTTTCCCACATTTTTTATTGTTGTTCAAGCACACTTGTCTCCACTTTCCCCCACCACTCCTTTCCACCTCAGGCACCCCCACTTCCCACCCTCGATCCTACCCTGCTTTGACTTTGTCCATGTGTCCTTCATACATGTTCCTGACAACACCTCCCCTTTTTCTCCCCATTATTCCCTCCCACCTCCACTCTGGTTACTGTCACTTTGTTCTTAATTTTAATGTCTCTGGTTATATTTTGCTGGTTTGTTTATTTTGTTGATTAGGTTCTTGTTAAAGGTGAGATCATAAGGTATTTGTCTTTTACTGCCTGGCTTATTTTGCTTAGCCTAATACTGTTCAGTTTCATCCATGCTGTCACAAAAGGTAGGAGCTCCTTTCTTTTTGCTACATAGTATTCCATTGTGTAAATGTACCACAGGTTTTTGATCCACTCATTTACTGATGGGCACTTAGGTTGCTTCCAGCACTTGGCTATTATAAATTGTGCTACTATGAACATTGGGGTGCATAGGTTCTTTTGAATTTGTGTTTTAGAATTCTTAGGGTATAATCCCAGCAGTGGAACTTCTGAGTTAAAAGGCAGTTCCATTTTTAGTTTTCTGAGGAGATTCTAATCTGTTTTCCACAGTGGCTGCACCAGTCTGCATTCCCACCAACAGTGCACTAGGGTTCCCTTTTCTCCACAAGCTCACCAGGACTTGTTTGCTGATTTGTTTATGATGGCCATTCTGACCCGGTGTGAGGTCTTATCTCACTGTAGTTTTAATTTGCATCTATCTGATGGCTAGTGATGCTGAACATCCTTTCATATATCTCTGGGCCTTCTGTGTATCCTCCTTGGAAAAGTGTCTGTTCAGGTTCTTTGCCCATTTTTCAATTGGATTGTTTGTCTTCCTGGAGTGGGGTCTTGTGAGTTCTTTACATATTTTGGAGCTCAAACCCTTGTCTGAAGTATCATTAGCAAATATATTTTTGCTTCCCTTTTCATTTTGCTGATGTTTTCTTTAGCTGTGCAGAATGCTTTTATGTTGAAGTTTCTATTTTGTTGAAGAAGTCCCATTTTTTTATTCTTTCCTTTATGTCCCTTGCTTTAGGGGATATATCAGTGCAAATATTGCTACGTGGGATATCTGAAATTTTCCTGCCTATCCTTTCCTCTATGACTTAGATGCTGTTGCGATGTATTGTATCTTTGAGATCCTGGTTTCATTTCCTTTGGAATATATGTATATCTCAGGGTAGCATTATTAAATCATATAATATTGATATTTTTACTTTTTTGAGGAAACTCCATACTGCTTTCCATAGTGACTCTACCAATTTACATTCCTGCCAACAGTGCACAGGATTGAAAAGAAATACACTTGTCAGATGAACTCTTCTTTGGTCTTGAATAGACTGTCTTCCATGTATTTGTCTCACTTTCTGCACATATTAGGATATAGCAATGAAGATGTTAGGTTGCCTTTGCCTGTACCTTATGGGAATCTCAAACCCAGAACACCTTACAAGCAGCCAGTTCTCTCCCTTTTCTCCTTACAGACTCATGGTCTCCCCTGTCCAAAGTACCACTCAAGTGTGTCTGTGAAGTAATGATTTGGGAGGACAGTGGATGACATGCCACTGAGGATACAGTAAGAATGTTAATGAGAGAATAGAAAACAAGAAATGTGAATTTTCAGGGTCCAAAGTCTAACCGGACTGTGTCCAGCCACAGGTCCATTGTGCTTCATAATACAGGCTTTGCGTGGTCTGAAGAACGGTTCCTGTTTTTAGTGGAGCATCCCAGTACAATGTGAGTGTGAGGCATGGGCTGAAAGTATGTTTTGACTGATTAATGTTGTTGGCCTGTAGTAGTCTCGATGTTACAACAGGAAGAATTATCACCTTCTCTTTACCCACATTTTAATTTCAATTCTATATAATGTTAGGATAATAATTACTATGAATCTCACAGGGGATATATTCATAATTAAAGTGATAACGTCCTAAGAAGTAATACAGATACAAAGCAAAGTGACTAAAGTAAGATGTATTTAATGAATAATTTAATGCAGCAGATTCCATTGTCCTTGCAAAACAAATTAATAAGATGCAGTGAACCTCAATTCATTATTTTAAAGTGCTTTCTCTTGAAAGTCACTGGAGTATTATCTTTACCAAAAATATAAAATTGGGTAGCATGCTCTCTCCCTAGAGCTATAATGCTCATTTTTGCCTAAGAACTCATAAAAATTATATTTCAATATAAAGTCATATGATAATTTAATTTTAAACATAATGTTACTGAATAGGGAGGTTGTAATGTCATTTTGTGAGCAATATTTTTTTCTGAGCTTGTTTGCTATTAAAAAAATGTTCCAGTCCTGAAGTAGGTATTTTTTTCTGTTATAAATTGATGTCATTGTGTGTGTGTGTGTGTGTAGCATATACGTTTGTTCTGCCCTCGTATTCCCCATACCTCCATTATGCTGAATCACTTTGTCCCTGAAATTTAAATAGTTTTATTTCAAACTCTTATCTACAGATGTTGGTGGAAGAAGACCCAGCATCTGTAGGCATTTATTATAGAGAGGTTTTCATTTCTTCATCTCTACCTGTGAGTTTGCTCTTACAAATGTGGAAGCTACACCATCTTCTTCCTTATATTCTAAGTCATTGATTTGATTCTCAGTTTCATCTACTTCACTGTTGGTTCCCTATAAGTTTTTCTTTATTTCATTTAGTGTAATCTTCATTTCTGCATGGGTCTTTTTTATGCTGTTGAAGTACCCAATGAGTTCCTCGAGCATCCTAATAACCAGTAGTTTGAACCCTGCATCCAATAGATTGTTTATCTCAATTTTGTTCAGCTCTTTTTCTGGAGTGTTGTTTTGTTCTTTCATTTGGGCCATGTTTCTTCGTCTCCTCATTCTGGCAGCCTCCCTGTGTTTGTTTCTATGTATTAGGTAGAGCTGCTTTGACTCCCTGTCTTAATAATGTGGCCTATTATAGAAAAGTACACTGGTAAATTGGATGGGGTGGAGCCTTAGGTAATTGCCAGGGCAGGGCAACCTGTGTGAACCAGGTTGATGGTGTCTCTGATACGGTGTTTCTGGTTCTGTGTGGGGGAGGGCTAAGAAAGGGGACAAGGCTGCTGCCTAGCCTCTGGTGTTTTGTCTGGGAGGAAGCTGTTCCCTGGCACTTGCCCTGATGCCAGACACTTCAGTTTCAGCCTGTATGCCACTGGTGCTTTTCCAGCTGCTGCTCTCAAGCTGAAGCCCAGAGGGGGGTAGTCTGTGTAATTCCTAAGTCCATTGTGGGCCCTTTATGAGGAGACTCCTGAGAATCCTGTCATTTGTTCTACCACCTCAATCCTGCTGGGTTTGCAGCCAGAATTTATGGGGACTTATCTTCCTCACACTGTAACCCTGGATTGGGTGGTGTGGTGTGGGGCTGGGATTCCTCACTCCCGAAGTATCCTTCCCAATTTTTTTCCATCACAAGTGGGTGTGTGACCACCCATTCTGTGCCTCCACACATCGTGTCTCTCTGTGCATTTGAACATCTCTGGCTCTCCTACCCATCTGGATGAATGTGACTTAATTCCTTGGTTGTCAGACTTCCATATAGCTCAATTTTCTGACAATTCTGGGTGATTTTTTTTTGCAGTCTAGTTGTAATTTTTGCTGTGATTGTGCAAGGAGGTGAGCCATGTTTACCTACACCTCCATCATGAATGGAAGTGGAAGGTGCACAATCTTTTTTGCTTTTGTGCAAAGCTCTGCAGGGCAACTCCTCAATCTTTTCCCTACATAATGTGTCACAAGTCAAGCCTATGATGCAACTAGAGTTTATTGAAGATTATCAGGATATATTAGTTAGGGTATAAGTTTGGGTGTGTATAAGAGCGGTCCACATTGTCAGTGTCCTAAATATTACAAAAAGTTTATTTCTCTTGCTTTGTTACAATCTGAAGGTAAATGGCCTGAAGCTTGGCATGTTGACATTTCTTCAAAAGGTCAACCAGGGACCCAGCTTTCTTCTGTCTTGTGACTCCACAATCTATAACCTTTTAACTTTTTGTGGTCTAGGATAATCTGCTATTACATCCAAATCCTGGGCATCAGGATAGTGGGGAGTGGATATGAGATACTTTTCTTCCCTTTAATGGTATATCCTCAAAGTAACACATATTACTTCCCCTTGGACTGTACTAGCTAGAACATAGGTCCATGGCCATACTGAGCTGCAGGTAAAACTGAGAAATATTCCTTCTGGATGGCCATGTACTAAGTTAAAAGCCACGAGTTTTATTTCCTTTGGCAGTAGCAGAATACATATTCGTCTCAAGTGTACACAGAACATTCTGAAGGATAAATCAAAGGTTTGTTCACAAAACATGTCTTAGCAAATTTAAGAAAGTTGAAATCATACCAAGTATATTTTCTGACCCTGACACTATGGAACTAGAAATCAATAATAGGAGGAAAATTGGAAAATTTACAAATTGGTGGAAATTAAATGACACACTCCTGAAAAGCCATGGGGTCAAAGAAAAAATCAGAGAAGAAAATAAAAATATCATGAAACAAATGAAAATGGAAACACAACACATGAAAACTTATGCGACACAACAAAAACAACTCAAAGAGTGAAGCTTGTAGTGATAAATGCCTACATTAAAAAAAAATCTTCCCTGACCCATGTGATTCAGTTGGTTGGGCATCATCCTACAACATAAAGGTAACCAACTGGTTCAATGCCCAGTCAGGGCACACGTCTAGGTTGCAGGTTCAGTTTCATTTGGGGCATATTTCTCTCTTTCCCTTCCTCCTCTCTAAAAACAAACAAACAAACAAACAAATCAATAAATTTTAAAAAGCTCTCAAATAAATAACCTAAGTTCATACCTCAAGGAACAGGGGAAAAAAGGATAATCAATGGGGAAATAGTTCTGGCTGCTGCGGCTCAGTGGATTGAGTGCCCAACTGTGAACCAAAGGGTCGCTGTTTCAATTCCCAGTCAGAGCAGATGCCTGGGTTGTGGGCTAGGCCCCCAGTGGGGGGAGTGCTCAAGAGGCAACCATACATTGATGTTTGTCTCTTTCTCTTTCTCCCTCTCTCACCCTCTCTAAAAATAAATGAGATCTTTTAAAAAGTGGGAAACGACAATCTTTTTAATAAATGGTGTTGTGAAAATTGGATATTCACATGCAAAAGAATGAAATTGGACTCATAGCTTACACCATTCACAAAAATTAACTAGAGATGAAATTAAGGGCTTAAGCATAAACCCTGAAGGCTTAGAACTCTTAGAAGAAAACAGACGATAAAAAGCTCCTTGACATTGGTCTTGGCAGTGATTTTTTGGATGTGATATCAAAAGCATAAGCAACAAAAGCAAAAATCAATGTTGGACTAACCTCCAACAAAAATCTTCTGCAGAGCAGAAGGAACAATCAGCAAAATAAAAAAGACAACCAATGGAATGGGAAAAGCATTTGCAAACCATGTATCTGATAGGGGGTTAATATCCAAAATATAGAGAGAATTTGTGCAACTCAGTAGAAAAACATTCAATTACAAAGTGAGCAAAGGCCCTGAATAGATATTATTTCAAAGAAGACATACAAGTGGCCAAACAGGTACATGAAAAGGTGTTTACTCTCAGTAATCACTAGGGAAATGAAAATCCAAATCACACCTGTCACACCTCACACCTGTCAGAGTAGCTGTGATCAGAAAGACAAGAGATAATGAGTGCTGGCGAGAATGTGGAGAGAAAGGAACCCTTGGGCCTTGTCGATGGGAATGTACCTGGCATAGCCACTATGGAAAACAGTCTGGAGGTGCCTCAAAAAATTAAAAATAGAACCACCACATGACCCAGCAATTTTACTTCTGGGTATGTATTCCAAAGGAAGTGAAATCAGAATCTCAAAGAGGTATGTTCACTCTCCTGTTCATTGTAGCATTGTTTACAATAGCCGAGATATGAAACCAACACAAGTGACTGCTGACAGATAAGCAGATAAAAAGATGTGAGACACACACACACAGCCATAATGGAGAAGAAAATCCTATCATTTGTGACAATGTGTTTGGACTTCAAGGCCATTATGCTAAGTGAAATGAGTCAAATGGGAAAAGACCAATACTGTATGAGCTTCCTTACATGCAGAATCTAAAAATTCCAAAGTCACAGAAGCAATGCAATGGTGTTTGCCAGGGACCGTGGGTGGTAGAAACAGGGAGGTGAGGTTCAAGGGGTACAAACTCCCAGTTATAAGAGAAATAGGTTCTGGGATACAGTGTACAGCCTAGTGACTATAGTTAACAATATTGTGTTGTATACTTGCAAGTTAATAAAAGAGTAGATCTTCAATGTTCTTACCAGAAAAACAACAATAAAATTATAACTATGTGAGGTGAAGGATGTGTTAACTAACCTTCTTGTGGTAAACATTTTACAATATTTATGTATGAAATCATCACATTGTGTACCTTAAATGTACACAACGCTATGTGTTAATTTTATTGTAATAAAACTGGAAAAAAAAAAGGAAAGAAACTCAAAACACTTTAAGAGTTCTTTTTAATGTTGGAGGAAATGATATGGGGACCAGTTAGCAGTGTTCTCTACGGGGTCTCTATCTGACATAAGGATGTCTCAACCAAGCACAGCAGAGAGAGCAATGTGAAATTTAATGTTAGTAATGCCTGGGCTTGACAGTCTTTAGTGTTCCACCAAGGGGGATTTTCTCTGGTCTTCTCTCCTCTTCCAGCTTTCCATGTGCCTGTGTTTCAGGAACCTTTAACACCCCCTTATTCTTTCCTCCTTAGCCCCATATCCCTTACTTTCCTACCTGCAAAGTTTTTTATGTAATTGGAAGGACATTTATCTCTCTCCGCCCAAATGCTAGTACAATGGCTTTGAATGCAATTGTTAAAAAGCACCAAAATAATAATCTAAGTAAGTGAAGTGGGCCTGTTATGAGGCGGAATGGGGCAGTGGAGACTGGCAGGTGAGAGGGAGCGCGCCCCACTCGGGAGGAAGGTAGCGTACTTGACTCTGGGAACAGTGCCTTTCCAGAACACTGGCCCTGTGACCACATCTTGCTTCTACAGGGGAGCTGAAAGTCCAGAGTCTTTAGTTAACTTCCTTTGCATTTGTGTTAGCAATTGATTCATAGTTTTTTTTTTTTCTAAAAAAGGAACATGACAGCAAACAATATACTTTTGCTGCCTGCCCCTGGGCAACTATTTTGTAAACTCAGCGTTAGAACACCCAGGCATCATCTGTGGGAACTCAGCTTCAAAACCAACCAATTGGGGCTTCTCTTAAGGAGACTTATCTCTCTCTCAGTGACTGGTGCTGTACTCTTTCCCATGGATATAATAATGCTCTGATTTTACACTGTACTTTACAGTTTCCTAGGAGTTTTTGCACATATTTGCATGTTGACCTTTGGTAATAAATCCTGAAATTTAGCAGAGCTAATGCTGTCTTTACTTAAAAGGTGAGGAAACTGGTGCTTAGAAAGCTTAAATTCCTTGCCTAAACAATAGAACAGAAATAAGGCAGAGGTGAATCAGGATTTATATCTTCTGACACCTTGTTCAGAGCACTTGTGTTCACTTCAGTCTTTAGAGAACTGTGACTAGTTTAAATATATAATATATTGTGAAATCTTGACACTCAAGTCCTCAAGAGGTACTTGAACGTCATTAAAAGCTCATCTCAGTTTTCTGAGATGTAATTGTTATTGTGCTATTTTATAAGAAGAAGAAAGGGATTCAGGCTCAATCATCATGGGGATGTTGTCAGTTCCAAATTATATTTTTGTCTTTGTATTTCCAAGTTTGATATTTCACTGACTAGAATTTTATGTTCATTGCTATTCTCTGTTGTGATTCTAAATGTAGCATCTTCCTTGACATGAGAAATCACTTTAAGCAAATAGTGAGTGCCTAGTGCATAATAACAATTGTCAATGAACCAGAGAAATTAAGACTTGTCTTTGCATGTGGTAATTATGAGAGGAATGCATGATCGATAACAAACCATGTGAACATTCATAAGACTTTTAGAATAAAATTAATGCATGCATATGGCAAAAAAGAAAAAAACACCCAAACAAAACCAAGGAATGCACAAGAAATGTCTTAGTTTGGGTTCCCCTTCTAGGCTGATTCTAAGATAAGGGCCTCTGGGAAAGTGATTTATTTGTGAGGTGGTTGTACAGAACAAACAGAGAATGGGATGATTTAGAAAGGAAAGAAGAAAAGTTATTATAAAGGGGCATTATCTAATTGGTACCCACTGTGAGCAGCTGCAGCTCACTCGCATGAAACCAGTAGGAGGAGTTTATAGAGTGTCTCTCCGAATGACCTGTGCAAGGGTGCCTGGAGAAGCACTGACCACTGACTTCCATATGCCACAGGTTGTGCATCAATGTATGCTGGGGTGGGGGGACTCCCCCTGGTGTGGCACTTCCCAGTAGCATCAAAGGAGCCCTGGTGTATAAAGGGAAAGCCAGGGAGGGGTCATGCACTTAAGATAAGGGGCTCTCCATGTGAAATGAGCTGAAACCTGCACAAAATGACACCATGGGCATGCAGGAAACAGAGGTGAGGCCAAGAGTCCATTGGGCCATATGCACAAGGGGCATCTGATGCAATTGCTTGAAAACAAGAACAGTAGTGCCCCACGTGGCTATTCTGGCTTTTAGTCTTATGGCCTAAATAAGATAAACACTTTATCATCTCTTAATTTATCAAATTTATGCACTACTTCCACTTTCTCTGTTGTTATTGTATTTAGTTATTTTATTGATATCTTTATAATTTTAAATACTATACTCAAAAGCATAATTTCTTATTTTATTAGTTAACAGTTAGTTTTAACTTTTAAGTCAAGTTTTTCCTAGTAAGTCAAATTTTTTTCCACTATCATTGCCTTCGTCCAGCTCTCCATATTTGGCCCTAGCAGTTGAAAGCTATATCTTTTATTGACTTTTTTAGTATCAAGAATGATAGCATATACATTCTGTTTTATGTTCTTAATTAACTTATCTGTGACTTCTCTATAGTTTGATACTGAGAGTTGATAATAGATGGCATTTAACTATTTTGCCTATATAAATGTTATTCTGTGTGAAGCTGAGCAATATGCTAGGATTATATTTTTCTCAACCAGTCCAATGTCATGACCCTTGTAGAACTTGAAAAAGAATGTTTCTAGTATCAAGGTCCAAATGAGTTATTTTTCTTACATGCAGTCAGAATCTGAAAATCACACACTACACACAGACCTCACTCTGTGTGTGTGAGCACGCGTATTTCCCCAGGCTTTCTGCTTGCCTTTCATTTCTTCTTGTTGAAAGAAAAATAATGCCTCTTCACCATATCATTTCCAGTGCCATAATCACTCTACCAATGGAAGGCATTTATCCTCACAAACTTTCTTTTTGAAGACTGTTCTAGGGCTGTTTTCTTGATATAATTTTGACCATTTGGATTTTGTACTCATTCCACTTCAAAGGTTGAGAGATTACATTCACAGCATTTCTGTGCTAGCCCTGGCATTTCTTGGCTCTCACATTTTCCATTTCTTGGTTTTGACTGAGCCTGCTTATTTCAATATGTTCAGAAGTGACTCAGAAACAGTCTTGGCAAAAACTCTTATAAGTCTTCACATGTTTGAAAGTCCCTTTTATTTGTATTTATATTTGATTGACAGTATAGTTGGTCTGGAAATCTAGTTCAGAATAATTTTCCTCAGTTCTTTGCAAGTACTGCCCCACTGTCTTCTTGCATAAGGTTTTCTAAATGAGAAGTCTAATCCCTATTTGTGTGTGTGTGTGTGTGTGTGTGTGTGTTTGTATGCAATCACTTTTCCCAAACTGTACTCTGGAAACTTTTAGGATCTCTTATTTATTTTTACCTTTGAATTTCTGACACTTGAAACAAAATGTCTTCTAATTTGTGGCCTAAGAGCTGCTTTTCATAGCAGGATATGTGTTCATGACATTATTTTTTGATCTTTGCTCAAAAACCTCCTTTTCTACCTGCCAGAACTCCCCCTGGTCTGGATCCTATATGCTCCTCATTGAAATGCTGGCTCACAAATGGTGCCGCACTGAGGAAATTTCTGGACTTGACGCTGTGAACTCACCAGAGTCCATATGTCAGAGTCCATATGGATATTTGATGGCTACTGTTCCAGCGGCCTTGTCAATTGAAGACTGCATAAATTTTATTTTATACTACTTCTTTTTGGAGTATCAATATATCAATATTCAACCTATCAGTATTCAGTGCAACACCGGAGAAGACCAGTCAGAGGCAAACACAGCCTCAAGGTGTCAACCTGCAACCTGAACCTCCACTTGACCCAGGCTGCAAGATCCTGAGCCAGCCTGTTATCCATTTTTATGACTATAGCCAGAAATCAGATGTATCATGATTTTATTTATTCTTCTCAAACCTGAAATAAATTTTAGTTTTTAATCTAAAAGCAAAAGGTGTAACTTTTTCTTCAGTGAATTTGCTTGGCACTCAGAAGGCCAAGCAAGGCCCCTTTAGAGGTTTATAACTTTCCTTGGTTCTGGGGTATTGCCTTCTTCTTTTGTTTTTAATCATAAAAGTGTGATGCAGAGTCAGCTCTCATAGCAGCAGCCTCAGCTTTCCCCAGTAGGTTGACTGAACCTGTTGAGAGAAGGATTCTCTGATGGATTGCTTGGCCTGCAAATCTCCACCCTGGGCTGCTGTGGCTCTGCGTGTGGGGAGGGAGGGAAAATGGCGTCCGTCTTACTGTTTTAGGTTTCCTGTTTTAATTGCTGCTCCTCATGCCTGCTTGTGAGTGTGGGGTCTCCAGAGAGAACAAGAAGCCTGAATCCTACTCCTATTGCAGCCTCCACCTAAGCATATTCCTGACTTCCTTCACTCTCTTTTCAAGTCAACATGCTGTCCGCCAGTGTCTACCTTCCAGAACCCTGTTGAACTCTAGAATGCTGTGGTTCTCCTCACATTCTAATTCTCTCTACTTGCTTGGTTTAATTACCTTTTATAGTCTGAGATTAATTAATTAAATAATTTCTGGAAAGTAAAGCTCTTTTGAATTTAAGTACAGTTGACATAATATTATATTAGTTTCAGGTGTGTAACATAGTGAGATTTCATATTTATATATACCTTACAAAGTGATCACCACAAAAAGTACCCTATCCGTCACGGTACAGAGTTACTATGATATTGTTGACTGTGTTCCCTATGTTGTACTTTACATCCCCATGACTTATTTCTGTTATAACTATGTTTGTACTTTTTAATCCCCTTTGCCTTTTTTGCCTACACTCCCACCTCCCAGTCCTCTGGCAACTCTCAGTTTTTCTATCTATGAGTGTATTTGTTTCTTTTGTTCATTTGTTTAGTTTTTTAGATTCCATACGTAAGTAAAATGATACAAGATTTGTCTTTCTCTGACTTATTTCACTTAGCATCATACTCTCTGGTCTATCCATGTTGTTGCAAATAGCAAGATTTCATTCTTTTTCATGGCTGAGTAATATTGCGGTGTTGTGTGCGTGCACGCACACAAACACACACATATCCACTTCTCTTTTATCCATTCATCTATTGATGAATACCCAGGTTGCTTGGTATTCATCTTGGCTATTTTAAATAGTGTTGTAATGACTGAAACCCCGGATTGAAAGACACACACACTGAAAGTAAAGGGATGAAAAAGACATTTCATGAAAATGGAAACAAACATAAAAGCTGGGGCAGCAATACTTCTATCAGACAAAATAGACTTAAAACAAAGCCTACCAGAAGAGACAAAGAAGGACCCAGCAATTCCATCTCTGGGCACTTATCTAAAGAAAAACAGGACAGTGATTCAGAAAGACAGATGCACCCCTTCAAGGTTATTTTAATGGTATCTCCCGAGGAAAGTTAAGTAATGTCTATTTTTAGTTTTGTTTACATTTCTCAATATAAACTTTAACCTTTTCTTCCCTGTACTTAATTTTATCTTGATTAAAATACTGATTTCATGTGAGTTTTCAGTATGGTCTTGATAATAAGAGAGATTTGTATTCATTCCTGAGAGAGAAATAGATGTGATACTTAGGAAAATGACCAATACCTTTTCTAATTGTTTCTTTTTTATGCAAATAGTAACAAAATATTTTTGATTTATGAGTTCAGAGTAAAAGGAGAGAAAAATATAAAATTAAATGGTAATGCTTTACAAAAGTTACTGTTACGTGGTGAGCCTGTTTTTCTGTCAGCTGGGATTCTTGTGTAGATAATAAATCCCCATCAGTGATTTAGCATGTATAAAACACATCAATCCTTTTTATTATATTTTGTGAGCCTTGACATTTATGATAATTTCCTCATATCTACTTAAAACTCTTTCTCTTATGATTGCATTGTTAAAGTGGATTTTTTGCCCTTGTTGGCTTATCTCATTAGCATGTGTTTATCATACATTTTCGGGGCAATTACCATTTTGGAATAATGCACACAACATTAAATGGATTCCCCAGCTTTAAAAGGTGTCGAGATAAAGGCAGCAGCGTTTGCACCTCCCATCTCTATTTTCCAGCCCCTCTAATGACTACAAAAGACATTTGATTTCTTGTCACTGGGTCAATTGGATAATGGCAAGGATAATATGCCCCCCTACTGTGTGTCCACAGTTGGTTCTGCAAGGAAAAAGACACACTGGGAACACATTTCTACAGCATTCTCGTTTCAATGCTTCTGCTTGTTGTCCATCAGTGTTCTGATACAGGGATGTAAGAAAGGACAGCATCCTAATTGATATTTGTACACAAATATCTCATGTTTTCTCATCCTCTCTTTGATTGACAGTTGATGGGAGAGTACGATTTAGGGAAGGAATCATTTTTATTTTTCATTTTTAAATAAAATGATAAGATATATTCCTACTTGGTCAATCTCCATATAACTAGAACGGCTCCCTTTTTCTCCATTCATACTCTTCTGTGTGTGAAGCAGGAGCTCAATCTCCCTATTTACTGCCATTAAAGATGAACACAAGTCACTGTAAGGTGTTAACATACCTTCTAAACTGCCCCCCTCCCAAAAAAAAGCCCCAACTCCTAAAGAACACTCTGTGGGATTTTATCATTCCGTTTGTAATGAATAGCAATAAATTATTGGAAGTCTGTTACCAATTTGTAGTATTCTTGTAGTGTTTCTCAGTTTACCAGAATGCTGAGAATCAGAACTAAATTTATTATGCATTTTGTTTGTTTCTTCTGTACAGTGTTTTTATTGTTGTTCCATTAGAAATCTTGGATTAGTTTATTAAGTGACATAAATTATAGAGAATAATTTCAGTGTGTATCATAGATTTGAATTATAATCTTGTTAGAGGCACAGTATTTGAAGAATAGATTTAAAAAATAATGATCTAGTCATTACATTAGGATGACAATATCTCCAATTTAAAATATTAGCCTTGTTATTTTGATATTTAATAATTATGTGCATTATGATATTTTTAATTCTTATAAAAGTTCACAGCATATATAAAGCTTTCTAATTTAGTGGTTTTAAAAGCCAGATAAAAAGAGTGAAGTGGTAGAGTAAATATTTGTTTAATAAATTTCTATTGAAGGCCTTTCTATTGTGTTTTAAACACTCTGTTAGGTACTAGAAATATAATGGCAAATACCGTATCCTGCTTCTAAAATTCACAGTCCAGTGCACCAGAGAGATGAAATAGAAATAGGAAAGTAAATAAGAATAATCAGAAAATTATAAATGAAATGAAGAAAACACATAACAGTTAATATTTACTTAAGTAGTTATGATGCAAACTGATTTTAAATAGAGTGATTTGCAAAAAGCTTTCTAGAGAAATTAGATTTAACCTGAAATGTGAAGACTGAGAGGGAGTTAGCTATGCTAGAGACATATAAAAAGGCTGGGGGGATGGGCTGAGTTGAAATTTTATCAGAAGCTGTTTTGGTTAGTACCTATGAGCAGAGGGTAGAGAAGAAGGGGGCAAAATGATAGCAAAGTAGGGAATTCATGAGATAGGCTTTTGAGGAAGGGAATATACAAGTAGACAATGGCCAGATTGCATATAAAAATAGAACTTTGCCCCCACAATGTGCAGCAGCTGCCCAGGAATCCGACCCCCAATCTGTAGTAAACATCCCAGGAAGCCAGGCTGCTATGAATCAGACTTGTGGGAAGCCGGACCACCATCTCCAGTGACAATCCAGGGAGCTCAACGATAACTCCTGTAACAACACCAAATGGCTGGGGTTTGATTAATAACTGACAGCCTCCCTGCTTTTTGTTTCTGCTTCTCACTTGGGGCCAACCAGAGAAAGCCAAGTATGCGCTCTTACGCAATTGCATAGGGCACCTCCCTTCCAGTTAGACTGCCTGTAGCTTCCCCGTGCCCACAGCCTTCTGTGAGGCATAGAAGCCTTCCCTTTTTCCATAATAATTTCCCCACTCCTCTGCCTGTTTGAGTCTCTGCCAAGATGCAAGTAATTGTGGCTGATTCCCATGCTATGTAGTGAGTTCAGAATAAATAGCCTTATTTTTGTAATTTGGTTGGTCTCCGTATATTTCCACACTTCAGAGGTAATAGTGAGTTTGAAATTTGTTCTAAGTGCAGTGAAAATCCCTGGAAGGATTTTGAACGGGGAAATGACATGATCTCAATGACATCTTAAGATCACTTGGGCAGATATGTTCAGAGCAGGTTGTACTGGGGCAAGAGAAAAAGTAAAGAAACACTGGGAGGCCATTGCAGTGGTGTGGGTGAGAGGAAATGCGGTGAAAATTGATGCCACAGTAGAAATGGAGAAAATTAGATCTATCTATCCATTATCTATGTCATCTATTTAATCTGTATATGTAAAATGTATGTGGAAGAATCATCTGTTTATGGAATAGAAAGTAAACAATGTGAAGTAAACAAATCTCTCAGGACATTTAAGTACCTATTCAAACCAGTTACTACAAAGTACAGAGGAGCTACCATTCATGAATAATGCGGCATCTGGAATAATCCTGTTACCAACACATGAGTGGAATTTTAGGAACTTGAGATTTACAGGTGTAATCGGGGTTTGATTCTCTTTTCTGGTCCTTTGTTCTGGCTCTGTTCTTGACTCCACCTCTCTTTCTGACCTTTTCTCCAGTCCTGTTGTGCTCCTAAACCCTGATAGTCCAGATAATCTAGAGCTTTCCACGGAAGGGGTCCTACTTCAATACTTCAGCAAAAAAGAAAAAAAAAAAAGTTCACTAGCTCCTTTTTTGTCAAACTGGTAATATAAGGCTGTGTTTTAAAGTGGCCTTGGAAATGCCAACAAGAAAGCACGAATGAAGAGAAAAACTCTTAAACCTATTTCTCTGCCAAGAGTTGAAAAAATCTACCTTGAAGCCTGAAAGTCAGAAGGAATCTCATCTGCATTTCTTCTGTATCTTCATCTTTGAGGACCTGAATCCAGAACGCCTATTTACGCACATTCATGTGAGAAGGAAGATTCAGAATGGGAATAAGTATGTAAAGAGGCAATAGGAAACGCCAGGGGAAGTATCAGATAATACCTTATTGGTTAAAGAATTCAACAAATACTGTGCTACTCTGGTGGGTCAAGTGCTGATCTTGGCATTGAGGATATGGTGGTAAATAAGACAGACTAAATTACTAATCTCGTGGCATTTATATACTAATAAGTATATAAGCAACATGAAAACATGTAAGTAAATAGATATGAGATAATTATGGTAACATGGAGTTGCTCTTCTGGAGCAAGATATTAAGGAGCAATTAGGTGGAGGGGGGCAGGAACAATCTAGCTGAGAAGGTGAATACAGTGTATACACAACATGGGAGAAACTTAGCTATTGAAAGAATGTTTACAGAACATCATAAGAGGTTCAATGTCATTACTCATCAGTGAAATCAAATCAAAATCATAGTGGGATACCATTTCATGCCCAAAGAATGAATAAAATTTAAAAAATATATTGAGAATACCCAATATAAGGTAAGGTCACAAAATAACTGGAAATCCCACACTTTGTTGGTGGGGATGTAAAATGATATAACTACTTTGAAAATTTGGTAGAGTCTAATAAAGCTAAATATACACTCCTTAATGACCCAGAAATGAAAACATATGTTCACAAAACCACTTGTACAAGAATGGTTATAGCAACCTTAAAAACTGGAAGCAACCACATGTCCATCACAAGAGAGAGTATAAATTAACTGTAAAATATTCATACAATAAAACATTACTCATCAATAAAAAGGAACAAACTGCTGATAGCCAACAGCATGAGTGAATCTCAAAAACATTAGGTTGAACTAAAGAAGCCAAACACAAAAGAATCCATGCTGTATGCTTCCATTTATATGAAATCTGAGGCCAGGCCAAAGCGTTCTGTGGTAATAAACATCAGAAAGTCGATACTTCTGAGGTGGTGGTGGTCATGGTGGTAATTGACTGGAAAAGGGCTGAGGGAACTTTCTGGGGGTGATGATGGTTATGTTTTATATTTTGATTTAAGTTTTCTGTATATGGGTGTATAAAAATGGCAAAATTCATTGAGCTGTGCATTTTTATTGTATATGAAACAGTCTGTTAGAATAATACGACACTGTAAAATAAAGTATGTTTGGAAAAGAAAAATGATTTGTATAGGGGAAAATGCTCGCTACATACTGTCATTAAATAAGAGAGCTATAGAGTTGTGTGTATGTCATGATCTAATCCTAGTCCATGTGAAACAGATGGTAGGGAAAGGACTAGAAATTAACGTTGCTGCTGGTTAAATTATGAATGATTGTTACTAAGCATGATTCTGGTAAGTAGTTGATCAGTTAATTTAATCTCTTAAAGTAGAGAATCAAAGGAAAAATACATACATATCTAAATATCTAAATAGTTTATTTAAATATTCAACCAACAAATGTTCACTTATTTCTTGGATACATTTTTTTTGTTTTTTGTAAGTAAAGGTCTGCTAACTGGGGTTCCACATTTTTTTTTTTATAAAACCTACTGCCACTTTGACTTCTTTAGTAAGCATTTGAAGAAGAAAAAGGTTTGGAACCAATCTGCATGCATATAGATTATTATGATTAAAAAATTATTACACTCACAGCAGATTTTAATTACTTATCTTTATCAAGTCTTTCCAAAGAATTCAAATTATTTTTATAGACTCAGTAACTTTTTTATTCTCATATTTTCTTGGTTCATGTGACATTTAATTATACTCCATAAACACATTAATAGATACAACTGGCATAAATGAGTTTGTGAATAAATAACCTTATTTTGGTAAGCATACAAATCTACCCGTGAGAGGAGACATTGCAAATATTCCAGAGAGGCTCACCAGCCACAGCAAATTCTGGGCATTAGTGGTCATTAGTCACAATGTTTTACAGAGAAAATGAAGAGTTAATTAATCCAGAAAGCCTGTTGGGTGGATGGATGTCAGTTAAGAGAACTTCTGAACTTTTCCAACGTGCCACATTAATTCTATAATTTTCTAGTCATAAAAAGCAAGCATTTACATTATTTAGCCACAAGAAAGCTAACAATACCAGTAAAATCATTTAAAAATTATTACTTGAATGAGTTGTGTAAGTTTTGAGACTGAGATTACTGCATGAACTCATCTGACACATTTTTAACTCTGACTTTTGGAAAAGGGAGACCATAAATAATGCAAATTCTCAAGGAGGAAATGCTGAGTTTTGCCCTGAAGACAGCTTTGGGACGATGGCCTTAAGGAAATGTGACAACACGGCCTTAGCCCAGGGACAGACTGCGAATGTGTCCTGCCTCAGGCCTGCTGTAGCAGACGGACACTCTCGGAAGCCATCCCTGGTAGCAAATGGGTGGCTCTAGATGTTTTATTTGCACCTCTTACATGAGGTTACCCTGCATGTGACCCTGATAAATATAGGTGACTTTCCTAATTGCTGTAACTTATGCAAACAGGAATTTTTGAGAGGGTGAGAGAAACCAGAGAGGATGCAAGTCTGTTTCCTTTGTTCCCTCCTGCTTACTGATCAACTCAGGGTGCTGCTGTGGCTTCTCCCTCCTCAGCTCCCTAGGTCTTCCTCCCCGAGCAGCATTTAATGGCTTCCTGTTTCTTGTGGACCAGTTTGGTGCTCATCCTACTTACCTCTTAAGGACATGTGTGACTTTTGATTACCCTTATCTATTTTGACACTTTCTGCCCTTTTGGCTTCCTTAAGGACTCCTTTTTTTAAAAAGCACATTTGTATTTTAACAAGAGAAACGAAAGATGGAGTCCTTCCCCGCCTTATTTGTTAGACAATCATATATTTTACAAAGTGTTCCCCCATATTTCCAGTACTCACCAGGCACTATACATAGTTATCACACTATTATTGACTATATTCCCTATGCTGTACTTTACATCCCCATGATAATTTTATAACAACTCTTACTCCTGCTTTCCTTCCTGCTCTCTGGTGGCTACATGTTAATCTCCTTTTCTAGACAGTACTTTCTTGGCCCATCTCTTCAGTACTGTCATTTGCCAAGTTTCTTTCTCCCAGGCCCGACTCTGCTTAGCTTCCAAGATCAGACGAGATCGGGCGTGTTCAGGGTGGTAGGAAGGTACACCCAAGTTTCTTTTCTAATCCTCACTTTTTCTCATTTTTTAAACTGTTCCTGAATGATCTTACCTATTCCTGTAGCTTCAGCAGCCACGTGATTTCTGATAGCACCCAAAGTTTAGAGATTAACATTAGAATTATAATCGATATATCTCCCTGCCTACCGAGCTTCACAACATAGATGCTTCCTGGGTAAATTCAGACAACATGTTCTCATTTCTCAGCTCTATCTCTGTGCACCATTTTATGAACAGGGCACCTTTTCCTGTATTCCCTGATTTATGAGTGACAAATCAGCAAAAGACCATCCAAGACAAAAAACAGACTTCTTACTCTTTGACTCAGTAATTGACCAAAAGGCCAAACTGATTTGCTTCCTTTATACTTACACTGCCTACCTTAGTTTCCTGTTTCAGGTGTCCACTTCACTTCTCTGTGACTCAGGAATTATTCTGATTAGTCTCAACCAACCATTTCCTCATCCAAAAGCTTACGCTTTTCATTCTAACTTCTTGAGTAAAAGCATTCCAGGACTCTATAAGTGTGTGTGTGTGTTTTTTTTTTCTGTAGTAGAATTAACAGGATTTAATTCTTTAGAAACTTTGTATTTCTATTTGTGCCATTTATGCTGTAATTTTCTCTATGAGAGCTAATGGGATTTTTAAAACTAAAGTTGGCCTCTAAACTCTATCCCATCTAAATTTCAAATTGATAATTAGTTGTATAGCTAAATCTAATAATTGTGTAGCTAAGCACAGCAATGTTCTTAGGAACCTCTATCAATAAAAACAAGTTTCTAATTGTGATGGATGTTTGTGAATTCCTTTTGAGTTACAGTATGCTGAGTTTGGCTGCAGAAGATGAATTCATAAGCCCAAGTTCATATACATGTTACACTGGTAGGTCAGAGCCTACCTGGCTCAAACCATACCATATTTGCAAAACAAACACACAATGTAAAAGACTCAGATTAATGTGAGGGTTTCTGCTTTTGAATAAAGAGCCGGGCAACCAGCTCTGTGATATCCAAGGATGATTCAAGCTAACTCAAGTTCCTGTAGGCTTCAGTGGCGTGACTGAAGGCTGAACCAAAGTCAGGAAAGTAAACTATTGAAATGACAGCCCATGTTACAGACAAAAATCAAAAATATTTGTCTTCCATTTCAAGTGTTTTTGACAGGGGAAGCAATTTCTATCTGTATCTTAGGTTATTAATCATGGAGGACTTCAAGAGAGTCTTAGAAACATAAAAGAATTTTTTTTTACCCTTTTCCCTGAAAAATTAAAATGTACCTTTTTTTCAAGAAAGTTTTGCTTTTTGTATGAAAACATGGTACTGTTTTGAAAATTAGGTTCAACCAATATTAAAAATATCTCAAATACCACATCCGACTTTCCATTTAAAAGATGTCAGGCTTAGCTGTTAAAAAAGTTCAATTATCGTCAAGTGTCAGGCTAGCTAACAATTTAACCAGGCTCTTTAACAAAGGCTCAGTGTCTAAGATTACTCTGTCTTTTATCCTCCCCTAATTTCTTCTGTGAGATGATGAGCCCATGGAGTGGGGGAGAATATATGCCATATCACAGAAGGGCAGGAGCCAGAGATTGCCGAACTCCTGGTCCCTGAGCACCCCTTGCATGCAAAGGCTCAAAAACCAGTTATGAGTCATGGAGAGACAGAAGCAAAATGTTGTGAGTCATTAAATGCTATAGAGTATATAACATATCATTTGAGTCATTGTATTGGTCTACTAAGGTTGCCATAGCAAAGTACCACAGACTGGATGGCTTAAATAACAGAAGTTTATTGCTCATAATTGTGGAGGCCAGAAGTCAAGATCAAGGTGGCATCAGAGCAGGTTTCTCCTGAGACTTCTCTCCTTGGATCGGTGGTGGCTGTCTTCTTTCAGTGTTTTCATATGTTTTTCCCTCTGTGAGTCTCTGTGCCCTAATTTACTCTTCTATTTTTTTAAATATATATTCTTAGAAGTTTATTTTTAAATTATACAATTATTGACGTACAATATTGTATTAGTTTCAGGTGTACAACATAGTGATTAGACATTTGTATAACTTATGAAGTGGTCCCCCTGATAAGCCTAGTACCCATCTGATTCCATATATAGTTATTGAAATATTACTGACCATATTCTGTGTTGTACTGTACATCCCTATGACTACTTTTATAATGGAAAATTTGTACTTTTTAATTTCTTTCACTTTTTTCACTCATTCCCCAAGCCTCCATCCATCTGGTAACCATTAATTTGTTCTCTGTATCTATGAGTTTGTTTCTGTTTTACTTGTTTATTTTGTTTTCTGGATTTCACATCTAAGTGAAATCACATGGCATTTGTCTTTCTCTGTATGACATTTCTTTTAGCATAATTCTAGGTCCATCCATACTGTTGCACATGGTAACATTTCATCCTTTGTTACAGCTGAGCAATATTCCATTGTACGTACATACCATATCTTCTTTATCCTAATCTACTCTTCTTATGAGGACACCAGCCATATTAAATTAGGGCCCAACCATATGCCCCCACTTCACCATAATTATTTCTTTACAGGCTCCACCTCAAATGCAGGTACATTCTGAAATACTGGGGTTAATATTTCAACACATAAATTTTGGGGGGGACAATATTCTGTCTATTGTGGTCATGGTCCTATGTATTATTGACATGGGATTCAGAACATATATTTTTCAATAGTTCAGAGCATATTTAGCACCATGTAACAGAACACTCCAGATTTATAAGATGTTGTCTTACAGCTGCTGGGTGATCCACCTTCTGGAAGATCAATGAATTTCATGAATATCAGCTGATGGCCTTATTTCTTCAGGTATATACCATGAAATACTAGTATGTGACACAAAATAATGTCTGCTGACTCATGCAACAGCATGGATGAACTATACAGACATGATGTTGAGTGAAATAGATCCACCTGCTCATGCAAAATATCTATGTCTTCATGGCCTTCCCAAGCCTCATTTTGCACATATTACTTCTAATTGGTAATGAGAAACTGTTGGGCATTCAAGGTTTTGTGAGTTGGTGCATCAGATAAATACCAACCTCATGATGAGTAGTGCAGAATATAAGTTACCACTTGCTCAGTGCATTCAATTCCTAGTAGGGCTATTAGCAGCCAGACATTTTTAAAAAAGATTTGCTGAAAAGAGCATAACTTTTTCAAAACCCCGGTGTCACTGCTGTGATTCCTCTATCCAGTGTTGCAACAGGCTTTATACAATCAGCCTCAGACTCTTTAAGCAAAATTGGAGCTTCAACTAGTGAAAATATTTGCACTGGATAGCTTTTTCTTGCCCTAGGATATTCTCTGTGTTAACGGCCCTCTGGGTTACTCAGAAAATAGTATCAAACAGCATACCTGAATCTGGTGTATGTTGTTTCTAAAACTCAAAGAGGTCTTTACATTTCTGTGCCACTTAGTAGTAGACAGTAAAATGTGTCTGTTCTGGATTCATAGGAACTTCAGCATGATGGTAGATCTTTGCTTTAAAATGATCTCCTACATTCTAGAACATATGTGTCAGCCCAAGATATGTAGAGTATGGCTGCCTCTTGCTCTCCAAGTCCTGTCCATGAGAAGCTATTAATGTAGTGGAACAAAATAATATCACATGATAAATGAGATGATAAAGTTTTTATAAACTGAATTACGATGTAAAGTTAGAGAAGTGCTTGGTCTTGATACAAGGCCATAATCATGTACTGTTGTCCTGTTATGTATTTCCCCCTCTAGGTCAATAGCTGTATACCATGTTCCATGGCACGTGTTCCTTCTTGCTGGTAAGGAGGCCTCATCTTGATTTGCTACAAATAAGGTTTATACAATAACCCATTACAATTTTCCAAACTTGGTTTTATTCACATTGGTCATGAATGAGTTTAACACTTGGGTTTTCCTGCATATGCACCCCTATGCCAGCAAGGGAGGCCAACCCTGAGGTGCAGGAGGCTGGCAGGCTATGGAGGTGACCAGGCAGTAGCATGGCACTAATTGCCAGTGTATGCTCCATATTTCCATAATCCAGACCACATAGAAACATGACCCAGGGCTATGAGTAAAAGTGACATGTCTCACTATTTAGTGATTCACAAACATTTTGCTTCCATCCCTATAACTCTTGGTTTTGTTGGTTTAGAAGTCTTAGCAACCAAGGGGGATGAAGAAACCCAGTTGGGACCAATCTCCAGGTCACCAACTCTTGTATCTCACAGCTCCTCTCCAGGAAATATTCTAAGACTGGCTTCATATCTCCTACCCCCGAAGTTGGAGGGGAGAGTAATTGGTTTATGTGAAAATCAGTCTTTTTGCATATAGCAGGACATTTTAGTTTTCCCAGGTCTACTTGCTTTTGCATCTTTGCATAATTCTAAGAAACTTGAATATCTTATATTTTAGTTCATAGAATCACAGGAGAGTAGTAAAAGCAGCAGATCAGAAGGCAAGGGATGCTGGAAGCAACACACTAATGGCACGGAGCAGAATGAAAGAAAATAATTCAGCAGTGAAGAAAAATATTACTGATATAATGTAAGAATTTAGAATGTTTTAATAGACTTTCTATATGTTCCAAATGTTCTGCAATGAATAGGTATTGCTTTTATGGATATACTTTAAAAAGGTGTTATAAAAAGGCTTCCCCACAAGACTTCCTGGATACTTCATATTTGGAACTTCATATCCTTTAGTTGTTATTGATATAGGCAGAGAATAATACAAAATAAACATTGGTAATTATGATCTTGAGACACAAAGTACCAGTTGAACGGCACTTACTACTTTCAGTACAATATGTCAGCAAAGAGTGAAATATGTTTTCAGATGTTTTGTTCAAGAAAACTCTTAAATATTTTTGAAGTTTAAGGAACATTTAATTTTATTTGTAAATATGCTTATGTAAAATACTTCATTCTCTGATGATAATGGATAAACAGAGTATGATTGTATTTATTAAATTCCTAATGTGCTGTACTACACCTGGGTGTGTAGGGGAAGGGCTGCTTTGAAGGTGGTTTGTATAGAAAAAAGTCATGGTCCCTCTTTACACTGGGTGAAGAATATGTACATAAATGAGAAGATAACTAATAATTCTAGGAGGTCTACAGGAATAAGCAATTGAATGATACAAATAGGAAATGATGAAACATGAGTTAATGTATAGATCTGACTTCTGTGATAGAGGTCTAAAACAACAATGGCTTAAACAAGACAACTTATTTCTCTTACATAAGCTTTAATGGCAACTCCTTTCTGCAAAGTCATCTGATGTCTGGATGTCTGTTTTTGTGCTCTGCCATTCTAATTGTTTTGTTTTTATCCATATGGCCCAAAATGGTATGCTTCTTCTTTAAAGTATGTGACCCAGAATTTAAACAAATTATTTCCATGCACATCCCACTGGCTAAAACTTAGTCATATATCACATTTACAGGAGTTGGGAAATCTACTCTTTCATCTGAATGTTCCCATGCTCAGCTAAAAACTTGGATTTCTGTTGTTAGGGGAAAAGTGGAGAAGGTTGGGAAAGCTGACCAGCAATTATGTCCCTATATGATAAAATAAGCCTTTATGGACAAATGAATCTTGAGCTTAATTTTGATAAGTGAATGGAGTTGAGTTTGAGTCAGATAAACAGCATGAAAATGTCCAAGGGGTCGGGAAGCTGCTGACAAGTTTATGCAATGTGCTGGAAACAACAAGGAGGCCAATGCATCTGTAGAAAAGTTGTAGTAGAGGATTGGAAGGTAATAAAAGAAAAGCAAATTGTATTTCCACTATAGATGGCTCTGAAAGCATATTAAATATGTATGCATACTCTAATTTTTGGCAACAATCTAATGTACTAAACGGAGCAAGGATAAAAGGTACTTCAATCAAATTTATACTCTGGTGTGTTGTTTGGCCTGGTGTAGGTAGAATGGGGTGTTCTCTTGCACAAAAGTGCCCCAGTGGATAAAGCATGGATGGAAATGGTCTGAATTTCAGAAATAGGAAATGAGTGGAGATATATTCCAAATGAAAAATCGGCAGGCCTTACCCACAAACCCTTATTTTGGGGGCAAAATAGGGATTCGAAGTCATTGATGCCTCTTGGGTTTTGAGCCTATTTGGCTGCAGGAGAGAGAAGATTGGAAGGTAGCCAATTTAAAGGAGAATATGATGAACTCAGCTTCAGTTTAAAGAGAGGGAGCATTATCCAAGAAGAAACATCAAGGAAGAAATTAGGGATATAGGGTTTGATATAAATGTATGAAAAAAAGAGTGAATTATTAGATGAAGTAGGAATCGTTATTCTGAACAAAAGGCTGGACTAGAATGAGTATGGGCAACTCTTAGCTCTCTTTATAGGTTCCTGTGCTCAGGGACAGAAATGTAAAAGATGACGTCTGTGCACCACAGGGAAGAGTCAAATTATATATAAACATAGAGGCAGGATTCTGAAGGCAATTAGTGTGGAGAGAAAAGGTGGCAAGATCATGCTGTCCATCATTCCTTTTCAAGCCTCCTCACTGGACCACACATGACTGATGATGGTATCTTAACTTAGGGGCAGTGCTGTTCTGCCTGAGATACTGATCAGAGAAGAACAGTGTAAGTAAAACTGTCTTCCTAGCCTCCTTCATTCTGATTTTGGCAAGTACTTGGCTAAGAGATTTTGACTGATGTACAGAGTAGTTACCTGAATATTATCCTCTTCCCCTGATGAATAAATTTGACACATATGTTGTAAACCAGGACCACCTATGCTATAGAAAAAAAATGCTATAGAAGCAATTCTTAGTTATTCCAGTCTAAAATTGATGAGAGAAATAGTTATGGTGAAATCTACAATCATTTATCTTTGATTTTTAAATGAAAAAGTGCCAAACCTCCCAACCCCACACCCATTTTTTTTTTTCATGGAAATGTGGCAAACTTTTTTGGTGGCGAAATCTTACCTGAATTCTTGTGAAGCTATCCATAATCTTTTTTTTTTCATTTGAAACCAAATTTGCATGAATGTCTATATGTCTCCTGGGAGAACTTACACTGTTTGATAATGAGAGCCACCCTAGCCTTTACTGGCTGTGTTAACACATATCTGGTATCAGCACCATGTTAGTTTTGAAAAATTCCCCTAACAATTCTGGAGGAGTAATTGTGGACTTGTATTTTGTACTTTGTAGGTTTCATCTGCATCACCAAAATTCCCGAGTGTTATTGGGTACTTCCTGAGAAATAGACATATGAGCTACCATTTTTGAAAGATCAATTGATTATCATTTATCTATCAATCATGTATTTTTTTCCTTCTGTTGAGCTCTAACTTTGGGTTTGGTCTCACTGAAAGAGGGGCAAATCCAGCAAGCCTATTTATTTTTTTGGCTCCTTGGGAAGCCTTGAAGAGTCTTCAGAAATGCTCGTAATGCATAACATTCCAACCAGAGAACAAACTACTGGGTCTGAAAAAAGAAATTTGGGATCGTAGAGAAACCGTGTTCAGAATCCATGAAAAGCACATTCCTCTACCTTTACCTCTTCCACCTATGTCAGGACTCTCTACTTAGGTGCTGCGCCTCCTCCCCACAGCCAGTGTCCTCCACTCAGTGTGCTACATATGCCTCTTTAAGGCCCCTTTCACCGGCTGTCAACAATAGATTTTTTCAATCTGCTTATATTAAGTAAAAAATGACTGGTAAGCTCAATAGCTATATATTTTGAAATTTATATATTACCAGGAAATAAACATTAAACAAAGCAATGAATTACTAATTGTGGCTTTCTGGAATCAGTGATCAGCTCGTGGGAGGAATTTTGAAGGGGGTAGATAGCCTTATACCCTTCAAAATTCTCTAAGTTAAGTTCTCAGCCTTAGCTACACATCAGAATCACCTGGATTCCTCCAGGTGATCATTTTTAAAACTGATGCCTGTACCACACTCTAAGCCAATGGGACTTCCAAGGGTTCTTAAATTTATGTGAGAGTTTTATCTTTAGCTTCTTCAGATTCCTGCAGGAGCTATGATTAATATACTGATCTCTGATTGCTGATATTTTAAGATTGCCTGTTATTCTGGAAGTTGTTGAACTGTAAATTTTGTGGGCAAGATGGCAGTGGTGTAGGAGGATCTGTTTTGTTCCACCTCCCAGAACCAAACTGGAAATAAAAATAGAGAGGATAGCAGCCACCCAAAATAAATAACCAAAGCCTACCTGAAGAGTCTTAACCAAGGATGGGCAGAAACCACCTTGAAACTGGTAGGAAGGGCAGGGATGTGAAGAGGCCAGCACTTCTCCCATGGTCAGCAGGCCGAGCTTTTGGCATGGCTGTGGGAGCTACCCCATGAGAGGGGGGAAGCCTGGACCCTGGACCAGTCTCCCAAGCACAGAGCATCAGTGCCAGGATCAGCCACCCACGTAGTATCCAGCAGTAAAAGGCCACAGAGTTTTTGTCTGTTGGGGAGAGACAGAGCCCACTGGAGACAAAGCCACTTTTTTTTTCCTAAGTGGCCAAAGCACAGGTTTCTTATTTGCAGTCGCTCACCTTGGGCTCAGGTGAAAGGAGGGCAGCATGGACCTGAGTTGCCTGAGAAGAGCCTGTAGTGGAAGGCTTTGGGGAGTAACATGGGGGGAAGGCTGCTGGGTTCCCTGTGCTAGGAATACCTCAATACTGCAGCAGTCATTTTTCTTGAGAAGCGCAAGCCCTTCCCGGGGAAAAACAGTTACCCCACACTGGGAAACTGCTCACCCCACCTCTGGAATCCTGCTTGCCCCACCCTCTGGAATCCTTCTTGCTCTACCTTGTATCTTTTCCCCCCTTACTTTCCTCAACCCTGCATCTTAACCCTTGTTGAGAAGACAGCAACATAGGCAGACTCAAGAGGTATCAGAGACTGGCTTTAAGACACAGCCATTATACACACTTTCCCAGACACCAGACTGGTGGTTCCCCCACATGAGAGAGCCATGGAAACACCCTCTAGGTTTTCAGCAGACCCAATCTCTGGGCTCTGGAGGCCCCTCCTGCTTTCCTACTAGGGGCTCCACTCTGCCAAATTCAGGGAGACAATCTGGGACAGACTCAGATGTGTGGCACAGGGACAGAGGAACACATCCACAATCCTCCCTGAAGTCTGAATGGCTCCTGCTATGGGAGATCCAGGGGTACCCTCATCTAAATTCTGCCAGAAGCTCTCTCAGAAACAGTTGACTCGGCAGCTAGACTAAGACTTACAGCAGGCCAGCAGGCAGAGGCAGGTGGAAGTGGATCCCATGGTGCTTTTGGTTGTTTGCTGACCCACCCCTGGGCCCTCTGCTGATAAAAGCCAGCCTTGCAGCACAGCAGGGCCCATTCCAAGGCAGCCAAGCTCAGAGGAGATGGCCACAAAAACTGTAGATTGCTTGTAGCTTCAAACAAGCTATCTCCAAGGGCTAGACATGGACCTCTGACATTGGTTTACACCAGCTTCAGACAACATCAGAACCATATCTAAAGGGAGAACCCAGCAGGCAAGCACTAAAATCTGCTGAGACAAAATCTACTTCATTATATTTAGTTATTTTTTTTTGCATAGCCTTTTTGTTATTATTTTTTCTTTTTCTCCAACTTTTTCCTTTTCTCTATTTTTATCTTTCATATCTCTTATTTTATTCTAACTTTTTCTTATTCCATTTTTCTTCTTCTTTCCTTTTCTTATTTTATTGTATTCTTTCCCTTTCTTTGTTCTGTTTTGGAGAGTTCCTCTTTGTATTCCTTACTCTTATTGTTTCTTTTCCTTCTCTCCTTTCATAATCATTTTTCTTTCTTTTGCTCTGCTTATAATCTTTTTTTCTTTCACTTTTCTATCTCTTTCCAATTTCATTATTCTTTGCTTGTTTGTCATTGATTTTGCTGTTATTGTTGGGGATCTTTTATTCCCTTGTTTTCATTGTGTGTGTGTGTGTGTGTGTGTGTGTGTGTGTTCTGTCAGCACCTGTATAACAACATACAAGATGTGGTGGGGGTTGAAACAAGCAGACAGATAGCCAGAGGGGAGAGCCCACAAACCAATTGGCCAACAACAATCAAGACCCAAATACAACAGGAGAGCTCACATAACTACGCAAGGGACATCAGAGCATCCAGCTCAGGAGACCAAGAACACCGCACCACTTAGTCCTACAGGACTCCTATCACATAAAACCACTCTACAAAGACAGAGTCAAAACAGAGGTATCTAGTATGTATAAATAAACAAAAAGAGTCATCTAAAGTAGGGAGAGAAAGCATCAATCCTCAAATAAAATAAAAGGAGGAATCCTCAGAAAAAGAGCTAAATGAAATTGAGGCAAGCAACTTATCAGAAGTAGAGTTCAAAGTAATGGTTATAAGGATGCTCAAGGCACTTACTGAGAACTAAAAATAACTAAGTGGGAACTACATCAGCATGAAAAAGGACATAGAAACTATGAATAATAATCAGTTGGAAATGAAGAATGCAATATCTGAAATGAAGACTGCACTAGAAGAAATGAAAACCAGGCTAGATGAGGCAGAGGATCAAAGCAATTATGAAGGCAAGGTAGAAAAACACCCAATCAGATAAAAAAAGACTTAAAAAGACTTAAAAAGAATGAGGATAGTTTAAGGGAACTTTGGGACAACATGTGACATAATATTTGCATCATAGGTATACTAGAAGGAGAAGAAACAGGACAGAAAACCTGTTTGAAGAAATAATGACAGAAAACTTTCCTAACCTGGTGAGGGAAAATTTCCCATAAGTTCAGGAAGCATGAAGAGTCCCACTCAAGATGAACCCAAAGAGACTGACACCAAGATACTTCAAAATTAAAATGACAAAGTTGAAAGACAAAGGGAGAATCTTAAAAAGAGCAAGAGAGAAACAGTCAGATACCTACAAGGGAGCTCTGATAAGACTATCAGCTGACTTCTTAAAGGAAATGCTTCAGTCCAGAAGGGATTGGCATGAAGTATTCAAAGTAATGAAAAGCAAGGATCTGCAACATAGACTACTCTATCCAGCAAGGCACTCATTTAAAATTGAAGATGAAATAAAGAGCTTCAAAGGAGAAAAAGGCTAAAGGAATACATTTCCACCAAACCAGCATTGCAAGAGATGTTAAAGTGAGTGCTTTATGAAGAAGAAAGAGAGAGAGGGACATAGATTGAAGGAATGAAAGGGCAATTAATAAGTATCTCTCAATAATAAGTTTAATTGTAAATGGATTAAATGTTCCAATCAAAAGACATATAGTAGCTGAATGGATAAAAAAAAACATGATTCACATATTTACTGTCTACAAGAGACCCACTTCAGAATGAAAGATTTGCACAGGCTGAAAGTGAAGGAATGAAAAAAAAAAAAATTCTCAGACTTCCGGCAAGATGGAGGAATAGGTGGACGCACCGTACTTCCTCGCACAACCAAGAACAGAACCACAATAATTTACAACAATGATTTGCAGTCATAATATCAGAACTGTCAGAGGATCTATCTAAATGGAAGTCAGACAGCCAAGAAGTTGAAATAGACCCGTACATCCAGACTGGTAGGGGACGACGAGCCAAGCGAGCGGGTGCGGGGCTGGCGCAGGTCGCAGACACGCGTAGGTCGGGGGAAATTTGGTGCAAAATCGGCACGACAGCAATCTGGGACGCAAGAGTGCAGCGGTGTAGCGGTGATCCCTGAGTACGCAAGCAGCGACTGGGGGAATCAGTGGGGCAGCGATTGTGGACCAGGGCAGAGCTCACGGCCCAGAAGCCCAGGGAAGTGTTTGGCTCCAGGAGAACGGAAGGGTCGCCATTGATCCCTCTTGTCCCCGCTCCCGCCCCTGCCCCCACATATAACGTCACAAGCTAGCGACTGGGGCGCCCAGCCCCGGTGAACACCTAAGGCTCCGCCCCCCACCGTAACAGGAGCGACAAGACCAGAGAAAAAATAAATAAGTAAAATAATAGGAGAGATAAGGAAAGACCTAAGACATGTTTCCAGCAGAACAGATCAGTCCCCCAGGACTCATCCTTTTGAGTGACCAAGAAATAGCCAATCTATCAGATGCACAGTTCAAAACACTGGTGATCAGGAAGCTCACGGAACTGGTTGATTTTGGATCCAAATTACATGAAAAAATGCAGATTACCATAAAAGGGATGCAGGAAGACACACGGAGAAGAGCCAATTGTGAAAGGAAGGAATCTGAGTCTCAAAACAACACAGTGGACCAGAAGGAAGATAGAATCAACCAAGCAGGAGAGCATGATGAAATAAGAATTCAAAAAATCGAAGAAAAGCTTAAGACCATCGAGGACACCTTTAAACGTTCCAACATCCGAATTATAGGGGTACCAGAAGGGGAGGACCAACAAGTGGAAAAGTTATTTGAACAAATAATAAAGGAGAACTTCCCCAAACTGGCAAAGGGAACAGTCTTCCAAGAAATCCAAGGAGCGCAGAGAGCCCCAAAGAAGTTGGACCCAAGAAGAAACACACCAAGGCACATCATAATTACATTAGCCAAGGTAAAAATGAAGGAGAGAATCCTAGAAGCAGCAAGAGATAAGGGGACAGTCACCTACAAAGGAGTTCCCATCAGACTGTCAGCTGATTTCTCAAAAGAGACCTTACAGGCAAGAAGGGGCTGGAAAGAAATATTCCAAGTCATGAAAGACAAGGACCTACATCCCAGATTGCTCTACCCAGCAAAGCTCTCATTTAGAATGGGAGAGAAGATAAAGTGCTTTTCAGATAAGGTCAAATTAAAGGAGTTCATCATCACCAAGCCCTTACTTTATGAAATGCTAAAGGGACTTATCTAAGAAAAGAAGATAAAGAAAAGACATGTATAGTAAAAGGACAGCAAACTCACAATTATTAACAACCACACCTAAAGCAAAACCAAAAGAAACTAAGTAAACAACTAGAATAGGAACAGAACCACAGAAATAGAGGGCACATGGGGGGGCTAGCAGTAGGGGTGGGAGGAGGAGAGAGGGGGAAAAGGTATAGAGAATAAGTAGCATAGAATGTAGGTTGAAAATAGATAGGGGGAGGGCAAGAATAGCACAGGAAATGTAGAAGCTAAAGAACTCATAAGTATGACACATGGACATGGACTAAAGGGGGGGAATGTGGGTGGGAGAGGGGGCACAGGGTGGAGGGGAGTGAAGGGGGATATGGGACAACTGTAATAGCATAATCAATAAAATATATTAAAAAAAAAAAGAAGAATGTCAAAAAAAAAGAAAAAAAAAAAAGAAAAAAAAATTCTCCATGCAAATGGAAATGAAAAAAAGATGGGGTAGTAATACTTAGTATCTAACAAAATAGACTTAAAAACAAAAGCCATAACCACAGACAAAGATCACTCCATAATACTAAAAGGGATCGATCCAACAAGAGGATATAAGTCTTGTAAACATATGCAGCCAATATAGGAGCACCTAAATATTCAAATAAAATGGTGGAGGACTTTAAGGAAAAAATTTAAAGCAATACAGTAATTGTAGAGTATTTCAACCACCCTCCTGTACCAATGGATTGATCTTCCAGACAAAAAAAATCAAGAAAATAGCAACCTTAAACAACACACTATATCAAATGGATTTAATTGGCTTTACAGAACATTTCTTTACAAAGCAGCAAAATACACATTCTTCTCAAGTGCACATGGATCATTCTCAAAGACAGACCACATGGTAGGACACAAAATAATTTTTAACAAATTCAAGAAAATTGAGATCATATTGAGATCAAAAACTCAACATTTAAACACATGGAAGCTAAGTAATATGTTATTAAATAAAGAATGGATCATCAATGAAGTCAATGAAGAATCAAAAAGTATCTGGAAACAAATGAAAGTGAATACACAACAATCTCCAAAACTAAAACCTGTGGGATACACCAACAATAGTGCTGAGAGGGAAGTTCATAGCATTATAGGTCTACCTAAAGAAGATAGAATAATCTCAAATACACAACCTAAGTCTACACCTAAAAGAACTAGAAAAACAACAACAAACAAAGCCCAGAGCGAGGAGAAGGAAGGACATAATCAAGATCAGAGCAGAAATAAATGACATAGAGACTAAAAATAATTTCAAAAGATCAATGAATCCAGGAGCTGGTTCTTTGAAAAGATAAACAATATTGATGAACTCTTAATCAGATTCCTAAAGAAAAGAAAGAGGACCAAAACTAATAAAATTACGAATAAAGAGAAGTAATGACTGATAGTACAGAAATACAAAAAATTGTAAGAAATTACCATGAGCAACTACTTGCCAATAAGTTGGACAACCTGGGCAAAATGGACAAATTTCTAGAAATATACAATCTTCCAAAACCATGGATTGGAAGAATTAGCATCATGAAAATGTCCATACAACCCAAAGCAATCTATAAATTCAATGGAATTCCTATTAAAATACCAATGGCATATTTCACAGATCTAGAACAAATATTCCTAGAATTTATATGGAACCAAGAAAGGCCCAGAATGGCCTTAGCAATCTTGAGAAAGAAGAACAAAGTTGGAGGGATCACAATATCTCATATTAAACTACTAGAAGGCCACTATAATCAAAACAGTCTTATGCTTTTAGTAGCATAAAAACAGACATATAGATCAATGGAACAGAACAGAGAGCCAGGGAATAAACCCATGTTTCTGTGGTCAATTAATATTTGACAAAGGAGCCCTGAGCATACAATAAAGTAAAAATAGTCTCTTCAATAAATGGTGTTGGGAGATCTGAACTGGTACATGCCAAAAAATGAAACCAGACCAGCAACTTATGCCATACACAAGACTAAACTCAAAATGGATAAAAGACTTATATTTAAACCATGAGATCATGAAAGTCCTAGTGGAAAACATAGTAAAATTTCAGATATCTCACTTAGCAATGTTTTTGCTGATATGCCTCCCAAGGGCAAGGGAACAAAGGAAAAAAATAAATGAATGGGACTATTTGTTGGTAGAGATGCAGATTCATGCAACTTCTCTGGGAAATAGTATGAAATTTCCTCAAAAATTAAAAATAGAAATGTCTTTTGATTCAGTGATTCCACTTCTGGGAATGTTCCTAAGAACCCAAAAATACCAATTCAAAAAATATATGTACCTCTATGTTCTTAGCAGTGCTTTTTACAATAGCCAAGATTTGTAAACAGTCTAAGTACCCGTCAGTATATGAGTGGATAAAAAAACTCTGGTACATGTACACAGTATTAAAAAAAGAAGAGTTATTTGCCTTTTGTGACAGGCTGGAGGCTGTGACAGGCTGTGACAGAACTAGAGACTGTTATGCTAAGTGAAATAAGCCAGTCAATGAATGACAAATGCCATATGATCTCACTCATAAGGGGAATCTAAAGAACAAAATAAACTAATGAGCAAAATAGAATCAGAGGCATAGAAAAATGGAACAGACTGACAGCTGTATGAGGGGAGGGAGCAGGTAAAGACTGGTTGAATGAAGGTGAAAGGAGTAGTCAAAGAACATACATACATTTCCATGGACATGGACAATGGTGTGGGGATTGACTGGGACTGCAGGGAGGACTGGGTGGTGGGGAAAAAAGAGGGAAAATGGGACAACTCTAATAGAATAAACAATAAAATATGTAAAAAAAAATTCTCTAAGCTCCTGAATCATGCCATTATTATAATCCTTTTGTTCACAAGGGCAGATTAGAAGAAAATGAGTATGCTATGAGTAATTATATATATATATATATATATATATATATATATAACATATAGTATATATTACATATAATATATATTTGGATCAAATGTTAGTAAATGAAGTAAGTTTGATATAGTTCAGCATTCTGATTTAGAAAGCAATAGCGATTGCAGTGTTTCTATATCCACAGACATATACCATAAATATGTGTGTGTGTGTGTCTGAGAAGCATCTCTCGAGATCAGGTGTGTTGTCTGTGTCCTTGCCAATACCACGAGCAGCAAGTGAGTGTGAAGGAGGGGCCCATCTCCTGGTTCTCATTTCCGTAGCTCTCTGAGAATGAAACCACACAAAGATAGGGTGTGTCGGGGGTGAGTGCTCTATACATCTCTCCATTCAGCAGAATGGGAAGAGAACCCTGCAAATCTTGGCATTACATTGGAGTAGCCAAAATGCAGCAGCTTCTGCCTTTGGCAGCTGGGGAAATTGGAGTAATGAGTTGAAATATCTAAGAAAAATATGCCCAGAGTTGAACGAATCTTCAAACTTCACACATGAATGAGCAAACATTTGCCCTAGATTGATGACAGTTCAGCAAACCTGCGAAGCACTGCAACATGCTTTCTAGAGTGCTCCAGCAAGGACATCGCAGATCACGGTCTGTTAAACTCCTTCAATGGATGTGTTAGGGAGATGCCCTTGTGTCCAACTGGTGCCACCCTAGGCACTGTGCCTGGCATCATCTGTCACTATTCTACCAAATAGTACAGCACATTTCATATGCACAATAACATTTACATTTCAGGTCTGCATGATGACTTTTTATTGTCCCTATTACCTGAAGTCTAAGTTTATGCCTTTGTACTCTTACGAAATACATTGTTTGCTTCATCTCTGTCATGTGCCTACCTTAATATTCAAGGTGATATATTATCACCAGTCCCTATGAGTCATGTCTTATCTGATATCCTGACAGAGAAGGCTTTTTTATCCACTTATTGTCTTGAGCCAGCAAAGTAGGTAAAAGGTTTGGGTGGTAGGGGTTATGAGGATGAAGAGAGGTTGAAGAGAAGGATTGTGTCAAGGATTAGATTTATCAGTTCCTTAGTATGATGGTTTTTGCTGGTAAAAAAAATGTTCCTTTCCATTCTCTAGTTTCATACTTCATTGCATTATGCAGTGATGAGTACATAAAATTTATAGTTATTTGATTTGATGATGAAATGAAAAATGGAAAGAAAAGTGTCAGACTTTAAATGATGGTATAGTTGAAATATCGTTAATACAGATCTTGTTCAATTTCTTATTTTGTTCTACCTTGTCTCTTTTTTTGTACAAGTGGTCAAATATTTGGAATAGAAACAAAATTTAAATGAAAGAACATTGTTAATGTTTAATATAGTTTCAGGTACTTCAACTAGCCTCTGGTGTATTGGGAGCCACATCAATAAAATCTGATGCCAAGAGAATTCTAAAGTTTTTATATAAGAAACAGTAGTGTCTTCTAAGTCTGAGGACCACCTGCTTCTACAAATCCTTTTAAAATGTTGATGAATGACTCTGGCTTTGTGATTGATCTGTTTCTTGGTTCACTTTATAGGCAGTTTAATTGTTTAGTATTTTTATGTGGAGAACATGTTAAAAGGCATGTTCCCCTGTGATTCAATATTTTCATGAAGAATTACTGTTTATGCCTAAGGACTGAATATAATCCAAATATCTAGGGTGGTGAGAAATGCCAGGAATGGAGCAGAAAGCATCGGTTGCTTGTGGCTTCGTCCTCATAGGATCTGACTGTTTTATGAGAAGCTACATTTAATGATTAATTTCTTTAGCTACTTCCTACTTACAGGCCTAAGATTTTGGATTTAGCCTGTTCTATACTGGTACTACATGATCCCAAACAATTAATTTGATTAATTTAAGAACGTTGACAGGTTTATCTAATTTAATTGACTTACACATTAACTGATTTAGTTGGTAAACCAGGGATATATTAGGAGTGAAGCATAACTAGACAGTACAGCAGGAGGTGGGCACTGTTCAGGACTCAAGAAGTCATAAACTTTGTACCATATTCAAAGGAGATATGCATCAAAACATGAAAAGACACACTGGAGACTGTTCTTATTTGGCATGCAGTATGATTGAGCTGAATTTGGGCCAACTAACTGTCCCTTAAAGATTCCTGAGAGAAACAAACATGCCCATAAATCACAGTGAGGAAGTCAGGGCTTATTGCAAGGGTGAAGGCTGGATGGAAGTTGGTGTGTAAGTTATACTTTTCTTAACTTTATATTGGACCTTTCTTTGAAAGAAAGGGAAGACATGATTTTTTTTAGTGTGTCTGGTTTTGATGGGAGAATGTGAACAGAATTTAATGGTTTTTATCCAGAAGGATGAGGTATAGAAGTTATATCATTGGAGAAAGCACCGAATTTTCAGACCAATAAAATGACATTTAGTTTACTAAGAAATACGCCTTTCCTTCTGAAGGGACCTTATAATTATAATGAAAGGACAAAGATAGAATGCTGAATTGTACGACTTGTATCACAGGTATGGTGGCTCCCACAGTCCGGAGTAGACATTCATTGCCTCTCCCCCTCTTAACCATTGGCTTTTTATTCCACTGGGCTATTTATCTTGAGTATTTTAGTTTTCATTTTACACCATGAAGCCTCAATTCTCCTTTAGCTATTATTGAGAATCAGCCTTTCCTGTCTTCTAAACATTTTTCTCTGAATTTTCTCTGTACCAGATCTTTCTAGATGGTTACTACCATTAGCATATGCAACTGCACACTTTCTGGAACATATTGTCTTGCTTTGATGTTGAAGACACCAGTTCCAGAAAACTGGGGTTTCAGAGCTGGCTCAGTAACTCACTGAATGGAACGTCCAGCAAATTGCTGAAGCAGAGGTCGTTTGGCCTTCAGAAAAATGGGGATAACAGAGCTCAAATTACCTGTTACTCAGAGAAGTTATGAAGTTGGAAATAAGCAAATATATGTAAAAATGACTTACAGATAAATTTAAAAATCAGTGGGCTGTGGTTTTAATCTCCTACAGGTGAGGAATTGTGGGCTCAGGGAATTTCCGAGATTTATCCAAAGCCACAGAGTCACTAGTGAGTGGGTGGTATTAGTATGGCTCATCCAGCTTTCTTTAGGTAGCAGATATATGGTATATTTTCCCATTTTATGTTTCCCATTTTGTTTTTCTCATATTTAAAGCATATTTCTTATAAGCAGCTCATATAGTTTATTTTCAATTTTTGTCCACTGTGATTGTAGGGTAAGTGGAGGCAGTCTGGCTTCCTCCCCCAGGTGTCTGGGTAGCTAAGGGGAGCAGTGTTCCCATAGCCTTGGAGGCGCCTGATAACCAGTGTTCTCATGGCCTTGAGACTGGGTCCGATAAACTGTTTCAATAACATGAAGTGAGCCTGTATGTGCAAAATTGTTATGTTATATGATGTTCTGGCATTTTGCTGGCTTTGTTCACTTCTAGCACTTAAACAGGTAGGGGCTTCTCACTGCAGACACACAGCTTGCAGCATGTGTGGCTCGCTCACCTGTGAATAAAGGTATGTCAAACATCCCCACGTCTCCATGCATTTTCTTCCGTCTCCCCAAAACGAGAGTGGATCTGCTGGCCTTGATTGGCTGCAACATTGTGATAAACTCAGCCTTTACATGGAACATCTAGTCTTCAGTTTTTCTCCTGAGCTCTATTGACCGCCAACATTTTTCTGGTTTCTCTGTTTTTGATTCTCAGGATCTGTCCAATGCTCAGAATTGGTAAAACTTCCAAGGAAAATGCAGCTACAGAGAGTCTGTTCACTGTTCCTCCAGGGTTTTCAGCTGCGGTGTACATAAGCATCATTGCCTTGGGGAGATTTGCCTTCTGTACACCAGGAGATTGCATAAAATTCTGTTTTTCAGGAATTTTCAGTAGCTCTCTCAAGCACCCAACTGTGCTTTACTTCAATATTTGGCAAATGGTGGGCAGGAGGGGAAACCAGCTGTGTGTTAAGGTTCTTCAAAGTCCCCAGTTTTATTACTCCATTCCCATAGTACCACCGAAACTCTGCTGGTTTTACTGACCCCAAACAGCGACCTTTACCTGGCCCACACCCAGACTCTCAGCCTCTAGCCGATGCTGACTGTCAACACATTCCTCAGGGACACAGATACTTGCAAGTCATTTGCTCAACATCTAGAGTTTCTGCCTTGTACGAAATTTTAGCCTTCTAATTCTCAGAGGGATCATTTAACAGATCTACCTATAATCTATCTATCATCAATCATCTTGTCTACCTATTGCTATATCCAGCTTTATTAACTGTTTTGTGGAATGGTTTCCTACTGGGAACTTCTCCATCCCCCTCTCAGGCTTTTCACTTAGTCCAACAGAATTTCTGCAGTTCATAATTTATTTGCTTGCCAACTAATTACATGATTATTGTAGAAAAATTAGAAAATGCTAGGAAAAGAAGAAAAAAAAAAGACCCTTTAAACAAATATCTTAACTACCTATAGCTGTGAAACAAACTACCTCAAATCTCAGAGGTTTAAAAAACCATTTTAGTTTTACCCATAGTTTTGTGGGTCTGATAATGTTTACGTAAATAGTGTTTCTTAAAATTTCTTCTTAAGGTTTTATACCTTTATTTATTTAATTATAGAAGTTAACATGAACACAGGCTTATTAGAAAAAAAGCTAAAATGCTATAGAGATATATTGAGTAAAAGTGAAATTTCCTCTAAGACCTCTCCCTTAATTTCTCTCTTTTCTGTGATGACTGCGGTTAACACTCCAGTATGTGTCCTTCCAGAAGTTTTGTATGGATTTCCATGCCTGTATATGTGCCACCATATCATATTTGACCCTTATATATTTGATGCTAGATAGGATGAACTCATGCAGAAAATGTGGTTCAAAGCTGTGCTCCAAACAAATGAAAATAAGAAAGCCTCCTCTCCCCTAATCATTAAAAGTTTTGTCATTCCTCTTGTCAGGAAGATATTTTTAGCTATTTTCCAGTACTTTGATGACTTTCAAGTGCTTCGAGAGAAGGCACAGCTTCCATTCCCTAGACACTGTTTTGTTTCATCACCAGTCGTTTGTCTATAATGCGTGTCAGAAATGTAGGTGACCAATGTATTTCAAATAAGGTTAATGTCAACAAGCTTGACTTTACACAAAAGTGCAGTTTATCATCACTTAATTGCTAAATAAGTCTTAGTGTTAAATATCTTCTTTACAAAAGAGAGACTCCTAGCTTTAAAAGACTTCAATAACTAACCTATTTATTTTAAGGTTATTTAAATATAATATGAGTTTTACTTTAAACAATTTCAGACTAAAAAGTATGTTTTAGTTTTAGCATTATTTTCATAGCGTTATTTAGTTTTAGGGGTATAAGTCAGTCAGCATATGTTCAACAAGCTTTGTCCTCGTGGCCTGCAGGAATTACCTTCACCTAACTTTTAAATAAGAATTCTGTGCCTTCAGGTGAAGCAGAATTACAATGCTCAATTTCAGGTTTGATTCATTTAATCTGGCTTTGTATTATTTTTTAAAAGTGTTATTAATCATAAAGCCCAATAGCAACCATTAATGTTATGATGCTTTTTAAAAGTCAAAAATTAGCCCTGGCTGGCGTAGCTCAGTGGATTGAGCACGGGCTGTGAACCAAAGTGTCGCAGGTTCGATTCCCAGTCAGGGTACATACCTGGGTTGCAGGCCATGACCCCCAGCAACCGCACATTGATGTTTCTCTCTCTCTCTCTTTATCTCCCTCCCTTCCCTCTCTAAAAATAAATAAGTAAAATTAAAAAAAATATTTAAAAAATAAATAAAAGTCAAAAATTGGTGTCTCTGATTTGGTCTCATTTAGACATATTTAGTCATGTGAACTAGAAATGGACTTTATTTCTAGGAGGCATAACTTCCTATCTGAACTCTTGATCCTACTCCTTTGCCTTTTTTTTGCATCTCCTCTCATTTATTCTCTCCTTTTCTTGAATACACAAACTCCTTCCCTCTCTACAGGAATCCTCATTTTTAAGTATTTATTTCTCTATCCTAAAGCTAGTTTCATCTCTTCCCTTTGTCTCCACTTATTCTGTTGGTGTGGCTTTTTCTTTCTCTTGTCTGTTACATTTTTTTTGGAAGAGTTCATTTGCTGCCTCTACTTCCTTTGGTCCCTCTACTCCTAGTTCAGTGTTCATTTTCAGTACCAGGCTGCTGTACCTCCACCTTCAGCAGCTGATACCATTGATCACTTTTTCTGTGTGTGTGAAATCTATTTCCTTTGACTTTTAGTACATCACTCACATTCTCATCTGATGTGGCTTCTTCCTTTGTGACATTTTGCTGGCTCTGTGCATTGGCTGCCTGGGAGTTTATTATCAGAACTCTCCTTGCTGTAAATGCCACTATCCTGGGCTAGATTCATTCCCTCTTACATGCTACCACTTTGGTCCAATCTAACACATTAAAAAAACAACTTTTGTTTTGAAGTAATGGGAGACTCACAAGAAGTTGCAAAGACAGGGTCTCCATGAACCCATCACCCAGTTTTCCCAATGTACAGTGTTACATGCAATTAAAGGAGGAGTGTCTCAATCTTGACACTATTGAAGGTCTTTGAGTTCCTGGGATTGGAGGATTTTTAGCAAAATTGCTAGATATTCACTGATGCTAACAGAAACCTATCATCCCCAGTTGTGTTTTCTTCTCAAGTTGTGACAACCGAAAGGTACCCTGCACCTCTCCTTTCCCCTGAAATGAGAACTATTGAATTGGAGAGTCAATAAGTGTTCATCAGATCCCTATTTCATGTGAGGCTGGAACTAGTGTATGTGAAATCTTGCTTTTTTTTAAAGCCTGAAGAAATAATGTAAGGTAGCTTCTCTCTGAGTGGAATTTTATCTTTTGATGGCAAGAGCCACTCGGCTACATACTTGGTTCTCTAATGAATAACTTTTTGATGTTTTAAATGCAAAATAATAAAATCATGTAAGGAAAAACTTTACCACCATATAGGTGAAAATAATTACTTTACTTGACAAATAGATCAAATTACTGTGCCAAGCTTTGAGAAGAATAAACTCAGTTGTCATCTCTATGGAGAATTAAAAATAAGGCTTTTGTAATGTGAAGCATAAAACATTTTTCTAAACATCATAAAAGTAATTTATTTCCACAACTTCTTGCAAGCATAGCACATGCATTCTTATTTTACTTTGGAAATGTACCTTCTAAGACTCTGATGGCATTTCCTTGGACCTTAAATTAACTCTTAGAATGTCAATATTTCAGATCCCCAAGTTTAGTTATTAATTTGAAGGATGCATTTCTTTGTTAAATTTGGAAGAAATGTAATTGTTACTTCCTTATTTATGATTTATTGTTATCCCTCTGGAAAAGGATATTGTATAATAGTATCACATATTTCTCAAGTGATATGTGGTTTTCTAAATCCCTTCATATATATCATTTGAGATGACTTTAGGAAATATATAGAACACAGAAGTTGCTCAGGAAGTATTAATTACCCAGGCTACCTTATTTAAATCATCAAGGAGAACACCCTAAATGTCTTCACTCTGATGAAAATAAACTCTCAATCATAGTCTTACTAATCTTTGTGTTGTTATTTTCAATTCATAACATATTTATCACAAATTTTAGTATACATTTTGACAATTCCTTTTTAATTTCATTGAAAGCTCTGATGGTCTACTGTTGACCTCCCCTCTCTACTACTCTGACAAAAACAAAACAAAACAAAACAAAACAATGAAACAAACAAAAAACCCTGAGGAGAGAAGGCACTGTCCTACATATTGAGCTTAAATTGATTAATGGCAAGTTAATAAGAGGAAACAGGAAACCACTCACTCATTTGCACCACAGGATTTGTTTCCTTCAAAATAACTTAATTCTGATTTCATTTGGTTTGATATAAGTCCAAGAATACAGGGTCATACCATATGCTTCAGTTTTGATAGTCTTTGTTGAGTTTGCCTTTTAGCTTCTTTAAAAAACGCAACTGAAATGATAGTTTATAAATAATATGAAATAGATCCAACCCTGGTTTTTCAGGAAGGCGTATTGTCACCAGTTGTTATGAGCCAAATGAAATGAGAGTGTCTTTTTTCCCTTTAGTTTAAGCAGAGTAGGGCTTGCACATTCTGAATTCTGTGCTTTGTCTGCACTGCCTTCATTCCAGGCAACCAAGTGAAGACTCTCAGCTGTACACAAGTGCAATGACATCAAGAAACAGCACCGTGAACAGAGACAGTGCTGGGTGTTCTTGGACTTAGGATAATGGGTGTACTAGGCACATTATTTTCCACTGACTGCCTTTATTTTTATTAGAGGACTTCTCAGAAGATGTTTTCTTTAATGGATGATGAATAAACTTAAAAAATTAATTTTAGATAGTTTAGAATGATTAATGTGACTAACTAAATCAGGCATTAATTCAAATTCAGACCTTAGAATCCTTTTTTAATGTAATAAACAACAAAGTCCAATCTGACACATATAAGCCATTCATTATAGTGTCTGGGGTTGCTAAAGCTTGAATTTAAATTGATTGTAATCTAAAGGAAATATTTCATCCTAAAATGAAACTTGCCCCCAAAAGCTATAATACAAGCATGTTTTCAAAATAAATAGCAACCAGTTCTACTCTTTAGAGATGCATTTCACATGAAAATTGCTGTTTGAAATAGGATGCTGGTTTTATATTTCAATTGAAAAATATAATTCACCACCAAAGGTTCTGATTTGTTCCATCTATTATAAACCAGTTCTTATTAACAAATAAGGCTTCTTTGATAGTATGCTCCAGTAAACTGCATTATCAAATGTGTGGTTAACATCACGAATGTTACATAAATGATGTTCCATAAATAAATGGTATCATGTGCTTTTTAAAAATACTTGAACCATCCCAAAATGCCTTCTGAAGTAACTGGTAGTGCAGCATCTGTGTAAGCAAATAGACCTGCATGTATGTTCTTAGTAACACCCAGAGGCAGGCTCATCCATTAGAGTTAGTTTTAGTGAAAGGAGATATATTGGCTAAGACATCAGCCCGTTTCTAACCCTTTTGAAAAGACATTACAGAACTTTTATCACCCACCTCAACTGTCTCTAGAGAGCAGACCCTTGGTTTTACAAATACTGTCTGCAAAAACTGGACTTGTTAAATTTCCATGAGACTAGATGTTCTTTCTCATCAGTTACCAGCTTTTTTCCCCAGCTTTGTTAATGAAGGATAGTCTCCTTGCCTTGACTATGCTCATTACATACAAATGAGAGTTAAACCGGTAGCTTCTCAACCCCAGGAATGTAAGTGCTAATGAATGGAAAAGGGGTCACCGATGAAAAATAACTCAGGAAAGCCACATCTCCACACCACTGTTTGCAGTGCTTGGGAGAAGGTTCTAATATTAATGCCTCTTGTCAGAAAACCCTTGCAACCTCTATTAAATCATCTTCTCTATCGAAGGTGCTGTAGTTATAAATAGGCTCACAATGAATTCTGAATTCTCTACATGTAAATCATGCCACATACCATTATCTGATATCCTTGAATTAGGTATGCGTGGCCTTGGGGGCAGTAAAGGATAGGTCGATGCAGCCAGCTGTCTCTTCTAGTAATAACTGCTACCCGTTGAAGACTAACAGCCAGACAATAAATAACATTTTCAAATCTGCATCTAGACTTCGAGTGGGAGAGAAGTGAATAATGATTTCCTTGTATTAGATTGGACTTAAGTAAAAGGTCAGACCTTTCAGCAGAAGGAACAACAGCCGTACACTCCAGTTAATCATAGATAAAAGTGTGTGTGTGTGTAAACCTGTAAGCAGGATAATTAACGGGTCTACTTGCTTTTAGTGTATACCACTGTGTCATTTTATTCTCGCAAACTCCATTTTCTTTCATGTCTATTGCTCATTCCGATTCTCTGTGAAGGAAGGTGAGAGGTTAACAGATTAAATCCAGTTTAGAACAAAAAGCTTGGAGTAATTGATATTATATTTGAGCATTGTATTTAAATAAATCAGGGGAATCTTTTCAATGCAGACAATGTCTTTGTGCATGGATTACATTAAGTTAGATTTATACATTTTATAAGTAAAGTAAAATATCTAAGTTTATTTGCATATCTTCTAGGAGAATATAAATAACTCTGATATTGACTGAGTTTAGTAGAAAAGCAATTTGTAAGAAACAATGTTCTTAGATCTAAAAACCAAAAAACAAAAACAGGGATAAGTTGGTTCCGTGAAAAACCTGCTGTGAGATTTTAATTTTCTTCCTTCATATCCCTCTGTAACAATCATCTACATCAAAAGATTGAAGTCATGTTTCTTTTCTGAAAAAAAAGAACTGATGAACTGTAGTTTATTTGGAAATACATTTTATTATTTTGTTTGTGTGGTTGTGTGTGTGTCTCAGTTATGCTTTACTTAGCAATGGTTAGGATCTTAACCACTGAAATGTATTCTGTCTTAACTGCAGTAAAGAACTTCACAGACTTAACTGTTTACTGCCCAGCCTCCTCTATCTCTGCGCTTCTGTGTGAACAACACAAGAAAACCACTGCCTGCACCCCCTTTTGGGAGGGAGTTTTTCAGCAGTGATACAAATATTGTTGTTTTTGCTGGCAAGTAATTCACCAGTGGCTCATTTCCTTCAGCTTTTACTTCACAGCAATTGTAAAATAAACCACTCGTAGCACATGCTGTTAATGTCTGGTCCCTGGGGTGTAACTTATGTTCGTGGTGTGGGTCATGTGCTAGCTAAAGTGTGCACTAAAAAGGAAGAAATTAATAGTACTATCACTGATTCAAGCTAATGGTAGTCAATGTGCAAAGTCATTCCTTTAATAGTATCATAGCATATTATTTTGTTGATTTCTATTCGAGTCTGATGCAAACGCAAGCAAAGAAAACCCCTCCAGAACATGCTAATGTAATGAATTTTTCAGAGGCAGAACTGGTCATATGCTGAACTTTCATTTATACATTATATTCTTTCCATTTCATTTTTGACCTTCATGCTGTATTTGATGGGACAGTAAAATTAGTGGCATAATCATTAATATCTGTCCTTCGGCAGAATTTGATAGAGATAATGCTACTCTTGTGTGTTTGGCTATTTGTGCATTCCACTTGTGTAATTCAAAAGTAAAAAATATATTTTTTTCTTAATTATATGTTCCTCTTAGGGATATAAATCATGTAATTGGTTTCAAAGGTGGAATATATGTAACATGTTATATACAAATTTCAATTGAACATTACTTTATTGTATTCTATTGAACAATGACTAGCAAGTCCATCCTAATACAATTCTTTAAAAATGTTCTTAACACTTTCTAGATAGTGTCACATTCGTGCTGACAACATTCCCTTAACATTGATAGATGGTACACCGTTCAGTTCATCTTCTGGTTAAAGATATTATCATTCTTTTTTTAAAAAACATATTTTGTTGATTATGCTATTACAGTTGTCCCATTTTCCCCGCTTCACTCCCTTCCACCCTGCATACCCCCTCCAACCCACATTTCCTCCCTTTAGTTCATGTCCATGAGTCTTACTTATAGTTCTTTGGCTTCTACATTTCCTATACTATTTTTACCTTCCCCGTGTCTATTTTCTACCTACCATCTATGCTACTTATTCTCTGTACCTTTTCTCCCTCTCTCCCCTTCCTAATCCCTTGTTGATACCCCTCCATGTGATCTCCATTACTGTGGTTCTGTTCCTGTTCTAGTTGTTTGCTTAGTTTGTTTTTGTTTTTGTTTTAGGTGTGGTTGTTAATGATTGTGAGTTTGCTGTCATTTTACTGTTTATATTTTTTATCTTCTTTTTCTTAGATAAATCCCTTTAACATTTCATATAATAAGGGCTTGTTAATGATGAACTCTTTTAACTTGACCTTACCTGGGAAGCACTTTATCTGCCCTTCCATTCTAAATGAAAGCTTTGCTGGATAGAGCAATCTTGGATGTAGGCCCTTGCCTATCATGACTTGGAATACTCCTTTCCAGCCCCTTCTTGCCTGTAAGATCTTTTTTGAGAAATCAGCTGCCAGTCTGATGGGAACTCCTTTGTAGGTTACTGTCTCCTTGTCTGTTGCTGCTTCTAGGATTCTCTCCTTATTTTTAATCTTGGGTAGTGTAATTATGATGTGCTTTGGTATGTTCCTCCTTGGGTCCAACTTCTTTGGGACTCTCTGAGCTTCCTGGGCTTTCTGAAAGTCTGTTTCCTTTGCCAGGTTGGGGAAGTTCTCCTTTATTATTTGTTCAAATAACTTTTCCACTTGTTGCTCTTCCTCTTCCCCTTTTGGTTTCCCAGTAATTCCGATGTTGGAATGTTTAAAGATGTCCTGGAGGTTCCAAAGCCTCTCCTCATTTTTTTGAATTCTTGTTTCTTCATTCTTTTCTGGTTGGATGTTTCTTTCTTCTTTCTGGTCTGCACTGTTGACGTGAGTCTGTTTCCTTCCCATCACTATTGGTTTCCCTGTATATTTTCCTTTATTTCACTTAGTGTACCCTTCATTTTTTCATCTAATTTGTGACCAAATTCAACCAATTCTGTGAGCTTCCTGGTTACCAGTGTTTTGAACTGTGCATCTGATAGGCTGGCTCTCTCTTCATCGCTTAGTTTTATTTGTTCTGGAACTTTGATCTGTTCTTTCATTTTGGCCATTTTTTTTTGTCTTGACGTGCCTATTACATATGAAGGGTGGAGCTTTAGGTGTTCACCAGGGCAGGGTCACTGGGGCTGGGGTCAAGAGGGAACAGTGGTCCTTGCTCTTCTCTCTGCTGGATTTCAGTCCCTTCTGCTGCTTTCCACAAGCAAACTGGGCCCTTCCAGTGCTGATTCTGGGTGGGTGGGTTTGTGCATATTCTAGGACTTTGTGGGTCTCTCCAACAAACTCTCCTGTGAGGCTGGAAGTTTCTCCCAGCACCTCAACCCCCAAAGGTGTTTTCAATCAGTGATTTGGGGCTTTATTTCCCCAAGCTGGGGCCCTGGGTTGTGTGGTCCTTCCCGTGCCCCCAGTTGTTTCTCCTGGTTTATCTGTGAGCAAATGTGGGACCACCCTGTGTGCAATCTGCTGCCTTGCCATGTCTGCCTGCTGCTGCCTTGCCGGCCAACTGCAGCCTTATATGCCTGGGGTCCACCAGCTGCCACCTTGCTGCGAGTCCTGTTTTCCCAGCTTCCCAACTCTACTCCTCCTACTGGTCTAGAGGAATGTGTCTTCTTTAACTCCTTGGTTGTCAAACTTTCATACAGCTTGATTGTCTGTCAGTTCTTGTTGCTTTTTGTTTTAAAATTGTTGTTGTCCTTCTTTTGGTTGTGCGAGGAGGCACAGTGTGTCTACCTATGCCTCCATCTTGGCCAGAAGTAGAGATATTATCATTCTGAAGAGGTTATTTGAACACACAAAAGCATGTTCTAACTGCTTGTCAGAAGCAAGTTCTGACCTAGATGATTTCCTATTGACACACAACTGTTGGCATTCAAATGTTACACCACTGAAAACTGCAGTCCCTGGCTGCACCACTATGATTTCGACATGCAACTCCATCTCTTTTCCTAATTTATATCCCTGCCTTTATTCACAGATGTATAAAGCTCTACTCCTAGGATCCTTGTATGCAGCAGATTTTGTTAAATAGTCTATTTTTGTTATGTGCAGTAGTTAATGTTCTACACAGTCACCGTGAACCTTGAATTAGCAAATCCTATAATATTACTTCTAGTGGAAATGCAGGGTTAAGTACTGTAAGCTTTTGGTCACAACATTTTAACAAACTCATCAATACAAATCCTATGTCTGTTTTGTTTGAAGGCCCATTACTTAATACATATTTTTGATTCATTAGCATTGAACTTATGACCAATAGCATTACAAGTCATGCCTGACCAAAGTTTGTCTAATACATGTATTTTTCTCCCTAAGGCACGTCACAGCCTTCTCATGCTTAGGATCTTTAGACAGCTCCGCAGCACCATGCTTGGGAGCATTTCAAACAGTGGACTCACCAGAAAAAATGCACAGAAATGAGAAAATGTGACAGTAAACAGATGACGAAATGACCCCTGTTTATAATGTGAGAGCTGAAACAAGAAGGCGGATGGTCCACCCATTCACACTCAGCTGGGAATGTGCACTTTGTGTGACTCAAAATTTTCATGCTCTGCGCATGCCTGCAAAAGGATGCTACAATGTTTCTATTATGGATTTGGAGGTTACAAATATATTTTAGTAAGCAGGTGATTGGCAAGTATGGAATCAGCAAATAACAAAGATGAACTGTATTTAATGATGTGTAAAGTAACACAATCAAAGCAATGGAAACCACTTAAAATTGGATTTATCCATTTATATACACACACACGTGCATGTGCACACACACACACACACACACACTCCATTGTATTAGTTTTAGGTATACACCAAAATGACTCGAGATGCAGAGATACATTGTGAAATGATTACCACAATGAGTTTAGTTAACATCTATCACCAGTTAAATTTTTTTTCTTGAGATGAGAACTTTTAAGATTTACTCTCTTAGTAACATTCAAATATACATTACAATATTGTTTTTTTTAAAGATTTTATTTATTTATTTTTTAGAGAGGGGAGGCAGAGAAAGAGAGAGAGAGAGAAACATCAGTGTGCGGTTGCTGGGGCCCGTGGCCTGCAACACAGGCATGTGCCCTGACTGGGAAGCAAACCTGCGACACTTTGGTTCGCAGCATGTGCTCAATCCACTGAGCTACAACAGCCAGGGCATAATATTGTTAATTATAGCTGTCATGCTGTACATTACATGCCAGAACTAATTTATTTTATAACTGGAAGTTTGTATCTTTTGACTACCTTCACCTATAACCATTCCTGTTTTCAAAATATGGTAGCTCTTTTATTTCTTGCTGTCTCATCTCTCTTCCTTTTTCCAAATTTCCCACTCCAGCTTATCTTTGTAGACTTTGCCTCTCTCCCCTTTGCACTAAATCCATGCTCTCTTTGCCTTTCTTCATCTCTTATTGGACAAACTGAAATTCTTCAACAATTCTTTCTATGTCCTTCTGGCTACAACTTCTATTGAATTCCTGGCCTCTAGTTTGAATCCCAATGTGTGGAGAGATGTTACCATTGCCACTCCTCACTGCTGGAACAGTGTCGTAGGGTGCTGTGGACGCTTTGGCTGGGGCCTTACAGTGCCTTCGGTCACCTACATTTGCACTTCCATGAAACATGAGGCTCGAGTTATCAGTCCAGGCAGCTAGAACATCCCACTCACACTGTCCTTGTTATTTCAGAAATGTCAAGAAACACATATCACTCAAACCTCAACTTTGAATTTCAAAACAGACTTTTGATACCAGTGGTAGAAACAAATGCTTTGGAGAGGTTTATTTATTTATTTATTTATTTATTTTGATATTTAAGAGACTAGTTTTGGGGAAGCTTCCATATTTTGAGGTGCATAGACACATTATTAGTGTCAGCTCCCAAAATGGACACAACACAAATTGTATGATATTTGTTTACTAGATTCCTTCCTATACGGCAAAGAGAATGAACAACTTACATGCAAAACTATGGGTGAAAATCACAATCACATTGCTGAATGGAAGATACCAGACCTAGTAGTATGCATATGGGTGGTTTTCTTTATAAAAATTTAAAAAAGGCAAAACCATGTTATTAGAAGTGAGAATAGTAAACATTGGGTAGAAGAGGGCATTGACTGTGAGGGGGTGAGGGTGCTGCTTGCATTCTCTTTTCTCATCTGGGCTCTTAGTTAAACAAATGTGTTCACTGTGAAAAGAATCATTAAGCTATATACATTTATAATGTGAGTCTTTTTTTCTGAATATATTCAATAAAATACTTCTAAATTAAGCATGAATCATGTGAAATGTACTATATGATACACGAATAAATTAAAAATTAGATCTATATCTGCTGATTTGTAAGGATATCCAAATTACATTGTTAGGTAAAGGAAGCAAGCTGTGAAAGAAGGTAAAGAGATTAGCCAAGGAACAGACATGCATCGTCCACACAGACAAGCTCGTGGTGATGGCCAGAGGAATGGGGAGGCGGGGGCTGGGTGGAGGTGGGCAGAGAGGGAGGAAAAGGAGAACATTTGTCATTGTGTCAACTATAAAAATAAAGTTAAAAATAAAAAGGAAGCAAGTTGCAAGATACACACACGCACACACACTGTTCTTCTATTCTGGTAAGACAAACAAATGAATAAATTACCTTCATGTGTGTATATGTTTATGTATATGTGAGCAGGGGGAAATGGTGAATAATACGCACCAGATGCTCGTGTTGGTTATCTCAGTGGGAGCAGGATTAGAGGTTTGGAGCCTGTGCAGGAGGGAGATGATTAGCACTGCCTTTTTACATCTTCTATGGTATTATTTGATTTGTTAAGGTAAGCATGGTTTTACTTGATCATTTCAAAAACATAAAGAAGTGGAAATATTTTATAAAGAAATATGTGAGCTGAGGTCCAACCTAAATAAAATACATATAAGAATTTGTAGATTCCCCAGAGTCAAATATTCCTACCTGCCAAAAATAAATGAAAATCCCAAGAGCTATAAAGGAGAAATAAGAGTCAGAGAGGAAGCACAAGACAAAGAACCCCAGGGATGAAGAAGTAAGACAACAGGTCAAGTGAAGCTCAGTGTTATTGGTGATAATACCATGAGCCCACATGTCACCAGTTCACACCAGTCTAGTGAAAACCCAAACCACACTGACATAAGTAGCTCTTGTTCTTGTCACTTACTGTTAATGCAATCTTCAGGTCCCTTGAAAATACCCTCACCTGTTTCTGGGGGTCCCACAATTGCCTCGGAGGAACTCAGAAACCCATTGGCTAGCTAGCCACCACTCAGTTCTCACAAATAGGCTCACGGAAAAACCTCCTTCAGCCCTGCCCCTGTGTTCTCTCTCCACCGCCTTCAACACAGGCCAAGGCCTGCAGTGCTCTCCTTCTCCGCATGTTTTCCCCGTGGTCTTCACTGCAGGCTTCAAGCTTCAAGAAGAGAACAAAATACATATAAGCAAATATTTAAAAGTCTCCCTATATAGCCACACATGTAAGTAAATGCCACTGAGGCAGGGGTGTCAGACTCATTTCACTGGAGGCCACATCAGCCTCGTGGTTGCCTTCAAAGGGCTGAATGTAATTTTAGGACTGTGTAAATGTAACTACTCCTTAACTAGGGGCAAGGAGCTCAGTGCTGCTGCTGGGTAAAAACAAGGTGGAGGGCTGGATTCAGCTCTTGGGCCTTGTGTTTGCCACCTGTGTCCTGAGGACTCACCAGCTACAGCTTACAAATCAGCTGAACTCTGCCTGTGGGCCTGGGCTCAGACGGGATGCACTTTTTCAGGAACAGGAATGGGGTACTCTCTGTGGGAACCCAAAAGCCACTGGATGAAATTCCTTGCTCCTCAGCTTTACAACCTAGCCTGCACCTGATTAGAGCTATTTGTAGATTTTTTTTTTTTTTACCTTTATATTGTTCTAGTAATCATGCCTGCAGGCGACAGTGGGAGGCAGTTTTACAGTTTCCCTACCCATAATATCTCCACACCACTATGCCTGTGCATCTTTCTAGCCTTCTTTCAAAGGTTCTCTAGAAACTGAGTCTTCATCCTAATCTCTAGGCAGTGCTGCTTCCTAATTTTTCTCATTCTCGGGCTCTAACACTATTTGTTGCTTATTAATTAATTTAATTGCTTCTGAAGTAAAGATGTACAAATGCTCCATTAGTTCTTACATTCCTGCTTGTCCTCTATGGACTAGCATCATCAAATCACAGAGCCAAATAAAAGGTCCTTTCTTGACCCATGTCAGTCATTGCATCCACCTTAACTTATTCCATTGAGAGGTAAGGAATAACAGACACCTGAATGCCTCGTGTTACCTGTACCCTTGATGCTATGTGCAAACATTGCACGTGAACTAGCACAGTGTTTTTGCAATGGCCCATTCACCCAGATACGCCTCCTCTGGATTGTAAGCTCTCTGAAGGCAGGGTTTGGACCTCATCAGTTCTGAATCTCCACCATCCAGAGCCATGTTTGAAACAGGGGGCACACTGGATACAGGATTAACTCATTAAGTACCATTATGTCATAAGAATTCTGCATTTTGAGGCAATAAAGATGAGTAAAACAGTATGTAATGTCAAGATGCTCACAGTCTAGTGAGGAAAAAAGACAAATAGTTATAAATGAGTGAGAAAAGTGCTCTAATAGAGACATATAAATTTGCTAGGGAGCAAATATGAGGGACTGATTAGCCAGACACCTTTAAATGTTTATAATCTGGAATACCCAATATTTAACATTAAATTGTGGCCTCTTGCCAATGGGCTAACTCCCCTGCAAAGCTCTCAGTCCCCCTTGGAAAGAGGGTCATATTTTGTCACAAATCTGTAGAGCCCATTGACTTAAATAAATCAGTACCTGTGTGTGCCCCGACACCATCTCTATTTTGGCATAAAGACTTTGAATTATTTACTTGGTTCATGCTAAAACTTGATTCATTTCATTGTGTGTGTTTTCCCGAGAAAGACAAATGGAATTGGGATTGCTGCGCATTTAAGAGCTGCCCTGCTTCCACATCTGATCTCTTTTAAGCTCCATTCTGCCTGCCCTTTGTTTTCACTAAAATTATCTGTAAGAACATTTCTTTAAAATCTTGCCATCCCTACTATTTAGGTGAAAACAAAGGGCAGAAAATAGAACTTGAACTTCGCGGAAGGTCCTGTTAATGGATTACAAAGCTTTGTTGCCTTTCTCTTCAAGATGTGAGCATTGTAATCACTAAGCATACATGCATAAGAAATTGATGTCACGACTTGGAGGGATGGTACCTTTTCATAATCCTTTTACTCTCAAAGGGAGGAAGAGACATCTCCTGTACTCCTAACTATGTCAGCTCCTAAAATGTAAGGGGAAAAACATACACACAATAAATCGTGTGCTTAAGAATCAGCTATTAAGATTAACGCTGCCTCCCCCAATGTTGTCAAAAACCCAGATGTGTCATATTTGAGTTGCATTTTCATTATGTGCACATACTTGGCTTTGAGCAGAATTATATGAGTTGGATTAATTTTTTATATGGCCCTCCAGCAGCTCTAGGCAGAACCATATGGGAGACATTTGGTTCTCATCAACTCCCTTTTACCCTTCCTTCCACTCCATTGCTTTAAACAGAACTTTCATTCTCTTTAACTATCTGCAGGTTTTATTCTGTTCAGAGAGAAGAGCCACTAAAATATTATGACCTCTAAGTGACGGGCTGTGAGACAGGGTCTCTCTCCAAAGCCAGCCCACAGCTGTGCATTGATCACACGTGCCAGTGGCCTGATGCGGGCTGTGTGCGTGTAGATGTAGGTGGGGGCAGGGGCTGGGGCTGGTTAAGGTCTGCTGTCTTTCATCTCACTGGGAGGATACTCACAGCATGGTCTGTGTCTCCCCTGTGGTCTCTAAGGAAGTGGAAGGATTCAGTTTTCAGCCCTGTTATTATGGTGATTTTTGTTAAACTTGAAATTCACTTTTCAAGCAGGGTGGATGTCTTATAAGGGGAATGGTTGTGAGATTTTCTGAGAATTAACTTCAGTGATAACTCTTTATATGAAGACTTCCCTGTAAAGATTTCAGACACATCAGCATTACTTGCTAACGGCTCTGCAGGGGAGGGAAGTAGCAAATAGCAATGACTTTCTATAATGAAGGAGCCCAAGGCTGAGAATGTGGTAGAAGCCAGCCAGCCTTTGAACTGAGATTTTCTGACTGTGCAACATCTTTCCCCCTTCCTGGTCTGGCCCATTGGGTTTCCTTCATTTCTCTGGTCTGAGGAAACACTGAAAGTAACAATACAAAAGCCACCCTTCTCTGTGCATTGTCAATGCGTACATTGCGATGGGAACCTGAGACCAGAGCATCACTTAAAATCATGAGGTCAATTATCAGCTGACAAGACAATTTGAAATAACCTGGCCCTGGAGGCATTTTACACTAGATAGAAGCAGTCTATGTGGGGTAAATGGAATTTTAATTCTAATCAACATTTAGTTGTTTGAAAATGGTATATGAATAAATGAATACTTAAAAGAGAGCTGCCACTTAAAGTGCCTTACGTAATTTAACATAGGTGAATTCCGTCAAAAACCGGTTCCCTTCATAATGAAGCAAAAGTACTGCATGAAGTTAACTGTCACTTAGCATTTTTATTTCACATCCCTGCTCAGCATATTAAGTGGCAGATGCTTTCATACAGTACATTTAATCCCTTGATGGAATTTGAGAGCAGGCTGGAAAGTTCTTTTCAATTTTTTTGATAAGTCCACATCTTGCCCAGGTTTAACATTTATTCATGATGGCACCTCATCCCTTGCCTTCATAGTAAAATGCCAGAGGTTAAAATTTCTTATGGAAATTCTATTTAACAGAAAGCTTTATTTTGCATAATTACAATCTGGCTCAACCTCAATTCATCCAACATTTATTATAACATTTAAAGGTTTCAGAAATACCTCTGAGACATTTTTCCCTCCTTTTCCTTTCCTTTTTTTTTTTTTTTTTGAAGAACGGACATCATAAATTATGTGTCTAAATTCCGTGTTTCTCTGTCTCACTCAGCAGCATTGAGTGACACTCCTCTGGTTCGCCAGGTTCTCACTCTTCCTTTCTCTGCAGCTTGGGCCGGACCTGAGACTCTCACAAACCTGCTGCCATCAGGGCATCACTTCCCTCAGACCCCTTGGGCAGCAGCCTACAATGTAGTAATTTATTACCAGCAATTCTACTTCTTGTCTTTATCCATTCAACAACAGGATGTCTAGTTACACTATTTGGTAAAATGAAAACTTGAACATTTATATAGTTATAGTTTATAGGAAAGATAATGTAACTGACATGTTTTAAATTATGGTTTTAGAGAGTTATATATATATATATTTATAGTAGAATTGCTAACTAACTGACCAGAGTAATTTTAGAGTCTGGAAATAGGATAATGTTAATTAAAACTGAAAATATGAAAGGGCCAGGCTATTTTTCATATCTAGGTATTCAGAATAAATAATTTGACTAGGTAAAAATCACGTTAAGTTGTCTGAGTTTAAGAATTAGCTTGCAAGTTGATGCATCAGTAAGATATGTCTCACACAAATAATTAAGTGTTGTTAGGGACTGTGACTGCCTTCTTTTATTAAACCCTTTTCTTTTCATTCCAACTTCTCTGAGGAAAAAAAACACTGCTCTCAAAAATTAAAAAGAAAATAATCACTGCTATCCCATCAGTAACACAATTGGTGCCTAAGAACATCAAATGGTAAATCCAGGCATATTAATTACATCATTAAAGTAGCATTTGGTGCACTGCTGAGATGCATTACAATAACAATAACCTTTCTGTTAATAGGATTCACTAGCAGCATGTAATGCAGAAGTTGCATACAATGAAGATATCCCATCCCACCACCTCGTGGCATAAATCAATATAGTCAGAGCAACAAAGAGTATTTCCATAAAAATGACATTAAACTATTTGCGTGTGTGCACGGATGTGCGCGTGTGTGCCTGTGTGGATCAGCACGATTTGAAAGCCAGATAAACGGCTCTAGAGAAAGCAGAGTTGCTTGGTTACATCTGCCGAAAACAATCTGTGCTGTGTATGAGGGCTCGTGTCAGCCCGGTAATTACCACAGCTGAGAGAAAGCCTGTGCTAAATGTCACCTGCCGCTGACGAGCACAGGAAGCTGGGCACCGCTAAACGAGTCGAGTCAGTTACTCGGAGAGTGCTTCTTAGCTCTGCTTGCGGGCTAAATACATTTGTCTCGCATATAAAAGGAAAAAAATGTGTGTTAAAAGAAAAAAAATCAGAGACCCATTCATAACAAAAACCTCACCCCAAATCCTCACCGCCCACTCCGAAGTCCATTAGGTAAGAAGGCTAACAGATGCAATCAGGGGGAAGGAGAAAGATTAAAGCATTAATGAGCGTTTCTGTGAGTCAGGCAGAGCTTTCCACTTTCTACCACAAATTGGTCATTAGTCAGTGCAGTGCAATTTCCCACCATCTAAAATGATCCCCCCAAGACAGCTGGGGTTCATGTCGACAGCAACAAACCTGTAACACACCAGAACTGCTTGCCTGTGTCTGCCTGTGTCTGCATATGAAGCACAGGGACATAGAGTATTTTTTAAAAATCTTATATAGTGGGGGTTTGCTGGTGTTTTAATGTACATATTTATGACAAAAGCAGAATTAATAATGTTGCTGTGAGGCATATGTCCTTGCTTTCTCCTACTTATTTTCTTCTATTGCCCCTTTCTCTCCAGTTATAATTTTGTTTTAGCTGCTCTGTAATGCAATGTGATTACTAAAAACTCCTCGCCTGATCACCTAATGCTTTCCTAGCACTTAAATAGAAACCTCTAGTTCCCAAGCAGAGAACCTGGAGTTCAGTGAGCACCAAGGTCCAGAGGGAAATCATAGCCAGAACAGCTTATTCAGCACCTGGAGACAGGTGGGTGGCAGGGTAGGGGGAGAGTGTAGGCAATGATGTCTGGATGATGACGTGGACCTCTCATTACCTTGGTGAATTTACCAAGTTTCAGTGCCTGACTCTCACTGTTCAGCCTCAGAAACTTTAGTTTTAGAATACCATACCACAAGTGGATTCAACTTTTGGGATGTATGTTCACTTAGTGGCCAAAATGAGTATTTAAAATGACACATTCATACTACAGAACCCAAGACTATCTGAAACTAGACTGAGCAGTTAACTAATTGTTAGATGTTTCCTGAAGAGTGGAGAAATCTGAGTCAGCGGAGTTAGATGAACTCAAGGAGCTAGAAATCTGCTGGCTGTAGCTAGAGCATCTGTTTTTACATTAAGGATGTGCTAGCCCATGGGACCAGAGACTTGCAACCTATCAATAATCTCTCATTTATTGAATTCTTATTATGCACCAGGCACCTGCCCTAAATGATTTCCATGCTCTGTTTTATTTATTCATCAAAAAGGTCTTGGAGGGTAAATGCTGTAATTATCCCAGTTTTAAACTTACCCAAGGTCACACGATCCAAGCAGTATTTGTTTCATCTTCACGAACCACTTGTCAGTTGGCCCACACAAAGACCACTCATTTTAGAAAAGTTGGAAAACTATTATGGCAATGCAACAAGAAAAAGTAAATCATAGTTTGAACATCAGTAATCATTTTCTATAATTTAGAATAAAGGCAGGCAAACTATGGCCCAAGGCCAAATGCAACTTGTCTTCCGCTTTTGCATGACCCATAAGCTAAGAATGGCTTTTGCATTTTTTAATGGTTGCAAACAAACAAAAGAAAGGTACTACTTCATGATACATTAAAATAATAGAAAATAAAATTCCAATGCCCATAAACAAAACTTTATTTAGGCATAGCCACATACATTTATTTTGGTATTATATATGGCTGGTTTTGTGGTGCAGTGGCAGAATTATGATCTGCAAAGCCCAAGTAAACTACCTGGCCTTTTATGGAAGAATACTTTCCAGCCCCCAATTTAGAGGGATGATGTTTCTCAAACCTCAGAGTTTATCAGGGTTTATCTATTAGGCTTGATGACAGTGTGCTTAAACTTTAGGTCACATTCAACATTTAGGATAGTTTATTTTTTATTTTTCTACTAAATCAAGGAATCCTAATTTGCAGGAGACCTTTGAAATGGTATCAAGCGTTTGATAGTTGGTTGTGAATATTTTGATCCAACAAGGTCTCAGGAAAGGTAGAGTGAATTCTCACTGAAAGGACCTACAGAACTCACTCAGATGCTCCCACAAGGAGCCCAGGCAGAGGTTGGAAGGTTGAGTACTCCTCTGTGGAGAGCCAGTGGGTGAACGCCGACTCTCAGACTTGGTTGCATTCATTGCTGCAACATATTTCATGATATTTTGTTTCATTATTTGGATGTGGCTTAAAAATGAGGTCCCAAATTCTTCATAAATTTATTTCTCCAATGAATGAAAAATAATCACATTATTTTACAATGATTATATTGTAAAATAATCACAATAGTCAGGTTATTGGGCATAAAGTTTTTACAGCCCTGTTTGGTCTCGATAAAAAATAAAAGCCTTCACATGTAATCATGGATATTAAAAATTATGCATTTTTTAGCCCTGAATTGTAGGTTTAGTCCAGGAAAAATACTTAATACATCGCTGAGATCTACTCCTTGAGTAGGCTGCTTGATATAACATAAACGGTTTTTATTGACATTATCAATTACATGAAGAAGTGGTTTCACATTCCTTATTTCAAAACTTCATGTGAGAATCTTTCTTCCATCAGAAAATGTTCACTCGACTTCATTGAGAAAAACAATTTTGTATACATAGTTCAACTCTTTACATGTCTAAAAGTACATGTACTCAGTGACTGCAGCATTATCGTGTTAACACATTTTGCTATTTCCTTCAACAATTTATTCCACAAGGTTATTATTTTAAAATGTAATTTAATTTTGAATTAAATAGACAATGGATGAATACATTATTTTAAAAACAGTAAGCCAGAAATATGTTTAAAATACTCCTAAACTACAATACACATTTCTATTTCTCTCTCTGAAGCAACCATTTCATCAGCTCAATGTATAATATTCTCAACTTTTTATATAAATAAGCACATAGAAGTATAGTTTTTGTATTGTATATGATTTTAACATAAATATTGTAATATATATGTGTTCTTTTGTAGCTTGCTTTTTCACTCAATAGCACATTTACTATTTAATGCTACCAAACATTCTTGTAATATACTTTCTCCTATTGAAAAAACTAATAATTCTGCTTTTGAAAAAACATTCAGATTACTTTCAATTTTTTGATATATAAGCATTGCTGTAATAAATATCCTTATTTATATCCTTTGTGCATATAAATCAGTGTTTCCCTAGAGCTGATATTAAGAAGATTTTTAACTTTGGCTGGTGTGGCTCAGTTGGTTGGAGCTTTGTCCCATAAACCAAAAGGTTGTGGGTTCAATTCCCCATCAGGGCACATGTCTAGGTTGGGGCTTGGATCCCTGGATGGGGCATGTACAAGAGGCAACCAATCAATGTTTCTCTCCCTCTTTCTCTCTCCCTTCCTCTCTCTGTAAAATCAATAAGCATGTTCTTGGGTGAGGATTAAAAAAAAGATTTTCAGGAAGTTCATGCTAAATTTAATAGATACTATTTGATTTGCCTTCAACATGTTGCAGGTACTTATTGTATTATTGTGAGAATGCTGTGAGGTCCCCATTCCCATACCCTTGATGACATTTTAATTTTCACAATGTAGTAGGTGAATGATGGTATCCTGTTGCTATCTTATCTTCTTGTTTTTAAGAGAATTAAGCATGTTTTATGGGCTTTATTCATCATTTGAATTTTTCTCTTCTTAGAATTGCCTTCTCATATATTTTTCTCATTTTTATGTTGTGTTCATTGTTCTTCATGTTCACACTTTATATATTTTTTAATATTTTGGATAGAAAATATTATTTTCTCAGGCTAGCACTTCCCTTAATATGAATGATGGTGTCTCATGTCAAGCAGAAATTTTAATTTCATTATCAAATGTATTAGTGTTTTCACATTTGCTATGCTTCTTGTTTAAGAATTTCCTTACACATGTAAATGAACATTTTCTTTTTATATGATTTTTAAATGTTTAAGTAGAATTAATTTTTGTAAGTGGTATGAAATAAAGAACTAATAATTTGTTCCAGATTGTTAGCAGATTGCCTCAATAAAATTTATCTAGCATGTATTCTTTCCCACTGATTTGAAGCAATACTCCTCCTAGAACCTAAATTTTCATACGTACATAAAAATTTCAGGACCTGTATTTTATTGCATTTATTTGCTAGCTATTTTAATTTATGTATCTTTGTAATTATTTTTAGTATATGGTAGTTGAATTCCATGCCATCATTTTATTTTTCAAAATAGTCTTGGCTATTCTCATATAGCTCCTTGTATGATTATAAAATCAGCTTACTAAGGTTACTGGAAAGAAATACAAATTTATTGTGATTTATTTGGATTGAAAGATAAAACATAATAAGAGTGTGAGTAATTTTATACCAGGGATTTTCTCTTCTAAAAACATGGTATATATCACTATTTATTCAGATCTTATTTTATGTCATTCAGTAAAATTTTGTGGTTTTTCTCATAAAAAATCTGTACAATTTATGTTACATTTACTCAAACACATTTTAGTTTTTATTCTACACAGAATAAAATATTTTCTACTATATTTTGTTCCTGCATATGGCTAATGTAAGCATAAGCTTGACTATTCATGGCAAGACAGTGTCCATATACTTTTGTATTTCAAGTATAATTAATTTGAGCCCTAGAAAGGAATATGGACATAGGCTTGTCTAGTTAGAATTTCCCACCCAGGACTTTGAGTCTTAAGAAAATGAGTCAAATATTTAAGGAAAGATGAGGAATTGGTAAAGGAAGCATCAATTCAAGACACTATGGTGATATGTGTTAAGTGGTAGCTGTGCCAGAGGCATTACTGTGATTATTCTCTATGTTATCTTGTCTGTGTTCCTCCATCTTGCCTTCTGTGGACACTGCACTGCCTGATGTCAAAGCCTGTGTTCTCCATGCATCCCACTGATCCCTTCTAACAAATTCCTTTTCTATTTAAATTAACCAGAGTTTGTTCTTTTTCTTACAATCAAGAACACTAGATGGATAGATTCTGTCATGAAAGAATGGGTTTCAGGGGAAAGTCCTTCAGGAAATAGAGAATTTGGGATTGGTCATCTGTACTGGGTTTGGCAAAGTTAATGAAAATCCCATTGACATCCAGTGATAATACTCTGAAAACCGATTCCGAGTAGTGGCCCAGAAATTAATTAAATTATCATCAGCAGTCACCTTGACCAATGTGCTTATTGAGGTCAAGGTTTGAGGGACTGTATTGCAGCTGTCACATAACACTATAAAAGCAAGTGGAGTTCAAAGAATGTAGAACAACGTAGTTAGTAATGCTACACAGCTTAAAGAACGAATAACCAAATTCTGATCTGTAAATTCTTGTCACAAAGCATGCATGAAAACAAGAGATTTCTCGTGACAATTTCAACAGAAATTTCATATTTTGTAAGTTATAGAGCGAAAGTGGCTTAACTAAGTTAGAGTAAATATTTGATGCTGCATATTGCTGAAATACACTGGTACATGAATTCATAGCCTGATCAGGTCAATATTGCAAATTTTAGGGTGTTTATTAGGTAAGAGTAGTTCTCAATAATTTAAATTGGGATCAGTTTGAGTAACTGAAGGACTCTCATCCCTCACTGAGCCTTTATTGATAACTTAAGCTGATCTCTCCCCTCGTTTGATGAGGGACATCCCTCCTTGCTTGAATATATTATACCTCCCCCATCTATGGGAGTTACCTTACAAAATGAGCACAATTCCCCCTTTGCCTATTTCTCTCCAAACAGACATATAGGCAGAGCAAGATCTCAACAGGACTCAGAGGGCCAACTGTAAAATCTAATCTGGAGGGAAGTGAGAGGCAAACAAAACAAAAGAACGTACAACTTTGATAATTTATATGAACAAAAATGTAAGTAATAAGCAAAGTCTGTCCAGAAAAAGTCTAGTCATTGTTAATATAGTGAGAATGGTTTGTGTGACATTGATATAACCTGGCAGCCAAAGAGAGTAGACTGGAACGTACATGTGTGAGTACTGACAACTTCACTGTACTAGTCACTGGTGGTGGTAGATGCCATTAGATGAGCACAGGTACTTTTGGCCATGGCATTCAAAACTATTGAGTGAGTAGAGCAATGAATCTGCATCAAATTTTGCCATAAACTTGAACATCCCTCCATGGAAACTATTTCAATGATTCAGAAGGCTGTAGCTACGGGCAACTGGTGACTGGAAACTTCATCACAACAGTGAATCTGCTTGTGCGTCATAACTCATCTTGTTCAGAGGTTTTTTGCAAAATATCAAATTGCACACATGACTCACCACCTCCCTACAGCCCAGATTTGGTGTCTTGCAACTTCTGACTTTTTCCAAAACTAAGATCACCTTTGAAAGGGAAGAGATTTCATACCATCGTTGAGATTCAGGAAAATACAATGGGCAGCTGATGGCAATGGGAGAACTGTGTGAGGCCCTAAGGTGCCTACTTTGAAGGGGACTGAAGCATCATTGTCCTATGTACAATGTTTCTTGTATCTTCTTCAATAAATGCCTCTATTTTTCACATTATATAGCTGGATACCTTCTGGACAAATCTCATATATGGGAATGAATTCTGAAGTTTCACATCCAGGAAGAGAGAAACACTATTTTACATCAGGTAGAATTTAGTAATGTACGCACGTAACAGAGTTCTGACTCCATAGCTAGCTCAGGGAGACATTTGCTTTGCTGTTGATAGAACGCTGGGCTCAATGGTGCCTGATACTAAATTGTCAGGTCTTAATTTTTGTAAGATAAAATATTAAACTATACAGATCACATTATTTATCCATGGTTAAAATAGCAGTTGAATCCTTTGACCACACATTTCAAAAATACTTAATGAAAAACACTTAGTGAAGTTATTGACGTGAGTGCTTTTGGGGATGGAGAAGTCACTACTTTTGGTAAGGCAGACATTTAGAGATTATTTACCAATCATTCATTATAAAATGTAAGTTAAATGCACACTTATTCTTTTTCAAGTCATCATTAAGTTGAATGTTTATACTTTTTTTACTAAAAAGAGATAAATTATTTTTCTTTAATATTTGGAAGTTGGTTTAATGGTCACTTTCTAAGGAGTGCTAACTTACTTGTTAATTTATAAGTGATTTATATTTGTTATGGAAACCTACACTTGTTAACATGTGTGTCATTAAGAATTATGTTTCTTCACTCCTCTATCAAAGTAGATTAAATTTTCTATTGCCTTTGTGAAAATTAATCCTCTAAATATAACCTCCCTGACCTGTGATAATTAATTGAATTTGTATATACAAATAATGCATTCTTTTATTTTTGAAAATGAATTTATACATGAACTGTCTGATATCACATAAAATGTTGTTCTTCTACTTAGATCTATTGCAGAAGAAAAAATTACTGGTGTGGATTTATCATGTATCACCTGCTCCTTGCTGCCTTTCCTCACCAAAGCTGTGGGAAGTACATAGGTGATGCCAGCATCAACGTCTTTGCAGAGAGCTGTGCTGGCTCTTCTCTCTGTTGTGGGAATTCTGGTGGGAACACAGCAATTTAAATAGGTTCCATGATTTTGATGGCAAGGGAATTCCCATGGGATGGCAAAGGCCAAGAAGTAGTAGTAGTTAATGGTTTAGTTAATAGCTTAACTATTAAAAGCAAAGAGGACCAGTTACCATAATAGAGAGCAAAACCAATCTGGTAAATGGAATAATCTAAACAACATGAATTTTTAGTAGTACTTAAGTGATCATGGGAAACCTAGATGAAAACGAACTAACAATAAAATAGCCACCATGGTCTACTGTCCAAACTTTCAGATTACACAAGGTTTGGCCTGAGTCTACTGTCTAGTAGATCCAGTTGAAAAACCCATAATGTGGGTATTTCTGTAGTTCCTGGTTATAGAATTGAAATCACTTCGGCAGCTGATGCTTTTTGTGACTTGCACCACATTCTCTCGGTCCATCCTTTGTTAAAATGTTATCCTTTTCTCTTTCTGTCTTCTCTTTTCCTAGGAGAATGGGTAAGATGTAGTGCTACTAGTCAATGGAAGAGATCTAGTGGATAATTCAAGGCCTTGGCCTTTTCTGAAGCTTGTACAGTTAAAAGGAGAGAAGACAGTGTATTTGGACACAAGTGCAGAAGACAGATTGATGTGATAGAGGGGTCTTGTGGAAATTTACTTCTGATTGCTTCTTTCTATTAGTAAAATAGGAAGCAAGTTCATCAGCTGAGAAAGAGGACGAGGGAAGAGAATTTCAAAACTTGAGTGTAGGGGACACTGCATGGCATCATCTAAGTGAGTGGGAGAGTGAGTGGTCTGGGGAAGTAGAATAAAATTTCCAGATGGCGTTATGGGCTATTTAAAGTGGTCACACAATGCAATACACAGATAATGTTTTATAGAATTGTACACTTGAAACCCATATAATTTTATTAACCAATGTCACCCCAATATCATAAAAAATTAAGGAACTAAAGTGATCACAAATTAAAGTAAGTACCATCAGCATGGTTATAATAGTGATGAATATCACGTGCATGTGTATCTCTTTTCAATCTCATTCAACTACTTAGGAGCAAGTGTGAAATAGACAGAAAATAAAACCTAATTAAGGTTTTGGTTTAGTCCATAGAATAAGATAAAGGGTGAGTGAAACTAGAGAATTGAGGGGACATGCAATGGAGGGATTTTCCTGACTACTCAGGGTAAGCCGCATATACAGAAAAATAAGGACCTGCAAAAGTGAGGGGGGAGGGATGGCCACAGGAGCACTAAATTGTAAGTAATGAAGAGGAGGAAGGGTTACTGAGTTTGGAGTGATAATGTGTGTGACTTGAGAAGATAGGAAAAATCAGAGAGTAGGAAGACTAAAATTAGGATTTCGGGGAAGGGGTTTCTCGGTTTGGTAATAAGATTTAGGGTAGGGTTTTGGGAATGAATAATCAAGGTAAACTGTAGAGCAATACCATTGAAGGTGAAGAAATGAAGGATTAGGATGTTAGCAATTGATAAGATCATGTTTACCTGTCTCAAACACCAATAATTATAACTATGGTGATTATATAATTTATTGTCCAAACTGGAACACTTTTGAGCATGAAGCGTGGATCTATTCAGAATTACCACAGGACAAGTGAAATTGGCACCATAGTTTTATAATGGAGTAGTAATGGATTGAGTGCCAGTGAGCAGTAGATAAAATCTTCAGATAATAAGAGGTATGACTTTGGAGTGATCAGTAGAATGAAGGACAGTGGAGAGTCTGAGGACATGCGCTTTAAGTTAGTGTTTTTTTTTGGTTACTGAAGTGAACAAGGATAAAACATTTGATGACCGTGGGAAGGATTTAGTGTTGCCGTGTGGAAGGAGTTTGGTAGAAACCTGTAAAAATCTGAGGATCCCGTTTGACTTTGATCCTAGAAGCGTGAACCTGAGAAGATGTGGCACATACGTTCTACCCTTTTGCCCTGACCAGGCCAGCCTGTGTCCACTAACCATTACCACCGTTTCCTAGACAGGATGCTTCAAAGACTGTCTGGGAATATGTTATCAAACATGAGGGGAAAGAGGCAGAAAGAGGAATGATCTAATGTGTAGAGCTCATAGAAAAGAAATAAGAATAATCTTTCTTGGGTCAAGGAGTTGCCCTGAGGTTTTAACCTGTGATGGTTTAAGGTATTTTATTTCTACTTAGCTCAGATGTATTTCAAAAAAGGTTAAAAGGCACTCATTTAATTGCCTGTGTGGATGTTCAGGCAGGAATTAGAGAAAATACTAGAAAATGGAAGAAAATGTGGTTTGTTCATAGTTCATCTTCAAGAAAATGAAAACCGGCAAAAATAAGAAAAAGACATATCTCACCAGGCTGGTTTTAGATAGCTCGTTATAACCTGCTTTCAGGAGCAGGCCGTAGCACGTTCCTGGCTTCCCTTGTCTCTTCTGTCATTAACGGCGCTGAAGTCCTGGAACGAGTGAAGTTGCCAGTTGCACTGTGGGAAGTGTCTTGCTATCTTAACAATGGCTTGGCTAATGTTATTGTTTGACTCAGAAGGAGAACTCATTTTTTAAGGAAAAAAGAAAACAGTGCTGATAACTGTTTGCTTCAGGAATCCTGAAGCAAAAGTCATTTCACTGTGTAAGTCACTGTCACTCTGCCACTCTGTTCCGCTCCATCCTTCATTCACACCACCCCACAAGGTTCCAGAGGACATTTAGCTACTGAAATAACTTGAGCTACTAATGAGTGTACTTCCTCTACATCTGTGAAAAACAGCTTGAACTATAACATTAATACATTTATTTAAACTTAAACTCCACTTCAGGTTTTGAAAAACCTCAAGTTTAGTTACTTTTTGCTCTGTGACTGTGCCTTTATGTTCCAGTCGTGTGAAGGAATTGTATGCTTTGGTCTCCGTTTTGAAGAGTAAGGTTGGTAAAGAAAGGAGCTGTGAGAGATGACGTATAAGACAGTGTTTTTCTTGGAGCATATTTAACCACTTAGTAAGTGGCATGATAAACACACATCAAAGGTCATTTTGAAATGTTGCCCCTCCTTTGCTTAAATAGTCCCTAATTATCCTTCAAACCTCAGAGAGTTGTCTTTTCTTCCAGAAGTCCTCTCAGCGTCCCACACATAGGTGCTTTCCTGACATGTTTCCTTTCTCACAGCCTAATTCATTCTTATATACTCAGTGATGTCCATTACATAAGGCCTGTAATGAACACTGCGTAAATGTTGGTTTAATTAAAATGTAGAGAAAGGTCGTTTCACTATTTCTCCTATTTTGTGTACCTGAGTCTTCTTTGTCTCATAGAAGCAGTTAAATGTTGAGATGGCATGTTTGGATCTGAAAATCCTAGTGAACCTTCCAGAAGTGTTCTGCATACAATCAGAAGGCAGTTTAAGTGTTAAGAAAACAATAGAAATTCATAATATTCGTATACTAACACCCAAGTTTATTCTAGGCCAGACAACGAGGAGACAGAAAGTTATGGGAACCTTTCCTTTCAGCATCAGAATCCCCTCCAACGAGAGCAATGGTGCAGCTCCTTAGATTCTTATGAAAATCATCCTTCCAGAATGAACTTCTCTTTCTGCTCCATCAAAGCTTGTTTTACTGGCAGAATATTTGGAAAGGATACAATAAAAAAATGCTGTCTCAAATCTCACTCACTGATAACAGTTGTGAGATGAGGCCCTCTCGTCTTTTCTCATTAAGGCTTTTCACAAAACCCAAGCCCTGGGTAAACCAAACAATTCTCCTTTTCTGTGTTTTTACTTGAATGACAAGGTGGAACTTAATCAGCAAAATAAAGTGGGATGTTTTCATCTCTATATTCATTATTCCCTGTCTCAGATGGATCTTTGAATTGCCTGGTGGTTTTATTTTTAGGTTTCTGGAGCACAGAGCTTGAGGCAAAGATTAGCATGCTATTCTTAATGGGGATGGTAATAAGGATGTGGAAAACGGGAAGTGAGACATCGACAAATGGGAAACAACACAGTTAGTGGTGAGTTATACTACCTGCCTGCTTCGTATGGACTGTAAAGTGACTGAGCAGGCAGATTCTCTGAGCAGACAGAAAATTTCGATGGCTGGGCTTTATGGAAGACCTGTATCTCAGAGTAGACTGTAGCAGAGAAAAAAGAGGGGGAATGTAACATCTAGTTTCTTCTTGTCTCTTATTTCCCATGAATTTTGGGGGAGTATTTTTCTTGCCCTTTGGTGCATGTTCATAAAGCTCTATAGCACACGTGGCAAACACAAGGCCCATGGGCTAAATCTGGCCCTGCTTGTTTTATCCCTCCCAGCACCTAGTTTCTACCTGGCGGCAGTGCTGCGCTCCTTGCCCCTAGTTAAGGAGTTGTTACATTTGTGCAGACCTAAAATTACATTGGGGCCTTTGAAGGCAACCGCAAGGCTGATGTGGCCCCCCGTGAAAATGAGTTTGACACCCCCACTCTACAGTGTGGCATTTTCCTCAAAGCCAGAAGTGGAAAGGTGGCTCACCATGGATAGACTCGGTGTGTGGGATGGGAAGCCACTTGGGCCAAGTGCTTGGATCTGCCCTAAGAAGCTTCCTGAAGGCAACCAAACTACCAGTGGCATGGTGCAGGAGAGAGGTAGTCCTTTCTAAGAAGGCAATAATCAAGGGAATTAAGGAGTGTATGGTGGCATTGTAAAATACATTTTCCAGAATTCGTTTCTCTGCAGATGTCCTTTTAGGTTGGCCATGAAGGACTTTCCCACATGACATAGAAAAGAAAGAAGAGAAGCACTCATCATGTTATCTTTCGTACTCAGAAGGCTGGGGAAGGAGCTTTTATAGGTCACTGCTGTTGCTCACGTGCTGACTCAACTCATTGCATGCAACTCTTCCACCTTCCTATGGATTTTCCTTCACCTTCACTCCAAGGCCAAGTGTGTACGGTCACTCCTCGTTACTCATTGGCTTCAGAATTCATTACACTCTGTACTTACTGCATTTTGACGAGAAAAAACATATTTCAGTACTTGGCTCTTGCTCAGGACTTATTGCACTTGCATGTGCTAGAACTTGTGTGAGTCATGAAACCACCCCACAAGATAAAATGCTTTATCACTGGTCGCTTGTTTGGTACTCGAGGGTTTCAGCACGCATCATAATTTCCCGAGAGAATGAACAATGAGTACCGAAGTATCATGGTGTTTACTTTCACAATGAAAGGTGCCAGCCTCTCGTTAAGGACACCGACTCCATGAAGGCTGGGTTTTAGTTTGTCCTCACTGGTTTCAGTTGGTTCCTGCTCCTCCCTTTAGTATCTACCTTCCTTTTCTACTGCCTGCCCTCAGTTTTACAGAGACCATTTACCAGTGTCCAGCACTGGTGGTGATCAAATATCACCACCAGTTATTTTGTCCAGTGAAATCCTGAATGGTGCAAAAAAGGTTTTTGTATGCTACTGTCTACTACTTGTACTTTCAAGAGCCTCTTATATCCTCCACTTATCCAGGCCACTTATTTTTTTGTGTGTGAGAATGTAGATACCCTTGTTCTTCCTCTAAAAAGTCCAATCAGTTACACAGGCCCTTTCAAAGCAGTGTTTAACCTCGTTGTCTTAGCTAACTAAGATAAGAGGGTTAGTGAAATAAAGCTATAGTCCCCACGGTTGGCAAAAAAATAACGGTGGATCCCTGCTTTGAAAGAACACGCCTCATCATGTCAGGCACCTGCTTCAGGTGAGTTCATTATTCAGTTTCCAGGGAAGGAGTTGCTTTTTCTAGCAAAGATGGTTCAGTATATTTGAATTTTTAATATTATAGGGTTTACCTACCAAGATATTTCCATCTCAGGTCTTGGTGCCCCACGATTTCTTTCTCACTGCCTCTGTTATCACATAGTTATCGAAAGGCTCCACATTTAATCTCCAGTGCAGTTCTGTCACCCCAGAAAGCTGGATACCGGGCTTGATTTTCAGTATAGTCTGCTGTGACTACAGACGCTAAGGGTCTTTTGTAAAGAGAGTGAGCTGATTTGACTTTAAAATGCAGCCCCCCTTTTTGGAAGGGAGAGGGCTTGATTGCCCTGCACCTGTCATTTTTTCCTTGCACAGTCTCCAGGGCTGTCTCAAGAAGCCTTCCTAATGTACATTTTGTATTAATATATTTTCTGTACTGATTAAATGCCACAGCCACTGATTTCCCAATGCCTTGCTTTCTACATGCACTTCACTTCTATTAATCACAGGTGAAAGCTTAAGTACCACTCCACTTGCCATCAGTAGGGTCTCCATTGGCTTTACACAAGTTCCCAGGCTGGGCGTCTATTTTCTTGAACCACTTCCTGTACTAACTGTTTTAGTTCAGGTCTTCTGATAAGCTGAGCCTAAGTAAAGGTAAAGGTGTAGAATTTTTGTGCTACTCAAGCCCAGGTGAAAGAGTAAATAAAAAGAAGAGTGGGCAAAGGAAGTGCATACAGAGCAATCAAAAGCGATGTGCCATCACACTGGCTATCACTCATGGCGAGTTTCGAAGAGGCATATCAGGACATTCGGCAGGCATGTTTGCTTGACATGTGCTGCAAATAGGAACTGCACATTGAGTAGTAGATGGAAGGGAGAAAGAAGAGGGACTCATCTGCTCAGCCCTATTCCATCTCTTAATTTCCATTGGTTAGGTTTCACTCCACACGAGGTAATGACCTTGAACTTTGTGGCTTTTCCACCTGGCTCCTTGGTGGATGCTCTGGAAGCCATATCCTACCCCCCAAGGTGTATTATTTCACCTGAGCCCAGAATAGGAGGGGGCAAAAACATAGACAGCAGTGTAATATATATACTAACTAGAGAATTGACCTTGCGTTTTGATGCGGATGACAGGCAGTTTGGAGATGTCAGCAATGGTGACAGTGACAGTGGAATAGTGTTCTTGAAGGCAAGCTCTGAAAGAAGGAAGCAGTTGATGAAACCTGAGGAAGTACAGTTGTGTCAAATACACTGGCAACACAAATATGTGTCCCCGGCTAACTTGTTTTTCCATCCCTACAACCATTATTTCTAACTTTAACCTAGTCAAACTGTTAACCAACTGTTTACTCCCTCACGCCCAACAGAAAACCTTGACTCCTCTTTTGCAGAGAATTTAGGAATAATGGGAAAGATACTTTCTCATGTTGTAGACATCAAAGGTGCAAGCTCACCCCTATTGGTATGCTCTCTATAGCACTAGTTTTCTCTGTTTATTATAGAAAATGTATCTTTTACTAAGATCTTCATTTGCATATTGTGTCCTGCCCCTTCTGATCATCTCAGGAAGCTGAAACAACTGGTTGACTCTTCCTTTTCTTTCACTCACATTCAAACTTCCCCTCTCAGCTGATCAGGCAGCAGGTTTTCTGTATAGATTTAGGCATATATGTCTATACTTTTCTATTATCTCTCCTCAAGAGCAACCATATTAACAATTTGATGTGTTCATACTAAGCTACAGATGTATATGCTATGGAAGAGACCATCAGTGCTTGCTGAATATCCTCTGCATTTCCCAGCCCCACTCCCTTGCTGGTAGATTGGGTTCCCATGATGAGGGCTGGCTAATGAAACAGGAGTGGAAGTGTGTCCCTTTGGGACTGAGGTCCTGCTGTGCCAAATTTAGGGGTTCTGGATTCCAGGTTGAATAATTTCCAGATGGAGGAGGTTTCCTGACTAGCTGCCATGGGCAAATTTTATTTTTCACGTAAGAGTATTCCTAGGACGTATCCATCTTTTCTGAAAACTGAATTATGTTCTATAGTATAACTATATTCTAACTTATTTCACCATTTCCCTACTGTTAGATTTTCAGATTGCTTACCGTTTTTGCTTTGGTATGGTTTTGCCTCTACAAGTCATGTCACCGTTAGTATCTTTACACAGAGCACTTTACTTACTGACACCTTTATTTTTATTGTGCAATTTTCCCAAAATGAGACGCATGGGTCAGGGTTTATGTGTGTTTATTTAAGTAGAGATTTGTAGGCTATGTTATAAAAATATTTTAAGACTTTCACATATGAAACATATGAGTGCATGTTTTTTCTTAATCTTAACACTGGATGATATTTCTTTTTATAGACTTTGCCAATATAATTAAAGTAACATAATCTGCTTTGTTTTTGCTTAACTATTGTAAAGTTGAACATGCTTGTATACATCTGTTTATTGGTGATTTCAGTTTCCACTTCTGTAATATTTTCTGGTATTGTCTTTCAAAATTGGATTGCTAGTCTTTTTTCTCATTGCTATTGAGAGATTTGTTTTTTTATTTTTCATTTATTTTTTTTATTTTAATCGTTGTTCAAGTACAGTTTTCCCCCTTTTACTCCCAATCCAGCCCACCCGCCCAACCCTCCCCACTTTCCTCCCATTACCACCCTCCCCCTAGTTGTTGTCCATGTGTCCTTTAAATTTGTTCCTGTGCTATTGAAAGATTGAACATTTTACTGAAATTTTGTTTCTTTTTTGTATCTTTTAATTTTATTATTTTTAATTAAAGTAAATTTACTGGGGTAATATTTGTTATTACATTATATGTTTCAAATAATATACAGTTCTATTATATATCAGCTGTACATTGTACTGTGTGGTCACTAGTAAATTTTTTAAAAAATTCTATTTACTTTATTAGGGTGACATTGGTTATTGAAATCTTTTTCTTTTAAAATTTTCTTCAATTACAGTTTCCATTCAATATTATTTTGCATTAGTTTCAGTTGAACAGACAATGATTAAGCAATCATACACTTTACAAAGTATTCCCTCTGATATTTTCATGTATTTTTTTCATATTGATACATAGGAGCTCTGTTTATAATGGGCACAGAAATTCTGTTGTAGATGTTGATAATATTTTTAGCTTATTATTTGCCATTTTGAAATTAAGTTTAGATTTAATAACTCATATATTCAATAATTCAAAAATTTAAAATACAAAAATGAATCAGTGATCAATCAATCTCTTATTGTTGTCACTGGGTATTGAAATGATCTTTCCAAAGGTAGTTCATGTTATTAGTTACTTGTGTATATATAAGATTTTCCACCATTATGCAAGTATGTTGTATGTATTTTATGCCTATACATGTAATATAAATATATATAGATACATATAAGTGTACATGTATTCTTTATTCTCCCACTATTTTACATGCTCTTGTGTTTTTTATTTAATGAAGTATCTTGGAGATTATCCTTATCAAAAAATAAAATGCCTTCTCATGTTTCTTATAGCTGTATAGTGTTACACTGTATGGCTCTACTATAATTTGTCATATTTAACCTGTATTCCTATAAATGGGCATTTAGATAATTTCCAGTCTTTTGCTTAATAAGAATAACAGTAATTGATAACCTTATTTATGTCATTTTACATACATGTAAGAGCATCTATAGAATAAATTCCTAGAAGTAGACTCTCTGGCTTTAAGAGTCTGTGCATTTGCAATTTTGATATTACTAGATTGTCTTCTGTAAAGCTTATTCCAATCCCCATCATCCATGTGTGAGAGTACCTGTTTCATCAGACCCTTTCTCAAAAGTTTGTTGTCAAACTTCTTGATCATTTCAAAGTTTGTTATTCAAACTGGACTGAAGAATGTAGTAAGATGTATCTTTTATTATGAATGAGATTATTAATTTTGAAAAGTCATTTAAATTTCTGTGGACTACCAACTTTTTTATTTGGTATTGCCTTTCAAAATTGGATTGCTGGTCTTTTTCTCATTGATATTGAGAGACTGAACATACAAATGGACAACAGCAGGACTCTACATGCACATACATATATATGTACATACATGCATATATACATAGAGGGTCTGGCAGAAGTAACACCTGCTTGAGTGTGGTTGGTAGGGTAATAGTATGGGTGTAATAATTTATAGTTTTAATTTCAACATTTCACCTAAAATGTCATATGCTGTGCTTGAGTGTGATATTGTTATGTTACAGAATTGCATACTTATGATTTTGTAATAGAGAAGGGATATTAGTTGTGCTGGAGTATATATAATTTATATATAGCTATATAAATTTATGTATATATAACTTTATATATGTTTATATATAAATATATATAAATTATTATATAAATAAATTATTAGTAAGACTCTCACTCACAACCTGCAGCAACTAGCCCAGGGAACCACACTGTAATTCCTGTAACACTCAGCCCCAAATGGCCAGGGCTTGATTAACAGCTGACAGCTTCCCTAATTTTTGCCCCTGCTTCCAACTTTAGACCAACCAGTGAAAACAAAAAATATAGCCATAACCAATAATATAGGATATTTTCATCTAGTTAGGCCACCTAAGTTTTCCCTTGCAAAAGTCCCCATTTAGGGCATGCTGGCAGCCTTCCATTTTTTCACTATAAAGCTTTCCCACTTGTCTGCTGGCCTTTGAGTCTCTGCCAGAACACAAATGATGGTGGCTGACTCTCCTATTAGAACAGACTCTGAATAATAGGCTTTGCTTGTTCTAATTTGGGTGGTCTTTATTTCTACAATATTTTTCAGTTATTTCTCTGTTAGGGAGAGTACCCCTTATCTATGTTTTGAAGCACAAGCATAGGTTTTGACCTTGTCAGAGTATATTTAAATATAAACTTTTAAATGATGCAAAAACTACATACAGAGAAGTGCACAGATAGTGAATGCATTCTCAATAGCTTTGTTTTCCACAAAGTCAACACCTACATGTAATATGATCAAGAAGCTGATTTGTGCTCCCTGCTTTCAATGAATACTTCTACAACCTTCATCTCTCTTCCCTCAAGTGTAACCACTATCTTAATCTCTAAAGTGATAGCATAATTTGCAGCTCTTGGGCTTTATACAAACAGAATCATACAGTATGTACTCTTGTTTCTGGCTTCTTCTACTCAGCATCAGGTAGATGAGATTCATTCACATTGTATGTAACTGAAATGAATTTATAGCCATTGCCTTAGAATTTTATATGAGTAGACTGCAGTGTATTTATCCAGTTTACTCCTGAAGAAGAACTTAAGCTAATAGAGGAATCTGACTTTTTATTGATGTTGATTATTAACCTCTTTCTTCTCTTCTCTAGTTTCTTTTTTTAAAAGATTTTATTTATTTATTTTTAGAGAGGGAAGGGAGGGAGAAAGAGAGAGAGAGAAACATCAATGTGTGGTTGCTGGGGGTCATGGCCTGCAACCCAGGCATGTACCCTGACTAGGAATCAAACCTGCGACACTTTGGTTCGCAGCCCACGCTCAATCCACTGAGCTATGCCAGCCAGAGCCTCTTCTCTAGTTTCACAAAATGTTTAACATAGGTTTGAGCAAAGTAGTTGTTTCACAAATGTTGAATGAATTACCTGATTAGAAGTGCTGGGTGGCCACATGGATGATTAAGAAATTGCTCAGTGAATAGCTTTCTCACAATTAAACAAATCCAAAATCATTGGTGAGAAGACCCTGGAGAGAGTGTTTTCTCAAAGGCTGGTTAAGAATTAGCATGCAGCTAGAAACCGACCTTGAGAACATTGGCCATGCATATTACGTTTTATATGCAATGCACAGTAGATGTTGTCAACTTATGCGTGATCCTTCAGTGTGATGCTGTTATTGCGGGGGACACATGGATGGGATGATAACTTTTTACGGTACAGACAAAAGTTAGGATATGAAGTTATTTTTTGCCCCCTTTGTTCAACACTTTAAATAGTATGATTTAATACATGGTTTTCATCAGTGGTTTTCAAAATAGCATGCATACAAATTAATGGGAGAACTTGTTAAAACACCGATCACTGAGCTCCACAAGAATTTGCATTTCTAACTAGTTATGATGTAATGCTGATGATTGTCCCCAAAACTTATCTTGGAGAACTGGATTAAACAATAAGAAGGATAAAGAAGGATAAATGAATAAAGCAAAGTAATGATAATGAGATTAGGAAGCTTATCTTTGAATTGATCTCACTGTGTAGGGCATTCATGAGTTTTTTTTCTTTTTCCCTATGCACCATTGTCTTGTAGGTAATAATTTTAGGTGTTATTTAAGGAGACTGAGGGAATACCTGAGAATTGTTTGCAGAAAAAATAGCTTGAGTAATTGGGTAAGAATCATATATAAGTATATATATATAAATATATATGATATATGAAACCATGGCTTTTAAAGAAGTACCTTGAAATAAAAACATTACAAAATATAGTAATAAGATATTTTAGTGAACATAGACTGCAGAGATAATGGATAAATTTGGAATGTGTCTATTTTATCTCTATGAGTCCAATTTAGCAAACAAGCATTTTCAGTTAACTTCTAATCATATTATATGGTCTGTTTCAATATTTTATCAGGCCCACTCATTGATTCATTTGCCCTTTAAAATAATTAAAATAACTTAATCATATCATAAGTTTCCTTTTGGGAACTGGTTCTTATATGTTTCTTTGCCACAAAATACTTAATACATATTTTAACATAAATGACATAGTCATGGTTTTCCCAAGATTCTCATGAGAAAGGTTTTGATTATACAATTTAAATCAAGTGATATTATTATAGGAGTAAGTAACCTCAATTCTGCTCCAATATATTTTTTAAAGTTTTCAAGTTCTAAATCTATAATTTTAAAATTATTACTAAATTAATTTATAATAACACTATAACAATATGGTTATTTTATTATGTAATATAATTACTAATGGTTGTTTAACTATAATTATTACTTTTATTTAACTAGTAGTGCTCCCAAAGTGTTATATTCCTTATATCTTTATATCTTTGTTATCCACTAATATTTGTAGCCCGAAGGTGAGAATTATTACTTTGGGAATGTTTTGTGTTTGAAAGATGACTGGGAATAAGCAGGAGCGTAGTCTAATCCCTCATTACAGGAGAAACAGGCCAGGGAGGGCAAGGAAGTTGCCCGAGATTAGAGCTGCTTAGGGACTCAAGTAATAGTGTAATAAAAACTGATAAAACGTATTTAGTGCTTTCTTTGGGACAAGCAGAGTTCTTTTGCTGTATTATTTCATGCCATCCTTACATTTTGGTCATTTAGTAACATCCCCCATTCCGAAGATGTGGAGACTCAGTAGGAGAGGAGGCTGGAATGTTTCCCAGGGCCGCACGGGTGGTTAGGACTGGCAGCCAGTCTCTGCCGAGGCTGAGCTCGCTATCCCATGCTCTCTCTTCTCACTCCCAGTCTAGCACCATATTGTCCCCAAACTGTTTCCCATAGGCATCGAAAGGTACATCGCAATGTCAGAAATTATACTTCGTGGTATACAAAGTATATACCTTATCAGAATTTGGAAAATCAGACTTATGAATCCTCATGCTGTCCAAAAAATATCCTTATGGAAGCAGCAGGGGCTAAATGAACAGTTTGGTGATGGTAATCCCGCATGCCTCCTCCACACAGTATACACAGACATAATTTCAAGTGTGTGGTAGGTTGTTGGCATTGTTTTTCCTTACATTGCTTCCCCTCTCCCTATCACATTAGATTCAAGTTTATTTTTTAACTTATTAATCCATCTGAAATTTAATACTTGTTTAATGGAAAAGAAATCAATAATTTTTCTGCTAGGCCTTTATACAGTGATCAGATTGTAGCTGAAGCACTGTATTTTACCTCCCCTCATTGTTTTTATAGGCAGATTATTTTTACGGCCTAAAGGTTCTTTAATGGGCCATAAACACCTTACACATTTTCCAGTTCCCTGATAACAAAGCAACAAGGGCATGCCAGTGCTGCAAGTCTCAAAGCCAGGCCTTTGATTAAAGTTTTCAATAATAAAATCTGTAAGTCATTTAAAAAAAGAAGGGTTAAATTTTGTTGCTGTCATATTAAAATGTTATTTTTGGCTAATGTTACATGCAAACGTAATGGGTTTCTTTGATAATAACTTTGTGAAAACAAGATTTACTGGAAATTTTGCCCAAATGGACCAGTGGAACTTTGCACACATTTTTGGGACAAATGCTTGCATAGAATTCCCTTTTGCTCTGGCTGATTACTGACTTTTGTTTCAGGAAAGATCATCCTTCCAGGGCATCATTCCATTAGAAATTTGATGGTTTAAAATGTGTGCATGTGTGTGTGTGTTTTGCTTACTTATGTGTATATGTGTACTTAAAAACTAACTCCAAATCTATAAACTTGGGGGCGGGGGTAGATGAGAGCTTGGTAGTTTAGATCTTAGTGAATGAAACAAATGCATATTTTTCTTTCTCTCAAGGTGAAAATTGTAGAAATGCATTGTGTTGAATTTCAGCAGAATTTTCGATGAACTGGTTTCTCATTAGTCGTTCTTTGCTATACTGTACAAAGTATTTGTAGAGGACTAGTAGTAGCTATACCTGTTCTGAAGTCTCACAGACCAGAATTTCTCCTGGAGAGCCTGGAGCACAAGCTAAGCCTGTAGGCAGATTCCGTGCTGCAGTGTGGGCTACATTCTGGAGAGCTGGCAGCCTCCTCCATGGTTGTCTGCCAGGGCTTCTGCCAGATGGAACAGGGAAACATGGAAACATGGATCTACTTGTTCTTCTGGACAATAGACCCAAACACCCCCTCATCCCTTTTACAAATATCATTATATATAAGGTGAAATGATACTTGCTCATTTCTCTCTCTCTCTCTTTGTAAGTGGCATTTTAAAATGATGCTGCCTCATTGAATGCCCTGGAAGCATACTTTCATGAATTAGAGCTAAGTTGACATTTACATTTCATTCCTTTCTGTTGTTTAGAATTCAGTCAGCTGCAAGGACCTTGCAGAGCACACATATGGAACATTCATATGTGCTGCTTGATTCTGTATGCCACCCTCATATTTTGAGATTTGTCCATACAAGCCAGCTTGAATTTGATAATATCCTGTCAATTAAACTAAACCTTGTTTTCAAAGCCAAATAACACAAGTGCCCTGGGCACCTGCAAAAAACCCAGGCACACAGGCTCAAGTGGATAGTTAGGTGTGCAATTACTTGATTTATACACATGTGTGTTTCTGAAATTACAGCTGCAGGGTTTTGTGGTCTCTGTGGGGGTGTGAACAGTTTTGCTGGCAAGCCCGGAATGCCTTACTTTGGAAATTTGGCTCTCAACATGAATTCCCCTCCCATCACTGATGGAGAACAAAGTCTTTTTGTCACTTTTCCACTTGCCTTTCACAGTGATTCAGAAAGAAAACAGTCTTCTTTTGCTGCTCTAATTGGGAATTGCTGATTCATCTTGCAAGTGCAATTATCTTTGCTATTCATTATACAAACATGAGCTAATGATCCTGTGGATGTGGTAGGAGTTGGCGTGGGGAGAACAGGCTTTCCACCCCCATTACTGACCCAAATACTTGTTAATTTGCTTGAGGGAACAGTTCTTTTCACAAAACTCTCCTAGTTCAACTTAAGGTTTTGAAACTGAGGCATTCATTCAAAATAAGGTTCTATTATTCTTCTGGGTTTGCAGCTTTTTGAAAACAATGCTTGCCTTGAAGTTCCATGTATACATTTAACCTTTTGGCTTAGCTGTAGAAAAGCTTATTACAGCAAGCAGGCTCAATCACTCACGATAGTACAACACTCTGGAGACCTCATCTTGCACCGTCTAGTTGAGTAATTAAATGCAGGGTAGATTTACAGTTCATTGGGCTCACTCAGGATAGGGTGGCAGCCATATCCTCTCTCCCTTTTGAATCTTTCAACTTCTCATTGCAGCTTTGTATCAGGATTGTTGGAATCAAATGTGAAATCAAATATTAAAGAGCAAATATAGACTATAAAGCAGGTGTGACATTGGGAAAAGGGAGACAAGGACATTGAAGGATTTTGCTATCCAAGCAAAGGAAAATTATTCCAGTAACTTTGCAGCTTTGTTAATATTAGAAGATGTAGCCATTATTAGATTGCTTTTTTATAAGGAAATTAAGGTCACTTCAGTAACACTTAGAGAACTCACACTTTCTGCAAAACCCTTATTTCCTCACGGGGCTAATAGGAGCTCAACACAGATAGAAAAACCACTCCTTTCATCTATTCTCAGAATGGTTACCTAGAATCATAATGGCTGGAGATTGAAAAGGCCTATTCAGCTCTCTGCTGCAGCCTCCAGGGATGCGGGCAGCGTATTCCCTCATGCTATAGTACATTTTCCACTGTTTTGTATCATTTTATTTTAATAGTTTCAAAGCCTTTCCACTTCTGTGGAAAACTTGTTCTAGACTCCAGCCAATCTCATCATGAAAATTACTTTCTTACCAGAAACTAAAACATATCTCTAGCTTTTTTGGGCAAAAACTTGTATTAGACAAATAAAATGTAATTGGAGAGATTTAATGTGTCTTGCCTAATTTACATACTTAGGATTAGGGAAAACCGCTGTTTTTGTGCCAGAATAGTAATAGTAAAAATTTTATTTATTTATTTATTTATTTTTTATTTTATTTTAATCCTTGTTCAAGTACAGTTTTCTCCATTTTACTCCCAGTCCAGCCCACCCACCTAGCCCTCCCCATTTCCCTCCCATTACCACCCTCCCCCTAGTTTTTGTCCATGTGTCCTTTAAATTTGTTCCTGTGAACCCTTCCCATTGTCCCCTGAAATTCCCTCTTCTCTCCCCTGTGGTCACTGTCAGCCTGTCCTTAATAGTAAAAATTTTAAATGATGTTTTTACAATATGCAGATTTCAGTGATGTATTTGGTGTATATAGAATTGTCTTTTGAGCTAATAGAAAGGAGCATAGGTATATATAAGAAGAGAGTAGGGGCTCTTTTGACATCTTCACTCTTGAAATAAAAAATCCTCTTGGTTGCCCTGGCTGGTCTGGCTCTGTTGCTTGGAGCGTTGTCCAATGAACTGGAAGTTTGTGGGTTTGATGGCTGGGGCTCCCACAAGAGGCAATCTTATGTGGATGTTTCTCTCCCTCCCTTCTCTTCTCTCTAAAATCAATAACCATGTCCTCTGATGAGGATTAAAAAAATCATCATGGTTTCTATTAACCCAGGTATCCCCCAACCTTAGCATTGTCCATTTGCATGATTTTTCAAAATTATATAAAAAATAAATACTCATCCATTATTGTTTGCAAAAGGCTTATTAGTCTGTTCCTGCTCCCCCCCTTTTTTTTTGAAATTGTACTTATGAAGGAAATTAGGCAGCATTTCTTTCCTTCATAAGAAATGGAATATTCCATACTCAGTTTATAAGTAGAAATGTTATATACATATCAGCTGCCTCAAATCAGTTTTGGGAACAGGCAAGTTATAAATACTACAAATGAATAAATACATGTATGGAATATTTATATCTTAGCTTGTTAACATGTTTGATTTGTCATTGCTAATTCAACCACTATTTTTATCTTCTGGAAATTTTCTTAAATTTAAGCATTTATTTTACTCATTTATTTATGCATTTATTTTAAATAAAACTTGTTAAATACCTAGTACAACAGTCAACAGTCAATACTGTTCTAGGCTCTGGGGACTTAATGGTGAATAGAACAAGGTCCCTGTCCTTGTGGTACATATATTCAAATGGTGGGAGATGGAATGTAAAAAACAAATAAATAGGGAGTCTGCCAAATGGTTATGTGTGCTACAGAAACAATACCAAGTAGGATAAGGAAGATAGGGTGAACCTTGTGAGTCAGAGTGTGCGCACTTGTGGGGGTTCATGTGCCTGTGCATGTGCTTATATTGGAGGGAGGCTGTTTTAATCAAGTGGTCAGTATGACAAAATGACCTGAAGAGAAGAGGACTCAAACTAGGACTGAGTCCAGACTTTCTAGATTGGAGAAATTGCTAAGTATGAAAGTATAAAGTGCTGTGCTTATGATTATGTAGAATAGGAATTGACTAGTAGATTAGTAAAATGAAGATCATTGGAAACTGGATAAGAACATTTTAAAGTAGCAGATGAAGAAGTGTAAGGATTCCAAAGAAAAGAAGGAAGAGAGAAATTGGAGACATAATATAAAACACTGTTCCTGGAAGTTTTCTTCAAGGAGAAAGAATGAAATAGAACATTAGCTGAAAGGGTTATGGGGTTATAATGTTATTCCTTTTCCTTTTCCTTTCAACAGTAGGTGAAATAATAGGATGTTTTTACACTGATGGGAAAAATTAATGTGCATGCTTGTATGAGAGAGAGAGAGAGAGAATGTGAATGAGTGAGAGAGAGAAAAAGAGGCAAATTCCCAGGGGAGTAGAAAGATGGGATGGAATCTGCTGAAGGGTAATGTGCAGCTGAGAGATTTCAGAATAGCTGTATGCTGATAGCAGTGGTCTAGATTTATAAAATGGGGGGAAATCATGATGAAAGATGAGGAAGGGCAACAAAGGAGCAATGTGCAATGTCTAGGAGTGGTCAGAAGATTGGGATCTGGTGCAGAAATGGAGAGATTGGCTTTAATTTGTACAGAGTGTTAATCTTAGCTAGGAGGGGAGGCTGAAGATTTGGGCACTGATAGCATTAACAGGAGCTGCAGCTGTAAAGTCTATGAAGCCATCTTCTGTCTTTTCCCCATTTCCTCAGTGAAATGGGAAAGGAAGGTGAGGAGAAGGCTGAGGGAAGAAGCATTGGAATTTGGAGAATAGAGGATCAACCAGAAGACATAATTTAGGAGAATGGGGTGGGGGTGGGGTGGGGAGGAGTACACTAGGGAAATGCAGAAGGACTGCAGTTAGTGGTCATGATTATAAAATGAATCCAGTCAATGTGGTTTTAGTTTTCTCCATATATTCAGCTCACAGGGGTGTGAGAAGTGTATGTGGATAATTTAATTGAACTAGGTTTGGAATTTTCTAGTAAGTATGATGAAGGGGTATGTGTGTGTATGTGTGTGTTAGGTAGATGTGATTATATTGATTGAACATGAAATTTAACCTGGATTAAAGAGGGATGTGAAGACATGAGGGTAGTTAGAGAAAGCTGAAGAAATGTTGGGCTCAGTATTCCAGTGGAATGAAAAAATCGTAGGAACTAGAGTCCTGAGGGAGTGAGCTGGGTGCCCAGGAGCAGCCAGTCAGAGGCAGGGGACCTTGAAATGTTATTCCTGATGGAGGGCATTCTTAGATGAAAAACTTGATGTGTAACCACAGATATTAATCACACAGCTTTTTCTTGCCTTGTGATATCATGTTTCATGCTTTATGTCTCCTCTTTGGTAAAATAAACATCTTAGAAGAATCCCTAAGATTTAGTTTCCCCTGCCAATTCTACCACATAATTATGACAACTAGAATGTTTCTAGTGGACTTTGGGTTTCAGAAGTTCTTTCACATACAGTGTCTTAATTCAGTTCTCACAAAAATGCTGTGCATCGCCACTTTACAAAATGAGAAAATTAAGTCTCAGAGAGGTTTAGAAACTTTGCAAAGGTCAGAGGTTTACTTACTTCAACTACAAATGCAGATTTGAGTCCACAGATAATTTAGTCACAATACACACATATATAACACAACCTAACCTCCCCCAACACACACGCACATTCCATATTTTAAGAATAGACAATTAGAAAAGTTGAGCCTTACTTTGCAACTTCTTTTGGCATTTAATAACATTATACTTGTCCCTGTGTTGATTCTCCAAAACCTTCCTCTGTTCCCCGGTCAATCCATTCTCCTCATTGCAGCCAGTATAATCTTTAATATAAGCAAAAATGTCCATATATCCAGTCCACTTAAAATCTTTCAACAGCTCCTGGTATTTTATGAGTTAAGTAGACCTCTTTAGGTTGACCTATCATACTCTTTCTGTATGATTTGACGTTAAATTCTTTTTCATTTGCGCAATATTTTATCTCTAGCATCTATCCCAGTACCTGGAACATAGGAGTAATAACTAACACTTAGCACATAGACCAGTCTTTGTTCTAGGCACTATACGTCTGTAAGTGTATTGCAATCTACTATTATTCATCTATTTCTCTCTCTATTGCTATTATCATCATTTAATCCTCACAACAACCTAGAAAGGAGGTACCATTATCATCCTTTACAAATTAAGTAACTGAGGTACAGGAATATCAAACAACTTGCTTAAAGTTTCATACCACTTGTGTGGCAGAGAGAGCTGAACCCAAACAGGCTGGTGCCAGTGCCCATGCTTTTCACTGTTTCACATAGTGTCACTGACCTAGTACATATAGCAGTGAACTAGTTAGTAGATGAATGAAAACATTGTCTTCTGTGTGGATGATCAGATGGAATATAGTACCACTACTAACTTTCTGCTCTAGGACTGTCATTATTTTCCCTTCTTAAATCCAAGGATTACTGAGCAGTATTTTCTTCTAGGTATTAACTTTTTAATTTTCTATTATTAATTTATAATTGCATTGCTTTAGACAAGTTTGTATGGTATTGATTCTTAGGAATTGATTGAGACTTTGTGGCCATATACAAGGTTGTTTTTTCTAGTTTTTTTTTTATTTTGCTTGAAGCAAATGTATAGTCTCTATTAAAGTTTATTAGTTAGAAGTTACTTTTAAAAAATCTATAAGGAATATATTTGCTTTTAATGGGTCTGTTTAATTTATTGGTAGTTATTAGTTAATGATCTTCAACTATAATTGTTGAGGTATTCATTTTCCCCTGTAGTTCTGTGAGTATTGTTATGTATTTTCAGCTGTACTGTTAGGTGGGTATAGATACGTGGTAATTGTATATAGCCAATAAATATTATCTCTATTTTCTTCCTCATGGTTATTTTTATTTTAAATTATTTTTTTTCTGATTCTGGCTTTCTTTTGGTCCATATTTGTGTGTAGTTATTTTTATCTATCCCTGACTTTCACACTTCATATGTTTTTCTGTTTAACATTTCTGAGTCCTTAAAAATGTCTGTTAGAAAGCCTGATGATTAGTGATGACAGCCATTTTCACTTCCTTTAATTACTATTTATTGGGATTTACTTCTGACAATGTATTCTGCTTTTAAAATTTATGGAGAGTTTTTTTTCCTCTGTCTTCCTAAAACTCACTGAATATAGTGAATTTTCTTCTGCTGGCTTGAAAAGTGATTATTCTTTACTAAGACTTATGCTAAAGTTTATTTTAAATCAGTTTTTAAGCTTACACATATTTATAAATTTTATTTCAGTAAGACACATACTTTAACAAGCACTCCATGTCTACATTACTTGGAGTTTTAATTCTTGATTGTTATGGACATTTTCTTGCTATTTAGATTTATTTTTTCTCAGAGTCATTGGCTCTGTAGATAATAAATTTTTCCCTAAGTTATTTATTTCTTCTTAATTCCCATATATTTGCACCTTCTCCAGAGGTATTTCTTTATTTGCTAGAGAACATTTCAAAGAGGATTTTGTGTGATAAACCTTCTAAAATGCTTTGTGATCAATAATGTCATTTCACACTACATTTAAAGAAAATATTTAATTGGATGTAGAGTTCTGGTATAATATACATTTCTTAAAAAAACTTGAACATGAAACTCTATTGTCTTCTTGACTGTAAAGTTTTCCTTGAGAATTTCAGTATCTGGTTCTAACTCCTTTATGAGTGGTTGGAGTTTTCTCTCTGGATCCTTAAAGAACTTTTAATTTTTACTTGATGTTCTTACTTTTCACTGTAATACATCTTGATGTGAGTTTGTCCTAATTTATCCAGTTTGCCATCATTTATTCTTTTAATCCTAGGTCTCATGTTTTTCCTTACTTCTGAATATTTTACATTGTTATTTTCCCTAAAATGTTTTGCCCTCAATTTATTCTTTTCCTGTCAAATTTATACACTAACTTATGTTGATATTTCCATTTGTATTCTTAATATTTTTATAATTTTTCTTTCATTCTTTCTATCTCTTTATCTCTTCTTGATATTTTCGGGGACCTCTTTTTAACCTGGTTTTTGGTACATACTGTTGGTGGCCTAGTCAACAGCTATTTCCCCTTTTTCTTGTTGACTTTGTTTGTGTGACAATGTGCCCAGACCCAGGGAATATTGCATTATTCATTTAAGGTAATCAAGAGAACTCAATTGACAATGAGCAAGGAATGATCAGATGGCTTCCAGAATAAGCACAATGCTTGAGACTTAGGATGCTCTGTCATTTCCTGGAACTAAAGAAAGCAAGGGAGAAAGAGCCAATGTGGCTGACAGTGGCCTTTTGCCAACACTGGCAAATGGAGTCTTGGAGTTCAAATGAGATTATTTTTTAATTAAAAAACATAATATTTTTGCATCTCTGTGTCACTAAGCATTTCATCCCTGCTCTTAATATACTTGAGTGCATTATTTTACTTAGCTAATTGTGGATAATGATATATGAAGGAAGGTATGTTGAGGACTTCAAGACTGAGTCCTCAACATACTGCCACTACTCATAATAATACTAAAAATTGCTACTACTATTACTGATGATTGATATTACAAAGGAATGCAAAGGAAAAACTCTCCTGAGCCTAGAGCTGGGCTGTTTCCTTGGCTCCTCTCTAGCTCTGGTTCTCGTTTACCCAGCAGGTATACTGCCCTCCTTCCCTCCTCATCAGTCCCTGCACTACATATAACCAGCTGGTCTAGATTTAACCTAGGAAAACACCTTAGCTCTAAATACTGCCATTAGCCCAGTGCCAAGTTTCACCCTTGCCAAGGGATTCCTGTTGAGAACGCCAATCCCAGTGAACTGGATTACGTAAATTTTTAGTCAATATTTTTGGGTATCAACCTAGCTGAAGTCTTGATCTTAGATATTTTTTGCCTTAACATCCACTCTTTTCCCTCCTGTTACTGTTATCCTAGGTGTCCCCAAGTTGAGACTGCATGCCACTGGGAACACAATTATGAAATAGAAATAGTGTTTGTCCTCTAGGACAGCAGTCCTCAGTATTTTTGGCACCAGGGACTGGTTTTGGGGAAGACAGTTTTTCCACAGACTGGAGTGGGGGGCAGGAGACAGGAGGTGGAGCTCAGGCAGTATACCAGCAATGTCCACAGATGGGGAGGAAGGAGGCTGGGGACCCCTGCTTTAGGACATAGTAGCCTGGGGGAGAGAGACAAGTTGATAACTACAATATGATCTCAAATATACTATAATAGTGACATTAAAATGCTATATAAGTGAAGAGAGTAAGAAGTTTCTTTGCCTGAAAAAGTTGGAAATTAACTAATATAAATGTTGACATTTGAACTAAGCCTTTAAAATTCAGCATTTTTATTCCAGGAAAGAAAATGTCATGTACAAACATGGAATGGGATTGTGAGAGAGTATGGCGTAGTTGAAGGACTTAGATAGCATTTCATTTACGCCCTTTCTGAGCACTTGTGCTACAGATGTAACAGGATGAAATACTGAGAATTTAAACGTGCAGCGTGTACCAAATTAACCATGTTATTTGTTCTGTGCTGTCTACAAAAGAACAGGCTTTATATCATTTGGAGAAGAGGAGACTGGTACTGCATTTCTTTAAATTGATTTTTTTTTTGCCGTAGAATAGGTAAGTATGTTTTTTTGTTTGTTTGTTTGTTTGTTTGAGGGTCTGGAGCCTGACTCCATGAGTCATTCAGAACTTCTATATACTTATATCCGTTACAGGAAGCAACCAAGAGAGAAATACTGGTTTTTTTTTACACAGTAGGGAGAGAGAGTAGCTAGTGCCAATGATAGAATAATTCTCAGTAGAGAAGAGAGGGCAGTGGCAAGCAAATGTTGCAGGTGTTGTGGGAGTTAGAGAATGGAAACCCTTTTGGATGTAGCACCTTAAGGTCAGACATTTTGGAGTGGTAGAAAGTGGCCATTGAGTGCATGCCTGGTCCCTGGAACCCTTGGCAAAGATCAGAGGAGGGGGAATAGAGAGAGGGCACCCAGCTCTGGGGGGCAGTGCTTGATCAGCATAGTGCAGCAGAATGAGCCATGACATCAGGGATGACCATGGTGCACTGAGGTCCAAGGTCATCTGCTATTTTCCTGGGACCACATTGCAAAGGAGAGGGAGCCAATGTGGCTGGTAATCCCCTTCTTGCCAACAGTGGCAAATAAAGTCTTGGAGTCCAGATTAGATTTGATTTTAGAAAATTAAGAAATATAATTTTTTTGTATTATGTGTGTTACTGAGCACTTTGTCCCTGTTATCAACATAGCTGAATGCATTATTTAATATAATTTTTCTTTACAAAGATGTGGACACTCAGAGGATAGGCGTTGAATTTTAATTGCCTTTGTAACTTCAGCAGCTCACATTATGCTGCATACAGAGCAGGTTATCAACGGGTATGAACTGACTAAATGAATGAAATCAGTGCTGGAGTTCGGAGAGGTTGATATCCCTGTCTAGAGTAGCTCTGATCTGTGCCACTAGGTAACTGTGCAGCTTTCACACCCACTCCACAGGACTGAAGATCTTTGTGCTCTACATGCATTATGATTTAGTTCTTTTGTGACAAAATAATGCACACTTAATTATAGTGACAATTTTTTTTAGTTTCTCTGACACCAAGGTTACTGTCAACATAAAAAAAATGGCATAGCCATCCATACTGAGAGTGTTATCTCCATAAACAATACCCAGGAGAGTATTTTGTGTCTTTACTGAAGCACTATCACTATACATATAAGGGATCTTGTTCAGTGCCCACAATAAGTATAAATTTAAAGCCTATGATCCTTGAGTCATCAAAAAAGTGACTTTTCCCTTTAAGCATATTTCCAACTCCTAATATTTCTTCTAAATATAATAAAGTTTTTAAAATTAGCTCACATTTTGCTTGTGTGTAGGTCATGAACATTTTATTACTGAGTGCCATATAAAAGGTGCACATCACTCATTAATCACATAACCTCAAATTATCATCCCTGGGTAGCAATTACATTTTAGTATGCTAAATGCTTTCCAAGATTTGAAGTAGTATCTCTGGCAAGATGAGATTGCACATAGACTTGAAAACAAAACAAAACAAAACAAAACAGAACAAGAACAAAACCTGAACTGCCTTTAGAGGTATAGTGTTCGAAGTCCCTTGACCAGGATTTAAAAACTGATGGTACCTTTTGCTAACTGGTTGACTATGGACAAATCATCTATTTCTTCATTTTCAACACAGACATGTTACTATACTTACACTGGGTTATTATGAAGTTAAAGTGATATGTGTGAAAGCAGTTATTACTTGTTATCACTACTTTAAAAAATCCATCTGCCCATCTTTTTTTATTACTGGAAATATGTCAATTTAGCCCAATTTAATGTGTGTGGGGGTGCGGGGGGGAGGAAATAAAGGCATGGTCCATTCTGAAATATATCTTTTATATGGTTTTCAGAGATTGGCTAGGTGTAGCATAAAATAGCAACACAGCCATTTTAAGGTGTATAGCAATAGCATTACATTTATGTTTATGTACTGTCTGAAGGACCTAGCACCAGGGCCAAACAAGTGAATTGCTTTCAATTAGGGATATCAGCTCAGTGCTCAGTATTTACACATGATTATTTATGTATGAGTTGAGGGTTCATACTCTTCCAAAATGGATATTAGAAATAAGTAGCTTGATTTTACATTGGATTTAGCCCTCTAAAATGCAAGCCTAATAAAAATACTGTGCCTATTATATGACAGCATTGTAGATGATTTTCTTAGTTAATTTTCTATTACTCATAATGTATGGATATTCCTAATGATTCCATTAGAGTTTAAATAACAGAATCCAGCACAAATGTATTTTCACTGAGCAGAAGAGACATAATTTCTCTGGAACTGCAGCTGCTGCAGTTGAAGATGAGGCTCTTACTATCCCTTAGGGAGATTACTGTCTCTGCCAGCTGACTTAGTTTTTATACAGCCAGCGATTTATTAGATTGCTTTGCTCTTAAGTGTGATAATAGGCCTTATGCTTAGCAAGGTTTAGAGACTTCCAGTGCATTAATATTTTATGGCAATGACAGGCAAGACACATTTTGTTTACCTAACAAGACAAGCCAAGCCAAGCCAGAGCTGATGTGTATTGGAGATTAGCACTTTCAATTTGAAGGAACCCTGCCAATGATATATTTAGGGTCTTGCGATGGCTCTTGTAATTGTAATATAATCAGTTTCTTATTTGATACACAGCTAGTATGTGCAAAGACATTACCATAGCTCTATAGTCTGCCCTCAATAGGAGGTAACCTCATTATTAGCTGACTAATGTTAACCACGTAATGACTGTGAATTTTCTAGTGACTTATTTTCTTCTAGTAACAGATTTCATTTCACTTGCAAATCATTCAGTCATGGGCCAAAGATTGGTAGAGGTACATAGATTCCAATGTTATTCTAAAAGTTCATTCCATTGATTTGAGTTGCCAGCTAGGGAGAGGTGTGTCATGGTGCTCTTGATTTTTGGAATTTTATTGTCATTGTTGCCTTGTTATTTTACAAGCTATTTAAAATAATATAATTCCTGGGCCTCTTACCAAGTGGAAATACAAGTAAAACATCCCTGGATGCCATAAACCAATTGAGGTACTATAGTACCATTTTAATTTTGTTTCCTGTCTTCATAAACAGTCACATCCATTTCCTTATTGGACAAAAATAGTAAGTCTCAATGAATAGTAAATGTTGGAATATTGATTGTCTCTAGTTTCAAATTCTCTTAGCATCCCTAGTTCAGATATATTTTTTAACATAAAATGATACATGCAGTGTTTCTTCAGTGGTCTTGAGGACTGTGAATATTCCAACCCAACTATTAGGTACTTATTATTTGTAATATTAAGCTACATTTTATATATTAATTAATAAACATTGAGTTTATATCTTATATGTTATAACTATAACTTAAATGTGCAATGGAATTAGAAATTTCTCAAGTTGTCTGCTCCATCTCAGGATGCAACCCTAGGCATCATCTGCTCCAAGAAGAGGGACCTCGTTTAGAAAAAGACTGGAAAGCTTTCTATCAAGTTGGTTAGAGTCCAGTTCAGGGGAAAGAGAGTGAAAGGACAGCCACAGTTCTGGAGTGAGGGGATTGGGCAATTGGAAGGGAAAGAGGCCCAAATATGTTGAGAAGTGAATCAGTACATTTGCAAAAGCAGAGAACACCATGCACATGTAGAGTTGGAAGAATTGCCACTACCCACAGTGTTCCAGGCATAAACACAAACCACGTTGGTCCCTGAAGGGTCTCTCTGTGTGTTCATTACTTCTGATACCATTCTGTGCAAGCCTCAGAGGAACACAGCCAACTCCCACATCTTGGGGTTCGTGTCATCTTGCTGCAGCTGGCATTTTGCCTGTGCTCGGCTAAGTCTGCTGATGTTTCTGAGGAAAAAAATGAAAAAAAAAACATTTGGTTTGAGTTTATGGATTGCTTTCTTTTTGAAAGTGGGGATGGAGTGGATGAGGAGGGTGGGAAGGAAGGTTGTCACCTGGACTAAAGTCTTGAAAATTATAAATACACAAGAAAATGAAATGAATCTGTTGTGCTAATCATGTTGTTTTGAAGGGTGGAGACTTCAACCACTGATAATTCCAAAGAATGCTTGGCCACTGGGGTGTTGAAGTTGTGACTGCTTTTTAGAGCCTTTCTCCTTTCCCGGCAATTGCCTGGAGAGTATTTATTTACATGCTGGTTAATTAAATTTTACTAAGGACTAATGCAGATTTATTTCAGTTTCTTCATTTTCTGTTTCTAAGTTAGCTTTTAAGGAGTAATTTCACCCCACCAAAAAAATAAGAGGGCTATGAGAGGAAGAGATAGAGCTTCATCACCTCGGAAATAAAGGAAGCATAGTTTTCAAAGTGCTGGACAAGAGTATAAACACATAGGCATGTACTGTGTGCTTGAGCATGATAGTTTAATTAATTTCTCCATTTTATTAATGTGTTCAAGTAATATTTTTTCTTTGCCTCTCTCTCCTTCTGAGAAAAATATGGTTGTCAAACTTGAGAGAGATATAAAGCTCATGATACAAAACTGTTGAGAAAGACCTGGTTCTGACTTTCTTTAGGGAATTTGGAGGACCAGTGACTTAGAGCAAATCACATGGCTGGTGACCGGCTTTGTCTCTGTTTTTATAAGTGATTAAAAAGAAAACCACTTCAGTAATCCTCAGACCCCTGCTCTCTGCTGGGATGTCTTCCAACCAAGCCTGTGCGGTGGAACCCCTGGGAAAAGGAAAGCACACGAGCTTAGGGCCATAAAATTAGAAAAAGAAACAAAGACACTGGAACCAAAAAGTTCAGTGTAGGTGATAATTCAGGGGCATTAACTTCTTTTTCTGGTTTGAGTCTCATACTCTAGACTCCAATTTGTTTTTCAGATTACCCTCTCTCAGCTTGTAGGGGTTTCACCAAATCTTTGTGCATGTTTGCTTTGAACACATAGACAGTTTGGCTCTGAGTTGCCACTAGAAAATGTCATAGTAATGGCAACAATGAGATATTTTAAGTAATATAAGATTTTCAAGAGAAGTACTGTTCAGTTGTTGGGGACAGAGGAGATGCTCTGTCCTGTGTGAGAACTCTGAAAGAAGGGCATTTCAGAACAGATTTCCTAAAGGATTAAGTATTTTAGTCCTCAAATAAACAGAATTTATATTAATTGAGTATTCTTTATATTGGCTTGCATTATTTTTTGTTAAAATACCCACATTTGCCCTGGCTGGTGTAGCTCAGTGGATTGAGCATGAGTCTGCAAAGCAAAGGGTTGCTGGTTTGATTCCCAGTCAGGGCACATGCCTGGGTTATGGGTCAGGTCCCCAGTAGGGGGCGCTCGAGAGGCAACCACACATTGATGTTCCTCTTTCTCCCTTCTCCTCTGTCTAAAAATAAATAAATAAAATCTTTACAAATATACCCACATACACATTTTAAAAATTTCTAAATCAGTTGTCTGGCCAGTGAGGAAAACAGCACATTCCAGATTCTGAATTCTAAATCCTAACTCCACCATCTATTGGCTCTAAGACCTTAGGTGAACCATTGAACCATCTGACCCCTCTTTCCTTATCCATAAAACAAAGATAATAAATAGGAACCCATCCTCTGGGGTTGCTTGGAGCACTAAAGGAAATGTTGTACGTCAATATTTTACATAGTACCCACAACATAGGGAGTACTTAATATAAAATGTCTATATTACTTTTGGGACAGGGAATTTGCTTTATGCTCTTCTCTTTTCCCATATTATCTAGTGTTTTAAAAGACAAAACTGAGTAAAAGGTAGTATTTGTGGGAGATAGTGATTTATTGTCATTTTCTCTAACTCTTTTTTCACCTTGCAGGTATATGAAAAAGTTATTGTCCTTTTTTTTTTTAGAAAAAATAAAGTGGTATTGGGAGAATATTTCTTTTAAAATATTGTAGTATGTTTTCTTCTCTGTAAATCACTAAAGTACCAGGCAATTGTCCATCCTGGAAGCACAGTGAGTCTCGTGTGCATGAGAACTTGAATATTTTCTTGTGTTTATGGTGGTCTAAATGCCAGCAAGGAAGGAGTAAGGCTATACAAAGTAACATCTGCACTTACAATTACATTTATATAATAATAATGTTTTATTACTTTATTAGTTTTAAAATACATTGTATTGCTATTTTTGTTTCATCTGGAAATATCTTGATAAAAAGTAAATCCAGGAGTAATTATATGAATTGTGCACATAAGACTTGCTATTTTGTTTTATGCTGTTAGCTATGTAATGCTACCAGTATTTGTACAATGGTCAAAACATTAGGAATAATTAGCCTAAATGTGTTTAAACCTCAACAGAAAACACTTGTGCTCTAAAAGATCTAAATATTTAATGAGATTTTTGAAAACCACAATTACAGCTTTTTATAGAAGAGCAGCTTTACCTCTGAGACCTGAAAAAGACTGCTTATTATATAAAGAAACTTTTATATTTTCAATGTATAATTTAATAAGAATTGTACCATTCCAATGTTAAAATCTGCAGCTTGAGAAGAAAAACAGAAAAGTCATGTCAGACAAATATTTTAGAAGGGTAACACCTATTTATTTTTTAGGAAAGTGTCCAAAGTATACAGAAGGCAGAAATCTTACTCAGACAGTTTTAGTTTATTGAATTTTCTGTGCTTCCAAAATCATAGCACAATTCTCCGGAGACACCTATAAGGATGTATTACATCATAAAGTACACCAAGGATAGTAACCCATGTTATTAAACTGTCAACATACATTATACTACAATTTGTCCTCAATCCATTGCAACTAAAAGCCACATTGTTGGCAGGAAGTTTAGAACATAAGACTATTCGCTAATCATCCAAAGCCTAAGGTACTTTGGAGGGAAAAAATGGTGTAATAATCTCTCCACTACTCTGTAGCAGCATGTGTGAATTTCATTGGTTTTGTACAGCAAATGTTCAGCTATTACAAAAAAGGACTCAGAAGGATTACCACTTAAAGGCTTTTACTGTTGATGCTGTAGATGTCTCATTTCACAGCATATTAATAGTGGTTTTGTATAACAGTAGCAGAGAGAAATAAATCTTAGGAGCTAGAGTTTAAATCACGTGTAAGTTTTGCACAAATGTTTAACAGAAGCTCTGACACTGTAATATTGCTGATACCATCAGACCTCACAATTACAAAATTCTTTTAAATTCTGGAATTTAGGTAATCCACAGAAATGTGGATGGACTACCTGCCGGCCAATATTTCCTAAAATAATTTATTTATGAAACAGGTGAGATGTTCATGAAAGGGAGAATTTGCTGATGGAGATAACATTTCCGGGTCACGGATGGCTGAGGGCTCACTCTCGTGGGTGACGTCAGATGCGTGACGTCACTCTAGTGTGTGGCGTCATGACAGATTCAGACGTTCTCTCGCTACCAGCATTTCAAAAACAAGGAAAAGAGGACGTGAGCTAGTAGTACATAATTTTTAGTGAAATATCATTTTGAGGATATGTAGAAAGGAGAGGGAAGCAGTGGAACGCAGGACTTACTTTCTTTAACCTAGGGAATGCCCACCCAAGACGTTGTAGGTACACTCCAGAGTATTTACATGCAGTGTTGGATATATACGATAATGGCAGCATTTTTAAAAAGCAGAAGCCGTATCTGTAACTAATGCTGCCTAATAACATCAGAACAATTTGTGACATGTGAAATTCGATTCTTTGTTATAAATAAGTTGTTTTCCATTACATAATTAAATTGAATTGGCTTGAAAATGAGGGAAACCTGTTAGAGCGAAGAAACTAGCTCCCCGTGGGTTTCACCACATCCATTGGACTTTTCCCCTCCTCCAACCTGGGGGATGTGGTAAACACAAGTCCGGTGAAGTCAGTGTCCTCCCACTGCTTTCAGTGTAAAGGCAGAAACACTTGAAGAAGCCTTGTGTGATCCGCTTTCTATCTGGTAATAAGATTTCACATAATGTAACATCATTGAGTCCTGCTTTCTATGCTCCCATCACAGCTTCCTGCTTCCAGTTCATTGTGCAGGTCACCCAGACACCTCCCTGAACCATTGTGTTGAAACTGCCCACCTGAAGAAGTTCTCACCTGACCCCCACAGTATTTATTGTGTCCTCAGAGTTCTGTGTATTTTCTAGGACTTCTATTGGTTTGATGCCTACATTTATGGAATGCAGTTTATTATTTATGGAATATTGTCTATTTGTCTCCTTACCTAGAATATCAGTTTCATGAAGGGAGAGGTAAATTTTGGGGATTTTGATTGTTTTCCAATATTGCCTCTGTAGGACCAGGCAGTGTCTGGCTCACAGTTGACACTGGGTAAGTAGTTTTTATGTAAGTAAAATGGTGACCAGCTGCAATAAGTTTAACTAAATACAAGAATCAGAATGAGAGTCAATCTCTGTAGTATTTCCAGCAGTAACTAGAAACGTATTGTCTGCTTTTACATGTGTTGGCATTTCTTCTGTAAAAGTTGTGATAGATTGAAGTCCTTGAAAGGTTTAAGGAAGACAGATAGATCTGATGGTAGATTCTGAGGATTTTGAATATTGGCAGCATCATGGGTGTTCTGTTGCAAAGAAATGCCCCCTGCCCCCCACCAACAGAGTACCTTCCAAATGCTATTTCAGCATTATTTCCCAATTTCAGCACCCATCACTAGGACCCTATTGGGGAAAGAGTCAGCCAGTCAGCCTACTACTGTGATCTTTGTTGCTAATTTAGGTATGTTTATCTTTAGAGATCTCTAGTCTTTTTTGAAAAAAAAAAAAATCCCATGCCCCATCAACATTTAAGTATTATGCTTTAACTCCAGATTTTTGTCAATATGGTCTCAGTACAAATTTGGCACAGTACAAATTTGGTCTCATATGCGTCCACTGTCAATATATCAGCCATATACCCAAATTACTTCAATTCTACATTACTTCAATTCTTAAGTTAGGTCATGGTGAGACGTTTTATGACAAAAAGGATACACAGTGACTCAGTGTATATCTAAGGAATACAGGGTGACAAGAATAGAGTAGACGGTATATTGTCTAATCTTTGAGAACAATAGAGAGAGATGGTGATGATCACAGCAGCTTGATCTCCGGACCTTTGTTGCCATTTTAGTAGCGAATCCAGAAAAACTTGTTTCTCTTGAAGCTGCCCTCCACTCTACACAGGTGAACTTCTTATTCTCACGTGTTATAATGCAAACACTGGCAAAATAAATGTAGATGATTCTTTAGGGTTGTTGTAGAATAACTTTCAGATATATTGACACATTTATAGCACAATTTATCTAACACCTATTATTAACTCTACCAGAATTTCTTTTGATCTATAAAAACTGCTTAACATTTGTCCTTTTTTTGTGTACTATGTGTAATTTTACCTGGTATTCCATTGACTACAAAACTGTGATCTTCTGAACTCTTTTATAATTTATTGTACATGGAGTTCCATACTATAATTTCCTAGTGATTCTTCTTTTTGTCTATCTCAGGACATAGAAGAAGCCAGATATATAAGTACTCATGGCTTGAGTTTTCCTGCTAAGTTGCTATTACTTGAAAACACAGTCCCTGTATAAGAGACAGCTAGTTGTCTGCCAGAGATTCGTGTGTTTCTTCTGTGGTGTAGAATTGTTGAGTCCCCGAATTACCTCTGGCAGAGAAACACCCTGCACAAGAAGAGTGTTTGGAATTTATAGGAAGGAAAATAAACGTGTGTTAAGGCACTGAGATTAGTGTTAAGCGACTGGGATTTTAGGGTTTATCTGTTATAGTAGTTATTGTAACTGCACTAACATAATTTCTCACAACAAAAATAATTGAGCTTAGCCAGGATATAGAAATTATAACAGGACAGTCCCTGACTATTCTGACTGATGGTCTCTTTCACAAAGAAAACACTGCTATTCTCATTTTCCTCTTAAACCTATTTCTTATTTCTTAAAAAATGATTTCAGGATCAATTTTTAAATTTAACATACAGTTTTTATACTTTTTGTCCTATAATATAAAACAGGGAAAGTTCATAAGTAAATGTGTATTTTACTGATCCATCCAGCGTCTTGTAACATCCTATAATGTCTCTTTGGTTCTGTAATTAAATGTATGAGATAGAAGAATAAAAATGTTGCTGAAAATTCATGAGACAATCCTATCCTAAAATGTTCAAAATGAATGACATTGCATGATTCACCAACAGCCGAAGTCTATACCTCTTTCGCACAATATCATTAAAATTTTTTTTTTCCATCTGGTGGTTGTGAATGTCAGCAAATCAAATTCAAGCAGGGTTGTGGAATTCTGGTCGAAAAGAAAATAGGTTAGTCTCTAAATTTTAGCTTCCATCACAATTTTTCAGTTCATGTGTGTGTGTGTATTAACACTCTTGTTTTCTTTAGACATTTTTTGGTGTATGTTAGAAAACAATATAGACTGAGGTTTTAAAACATATATTACCAACTCTTATTTGTAATCCCCTATTTCATTATTAGATACAATATTAGATGCTGTATCTTCATTCCTCACTTCTTGGCTTCCCAGAACTTCTAAAGATGTGTGCTCTTCCATGTAGTAAGCATTGCCCCTTGTCCCGGTACAGGCATGTGACTTCATTTACCTTTCACACCCACGCACAGACTGGCGGGTACCTACATTTCATGCCCTCCACATAGGAAAATGAGTCAGGATCAGATTTACATACTTTATCTGTTAGTTTCAGAATCACATCTGAACTAACATCTCCAGATGTGCATCTGAGAAACAGAGCAGTGAGTTGCTATGTAGATGGCGTGACTGATGGCAGCTGGTTTCCCCACAGCACAGGCTGTGGCTGATTTGATCGAGTTAAGTAAGTCATAGCAGACACTAGTGAATTTCAAATAAAAGGGTTCTGGTGGGTGTGCATCCTGTGTTTGTGGTAAACTGGTGTGAATATTGGCTTTACAGTTATATTGTCTTTGTCAAGGCTTGAATTTTTTTTTTAGAAAATAGATATATTTCAGCATGAATTTATTTTCATACCTTCCCCAGGCCATTTCCTAAGAGTTAATGAAACATATGAATTCATTATTTTGTCTACATGATTATCTTATCTATGTGATGACAAAAGACTTTCTTGACAAATGCTTCCAGCCCCTTGACCCACTGACCGAAGTGCATTTTGAGAGAGGGCGGATGTAAGCCACAGAGTGACTATGGCTGGGATTTTGTTGCTTAATTAGCTTGTAATATTTTAATATAATTTCTTAAAAATTGTGAAATATAACCCACTTGTGTAAAAATTTATAAAATATAAACACATAGCAAGGTGAGTAATCATAAAATGCACACCCATGTTACCACTGCCCAATCCAAGAGGTATAAATTGCTTACAGCCTTTTTATTGTAATAGATGTATGCATGCATTTCTTCATAGATTCCTACTTGGCTTTAGCTATCCTATATTATGCTCTAACATGGACTGTATACTTTTTTGAAAATAAGTTGTAAAGGTTTTGTTAATTGTACGGTAGTATTATGTCTCTTTTTCTCAAGTAAAAAGGAAAAGTTTTCATTTTACTTCTGTCTTCAAAGATATAAAAAGTCAATGAAAAGTTTGTTGATTTTATTACCCTTTTACTTTTCTGTTCTAATGTAAGCATCTCACCTAAATATTTCTAACATTAGAGGATGTATGCCAGGAAAATAACATGAAATCCTGCACCCCTGTGGTGCAGGGCCTGGACCACTGAAGGAGATCGATTCCGCTCTTCTCTTTCTTGAGGTCGTGCACCCCGGGCTTGGAAGACGGCTGCCCACATAACTGCTTGTGCTGCTTGCTGTGAACATGTTTCTTCTTTTCTCAAGAATTATACTTGTTACCTGTTAGCATGAAGATTAGATTGAAGCTGCTCATTGTGATACTCAAAATTAACTAATCAGTCATGTTATTATATACTGCCAAATTAGTCTCTTGCTGCCCTAAGAAGGGAATAAAGATGGTCTCATCTGTTAATTACCCACATCACATTTACCATGGCATTTTGGAACCATTGCCTCTTGGTGGTGCTATTTGGACTTTGCAAATACGCTGCACAACTATTTCTCACTGGGTTTCTACTTAGTAGATTTCATTGTATTTTCTGTTTGAAATACAAGTGTTATACTGGGTGCACAATTTGCGGGTAACTGGTATTAGCATATTTATTTACAATGACATTTTTTTGTTTTCTTGATTTTTCTCCTAAAACTTTTAAGTTCACCTTTTTACCTGCATCTAGGCCATGTACAAAGACTTTGTGAAATGAATAAGCTTGTTATTTTATCTCACCTTCACCATGGTATCAAAATTGGCACAAACTATTTAAGAAGTACACAGAAAAAGTAAGAAAACACTCTCACTAATGCATCTAAGTGCCAAGTAGAAGTATTTGATTTTGGGTATGCAGTTTAAGATGCATTACACACAGGAGAACTATTAGCGTGGAGTTCAGGAGGAAGGCTGGGACTAGCAATCCATGTTTGAGACTTGCATATAGAATAATAATCAAATCCATGAGTTTGATGAATGTTTGTATTATGTTCATCGGTGTAGGGCCTACGTTGGCCTCCAATTCCTAGTAAATTATTCTAAGCATTAAAAATAAGAGAGGAAGCTCTAACAAAATCATGTATTCGATGTGATACACCTGTTATTTAGGTCGTTGCTTTGGTCATGGCTGATGGGATGAGAATGAATTGTTTGGGACTTACCATAGTTAGGTGACACATGCAAGTTATCCTTGTTTCAGCTCCTGGTAGTTATACAAATGTGCCTTGGTTCAGTGTACAATATTCCACTCAGATTAATACTATTTTAATTATTTAGAAATAAATGCTGGTGTATCTAGAATTCCAAAAAGCAGAAAACATATCATGATCTTTGAAATATTTTTGTTCCTCCTACTCATCATCTTATTATTGTCATTTCAAAATTATCTAAGTTTTCTTATTTAATGTTCACAAGTACCCTGTGAATGAGGCAGAGTATATAATATGATTTTATACACATATACTTTTGATTTATGCAGAAATAGACACTCAGAAATGTGAAATGACATGGTCAAGATGACCCGCATTATAAGTAGCATAGTCAGGACTTGAATTCAGGGGTTCTGCACTTGGGATTTATACTTACAGCAACAAGGGTTTATTTCTCACAGCATATTGAGGGATGTAGTCACTTGTAATAGTTGACAATTGATGCTTTCACTAATAGGTATTTTTCAAAACATGTATTTCAAGATATTATCAATCTGTTTTTTAACTAAGGAAGTTAAAGCAGAAAACATTTGACTAGCTCAAGGTCAATGTATTTGGAGGGATTAGTTGGCACCTTAAAAATTTGACTTTTAAGCCACAGAGAACGATGAAGATAATGTTTTTAAACCTGGAAATATGCTATGCTTTGTAGTTTGTTATAAAATGGATGTTAGCACAGTTGAAAGGGAAATTGATGTGTGGAAGCATTCCTTTTGTTTTTAGAAATGCTTATTAATCTTTTACTAAAACATAGTAACTAAAATATCAATAATATAATTAGATGTATTTTTACATTTTATGTATTGCAAAGAGAAAAATAATTTATTTTCAAAAATACCAAGTGGGTTAGGTCATCACAACATAACCTTTTTAAAAAGATATAATGTGATCCAGATTCCCAAAGGGACTATAAATCAGGCTTCATTGTAACATGTGTCATTTGGTTATAGAGAAATTAAACAAAGAAATCAATTGTCATAATTAGTGCAGGGCTTCCTCTAAATTAATGGTGTAGGCTGTTAATGAACCATTACTGCAAAACTAATAGAGCCAGAGGAGTAAATGCTATTGCTAACACTGTACATACTCTCCTAACACACGCAGGTAGGCTAGCACTCAACCAAGGAGGCTGTATTGATTTGGGCCATTTTTAAAACAGTAAGTAATGTGACTAAGAGAAGTCATTTTATTTCCAATTAAAAAACATATGTTTTAGGTTGCAGAGAGCATGAAAAATATATCTTAGCACAATTGTATAGCTCAGGAAAATAGCTAAGAAAAAACTGTGTACTGGTAGCAAAATAAACATGATAATTATTTGTTGTGTAGAATTCATTGATTAAGCTTTGACTGGTATTTAAAAAATTTCAATTATTTCATTCTACTTTGGGTAGATGACACACATTTATTGCTTAAATATTTTTCTTGATATTTAACTGTCTCACCACAGATTATTCATGTTTGAAAAGAATAGTCCTTTTAAAACCTATGGCAGGCACTGCAAAGAATAATATTCAGGAGAATGTTTGGGTAGAAGCAGAAGCTGTAGCCTCCCTTGTCTGATTAGTAGCACTTTAGCACTTATTTCCTCTCTATGTTAGTAGGTAAAGCAGAGAGAGCATGGCGAGCCCTCCAGTGTGTGCTTGGTGGCTGTGCTGGTGGCAGTGCTGGTGGCGGTGCTGGCGCAGGGTCATGGGGTTTTGACTGCAGAGGGACTTGAGGCTGCATAACTAGGTAACCAAATCCAGCTTTTATGACTTCGTATGAAGCCAATCCAAGATATTCTTTCCTTCTCCCCCAAAACCCACTGTATCAAACCCTTTAGTGAGATAAATGTATTGCAAGCTGTTTCACACTGTTTTATTAACACAGAGGGAGTAACCATAAATAACTTCTCAGAAGGAATTGAAATTTGAGAAATATCTATTAATCTTGACTCTAAAAGTAAATTTTTACAAAAAGAAAAAAAATACAATTTCTGAGGGAAATTAACCCAGTGGTTCCTGATCTTAGCAGCCAAAACACTCCATTAAAAATAAAAATGGGCCCTGACCAGTGTGGCTCAGTTGGTTGGGCGTTGTCCGGAAAGGGAAAGGTTGTCGGTTTAATTCCTGGTTGGGAACATGTCCAAGATTGGTCCCTGGTTGGGAAGTGTATGAGAGGCAACCAATCAACACTTTTCTCTCAATCAATGTTTCTATCCTTTCCTTTCCCCCTCCCTTCCCCTCTCTCTAAAAATAAATAAATTAATTAAATCTTATAAAAATGATAATACCTCTTCACTATCCTTCAGTGAAAGGCCCACATGTGATATAATCTACCTACACACAGCTAATTAAAATATTGATGAAACATCTTAATTGTAATGGAAGAAACATTGAAAAGCAATTTACAGTTAAATAATTCAATGTGTAGGTAAATGCTTGTTTATCTCTCTACTAGAAGATCTGTTGAAGTAGTGAGGTGCTCACACCAATGTGCAGAACTGGTGTGAAAACGCCAGCTATGAATGTGGGCTGCGATGGCAACACCAACACCACAAAGTACTTTTCTGAATCGGTGGACCATTCTTGGTAAACTTCCAGACAAAACAAAGTACAATCTTCTTTTACTTTATATGGTAGCTGCATTTTGGAAAAAAAATCAATGCATATTAAAACTCTGCCAAAATACTTTGCATTTATAAGTGAAACACAGCTGGTATCCAGATTCACAAGATTACAAATAAGATTTTCACCTATACAGCAGTCCAGCAGGACATTTCCAACTTATGTGCCGACATGGGGACAAGAGCATCTTACTGTGAGTATTCTCCATAATGTCGCAGGATGTCAAGCATCCCTTGCCCCTGGCTTCCAAAACATTCTGGTACCATCCACCATTGTGGAGCAAACCAAATGTGAGTGGACTGCTTTTTGAAATTAAATGCTAGATTCTGATAGGCCTTATTTGATTCATGATAAAGATATCATTGTTGCTGAAGCCTTCATGGTATCTGATCCAAACCTTACACGTAAGGAAAATTAATGCCAGAGGGAGTAATTACACATTTTCAAAATATTAGAACAGTTAACAAATAGTATCAAAGCACCAACCACATTTCTCCTAAAATAACTATTTGGCAGAGTAAGTGAAAAATTATAAAGAAACAAATCAGGCAACATAACATCCCAGCCATCATTTTCACTTTTCTAGCATGTGTTTTGGCTCCGTGTGCTGGCCCAGTGAGAAGCCCAAAGCAGCACCGGGCTGGATGCAGTCCCTGCTCTGCCATGGATTAGTTATGGTGCTTGGGTAAGTCACCTACCCTGTCTGTGCACTTTTCTCATCTATAAAATAGAATAATGCTTATTCCATCTACCTAATTATTAAGACGCAATAGCAGCACATGTGAAAATATAACATTTAATACCGATAGTCAGAAATGCATCTTGTTAGGTTTCCATTTAGTATGTGATCTGTTTATTGCCATTCTGGCTTGCAATGGCAATGCAAAGCCTATGTATCACAGGCTTTATACAGTTGAAAGAAATGAACAGTTTAGAATGTTTGAACTTATGCTATGAGACGATTTCTCTACAGGACAGTAAATAGTTAACTGAGGGGACTGCACTTATGTGCAGTATATTGAGATATGTAAATACCTGTAAACATATTGGACGTACAATGTTTTTAGCTCATTGGTTCTCAAAGTACTGCACAGGTGGTCCTCTGGGTTCACATCCCCATCACCACTTCAGGATGTCTGCCAAGATCAAACTTTCCTCCTAGTAGTGCTAAGACCTTGTTTATCTTTTCACCTGCTTTCTCTCTGAGCACACAGTTGCATTTTCCACAGGCCACATGACATTACAGGGGATTGGATACAGAAGCAGAAATGAGAATCTAGCCGTGTTTTATTAGGCATCATGAGTGACCAGTTTTAAACAATATCAAAATAGTGACAGTCTCATAGATAGAGAGCAGGCTGTCAGCTCTCAGGCATGTTGGGAGGGGGGTGAGGAGATTGAGCAAAAAATCAAAATAAAAAAGAGAGGAAAAAACCCCTCATAGATGCAGACAACAGTGTGGTGACTGCCAGGGAGGAGGTGGAGGAGGGTCCAGGGGACGAATGGTGATGGGCAGAGACTTGGCTTGGGGTGGTGAGCACACACTACAGTGTACAGATGATGTGATGTAGAATTGTGCACCTGAAACCTGTATAATTTTGTTAACCAGTATCAGCCAAATACATTCAATAAAAAGGCAAAAAAAACCACTTCACTCTTCTCATTAAACTTGTATATATATCTGAAAAGTATCTTACTTTTAACTTCTAATACAGTAAACATCATTAACTACCATCCATACAAACAAAGTGCTTTGGGGGGGTTAATTATTTTTAAGTGGTGAGGGGGTTTCTGAGACTGAAAAGTGTGAGAACCACTAATTTAGATTATAGTTGAATTCTTTCACCATGAAAGAACTGGCAGAATTGGTTTTTCTATTGGAAGTGTTTATTTCCTGGTCCTGTTTGGGGCTTCATCGTCGTAATCCTCATTCTGCATTCTCCTTAGGTACCTTGTGAATCATTTTGATCTGTGTTGGAATACTTGCTTCTTCAAAACAGAACTGCTATAGCAAATGCAAAAATATTTCAACCCTTTTATCTGTAAATGCTGCCTTCTCAGGTGGCAAACAGCATTCCTTTGGTCTGTGTAATCTGTAAAATGCCCCAAATTGCTTTCTTTCCATCTGCTTGTGATGTGAGTCACACAGCCCATGCTATCTCCTTAACAGTTGCATTGAAGCAATGGATGGATTTTATAATCATTGACTTTTTGGCAGAGAGGAAGTCACTTCTAGGGATGTATGACTGCAATAATGGCACTGTTCATTGACTCTGTAAGCTTCTTATACGTGAGGTCCCTAACACATTCTTGGCTGCTGCAATTGAGCATCTTGGCATTTCGCTCTGTGACCACACTGCATAGTCTGCAAAGTCTAGTATGAAATATTTAAAGTACCTTGTGAATACAAAAACACATTGTGAACTAGGTTTCTTTAATTTTCCCTCTTCATTCAAATATTTTTCTTTTCTTTAAACAGTGTTGGTCTTAAAAGGTTGATTACTTTGGTATGTTTTAGTCCTGCCTCTAGGTAGTTGCTATATACTTGGAATAATATTAACATGTATTTACTGCACAGCTTACAGTATTCTCTGCAATGGATCTCATCCTACTTTTAAGCCAACAGAACTGTATTGGCCAGATTGTGGAATGGTTATTTTCCTCATATTTTTTGGCACTTTTTCTAGGTCCTTGCATTAGGAAGTACCCAATAAAAAGGGATCTTGTCAGTCCCAACTTATGAATGATTTATGTATAAAAAGAGACAGCAGAGACTCCAGATGGGAGGCAATATCCCAGGTCTCTGTGGACAGGGATCCTCTTAGACACACAATTGAAGACACTTAAATAGAGAATAACCAGAATCTTCCAGGGAGACCTTGGGTCCTGTAGAGCCCTGATCAGAGAGGTTCCAAAAGTCAAGGGAATCTGCACATTATAGCCCCCACTTGGAGATTCACAGAGGATGCCCCACATTAAAAATTGTGAAAACCTTAGAGGATAGGAATCTGCTTAACTATGTCCAAAATTTCTTCAACTTCGTTAGCCACAGAAACCTCTGGGACAGGCATATTTTAATCAGTCCCAGGACACTTGTGTCAGGAAATCCATGTTTTAAATACTTACAGAGAATGATCATATTTGTGATGCCCACAAGTGATCACGTTGCCTTTTTCCTTTACCACTTGTTCCAGGTACCACCAAGCAGAGGTTGGTCCTGTATCCTTAGCTGGAGGGCAGAGTGCATTTCCTGACAGGAGCTACATCTTCCAGATGGGTATACCTGGCAGAGTTGGTGTCTTTTGTACCTTACCACAAATGAATGATACATTTTGTGGACTTCTATGGGAGAACTTGTTCTGCAGTGCAAATCTATCTACTTAATATTAAATGTTCAAAGAATTAGGAAATTAGAAGTGGGGATACTAATTTTTTACCTTAAGATTTGGAGAGTCAATGTAACTTTGAAATGTATTTGAGAGCAAAGGAAATATTTTAGCAAAAGGAAGAGGTAATTTAGGACGAAAATAAAAATGGAAGCATGAAATTGGCTCACTAATGGCAAGGATCCTTCATATATATCCTACAAGGGGGCACTCATCATTAACAAACATTTCTTGAAAAATATCTGCCTGTGTAACAATGAATTTGTTTTTCTGAGGCCAGGATGTGTGATGAAATATATGCACTTGAACACACACAGCCTCTAGGACCCAGGAAAACAAACATTCATCCATTCTTAGTTCTCTAGTCCAAATATCCCACGATCAAAACTGGAAATTAAGAGCAACGAAATGCCAGGAGAACAGATGCGTGAAAATGCTGACTGAATATAGAACTGGCATTACATCTTAAATGCATCTGAGCTGCCAAGTCTTCCCTGGACGACAACAAACCAAACATGTTATCTGAAGAAATGGTACTCCAAAATCAACTTCAAAGGAAGATTGAAAAAAATCTTTTTTGGAGGCTTTTCTAGGCAAGTGGCTCCAGGGGACTAACTGACCCCCAAGAGTTCAGCCGCCTGAGTGACAACCCATGTCTTGAGTAGCCCTATCACTTATTTGAAGTGGTGATAGTATGGTTTTGATATAAAACCATCTTCAGAATTCCTCAAAAGTTTATTACTGGGGAAAGTTCTAAGTTTGTAAGGACCCTGGGAGAAAAATTAAAAAAAAATCTCATTATGATAAATTGGAAATAGGACCCAACCAATCCTTGTATTGGGCAGGAATTAAGCAGTGTGCAGCTGAGCTCAGTTACTTCTCTTCCTGGATGGGCTTGGTGCTTTACTTCTGTGTACTCAACTGAAAAAATAATTTTTATCCAACTGAAAAAATAATTAAGAAAAAATAAATTGCTTAGCAAAAACCTAAAAGGTAGTGTTTTATACTCCCCCACCCCAGAGAAGTGTCTTTGTTTGCCAGGCTTAGGAAAGGGAAAAATCCTAGAAAAACGATGTGCCAAAATAGGTCTTCAGTGAGGGCCTGGGTGCCGGGTGTGGTTCCAGCAGGGTCCCTGTTGCAGTCTTGCCCTTGCTGCTGGTGGCCGTCTCCAGGTTGTGAAGACAGTTTCCCCCAGTCTCTTTCCTGGTCCCCTTTGGTCTCTAGCTTCTGGCCCAAATAACCTCTCTCCTCTAGGTCAGCCCCGTCACCCTGCTCCAGCTCTTCATAATACAGAATTTCATAGTTGTTAAGAACTTCCTATGGGGGGAACTCATTCTGTTTATAGCCTGGAATTTTGCCTTTAGGAACCACAAAGTTGAAGGGCCATTAATTAGATTATATACTTCAGGCTCTGATCGTTGGCAGTGCTGGAGGTGAGAGATGGACACGTTAGCCTCGATCAGCCAGGGCTTCAGCCCATCATCTATGTGATGCTGTAGTCTCAGCACTGGAAGCAGTGCTTGTCTTTGTTCATCACCAGTGTCAGGGCCGTCATGGTCTGCATGGTGATCCAGTGGATCTCGGTGAACCTCTTGCCAGTCACCTCCTTGCCTTGTGTCCTGAAACTACATACTGCTGCAGGAAAATGAAAAAGCATGTCCAAGTACAGCCACAGGTTGTTCACTGTCCCCTTGCCCCGAGGGTGTGGTTGTAGTCCTCCCCGTGTTTCAGAATGGCAATGTTGGTGGGGTGAGCAAACGAAGTGCCCAGCTCACTGGTACTGGGGGTATACATGACTGTGCTGAAGCAGCAGACCTCAAGCTTATGCAGGTAACAGCTCAGCGTGTGGTACACACACACCAGGGCATAGAAGCTGCAGTCGAACTTCCTCCACTGATTAATAATGGGTTGTTAATATACAGAGAGATCACATAGGCTTCCTCAGTGGACTGAGAAAAAAATGTTTTGCTCTCCCAGCACCACTTTTTGATTTGCGAGAACTTGTTGATTACAAAGTTGCTTTTGTCCTGGGCTTTACCACAAGGTTTCCTGATCCAGGTGCTGAAGGGTCCTTTCCTGAACTCCACCAACAGGTTGTAGTCAGCCAGCAGGGTGTAAGTGACCCCTGGGACCAAGTACAGGTAGAAGTATTTCCCATTCCCATCTTTTTCTGCCAGAGGACTCCTTTCTTTCTCTAGCTCTTTTCTATACCTTTTAATATTCTTCACCATTAGAGCCTTCTGAGTCCGTTCATAATGGTTCAGATAATAGCTGATTATTTGGTCATCTGAGAGCAGATAGTGTGTTTGGACCCTGAAGAATTTTTGGATGGTTTGCAGTCTTATCTAGTAAAAATTCCAATTTTCTTCTTCCTTCTTCCTTCCTCCTCCTCCTTCTTCTTCTTTCTCCTTCTTCTCCTCTTCCTTCTCCTCCTCCTTCTTTTTCTTCTTTTGGTCACCTGGACCAACGCTTTCTTTTGAAAATTACTTATTCTCACTGACTTCTCAATATCAGCGACCCATTTCATTTTTCCTGCGATAATCCATAGGCACTTATAAAAACAATGGGAATGTCCAATTTCTGTTCAGCTTCACTGATGTCAGGTCATTTTTCTGTCACTTCCTCATGGCCACCCTGCATGATCTGGGTCCGCATCAGTTCTTGGGCCTTTTTCCCCCAGCACCCTTCCTATCTACCACCACCCTGGTCCAGCCCCAAGCCTTCCTTGTGTTTTCTACTTTTTAAAGACTCTTTCTTTCTCTCTTTTTCCATTGCTTTTTATTCTCTCTTAATGATAGGTTTTAATATATTTACTCTGGGAATTCTGCTAACACTAGTTTTCAGCACCATATAACCAACTGATTTACAATAAGTATTCACTAATGACAACATTTTGAAATATTTTCTCTACAGATGGTACTAGTGAACTTTCTGCTTACAGTTGCACAATTGCTCTTTGCTTTAATGTCTTTGACCAATTGTAGTTCCCTGTTAATTGGATACAAGCAAAGCATGGCCATATAACCAAATTACCTGGGCCAAATTCTGATAATCCGATATTATATGGTGAGCTTTACAGAAATGTTATTCCTGCGTCTGCAGTCTCAGCACTCCAGAGATTTCATACATAAATGGTGTCCTACCACGACCCATGATGTAGGATAAATTTGGAGCAAGCATGCCTTAACGCTTATTTGACTTGTTTCCCTTTCAGAAGCACTACAAAACTTGCATTCATTTATAATGCCTTAATCGAGTTCTTTGCAGGGAAAAAATCTTCTCTAGGATATACTCCATGGACTCAAAATGGAGAACCAGCATGAGTCCCAATGCTTTTACATAGGAGTACATTAGGTATTTGTTTGGGAAGATCACTGCAAGAAAACAAGTATCTTTGTTTCACAGAAACATCTTTTTTTTTCACTTTTTATTCCTTGTTTTCTTTTATGTTAATTCAATGTACATTTTAATGCTGGATATAATTTCACGATATGAGTATTGTGCATAGATGCGTGTGTGTGTTGTGAACAGTTACTTGACACTGCCTGCCGAGCTGCACACGGCACTCAGTGACAGGTTAGCAAGGGGGTGGACAGGGTATCTTAAACTACTTTACTATGCTTTTGGGTCAGGAACACTCCAAACATATTTCGTCAAATACTCTTTCTTCAACTTTGAAACCCATGTGGATAGGCAGGGAAAAACCATCTCCATGTTTCTAATTAATTTACACTTGACTCATCAGAATGTTGTTTTCTAAGAGCTATTTGATGTGTAAGGCCCCTTATGAGCCTTTCAAATATAGTTTCTAAGCATTTTTCCTTTGAACCGGAAAAGTCACTTTTTTGCCCCTGAAGCAAATGGAATTCAATTCTCAAAAGGCTTGATTTGGTTCAAAAAAATTGTCAGACTCACACAATCTGACAAAACACATTCTCTCACTTAAATGGATTAACCCATTCAGTAGGTACTAGGAATTAAAGGGCATTGTATGTCATAGGCAAAGATTTACTTACAATAGCTACAGTGTTAATAAATTTTTGTTTATTTAGCAATGCTCTCAGATGAAATAACCTTAGTTAGATACACACATGTGAATGAAACTACATACTGCTGCAGGAAAATGAAAAAGCATTAAAAAAAAAAGTCTGAAAAATACACATTGGCCATTACAATATATGAGCAAAGGGTTTTGCGTATTATCTTCCCAGTTTCAGTCCCGAAGTCAACGTTGTACACAGGAGACTCATGCACAGCTTGGCATCACCCCATATTGCTTCTTTTACCTTCTATGCAGTGGTCTTAAGAGTGGTGATTGCCACAGTGAAATGCAGTGGCAGATCCAGAGCACATCCATTGACAAATGTCCCAGGCCTGTCATATGTCATTATACTTACAGAGTCCCGCATGGATGAGTTTTATATTTTCATCTAAATCTTTTTCTTGATATTAGTCTCATAGTACATTTTTGCTTTTTATCTAATAGCCACTTAGTTTGAAATATCTACATCGATTTTCAAATTCATTGTACCATAATTGCCTGACTTCGTTTTTACTGATTCATTGTAGTAAAAATTTTGTTTAGGGCTTCCCATCAACTCATATTCTACAGAAACAAATTCTTGAAGGTTTCTTCAACTATCTTCTCTGTCTAACATGTAAGAACCCTTACATACAAGGGGGAACCTCAAAAAACCAGAATTATATTCTGGAGAGCAGGCCCCTTGCAGTGTAGGCTTCTCCGCTAGGTGAGTATTATAGGAACCCAGCTGGTGTACCAGTTGGTGTTGTGAGAGGCTGCATTTGGGTTCGGGGAATTTTTTTGAAGACTCTTTCAATGCATTTGTCCATTTCACAATGAGTGATTTATGAGCGTACCTGCCCACACCACAATGAGTGTTAGGCAGATTTTGACCAAAACTGGCATAAACCCTAGGCTCCACCCCTCCTACTGACCCAATCTCACCCGGAGCAACTTTTTTTTGGTTTCCCTAGATGACAAAAGTCCTCAAAAGGAAACATTTTGCTGATGTGGAAGAGGTGAAACAAAACGCGGCAGAAGCACTAATAGACATTAAAGTTGAGGAGTTCAAAAGCTGTTTTGAGCTGTGGAAAAAACATCTTGATAGGTGTATTGCATCACATGGAGAGTACTTTGAAGGTGACTGATATTTAAACATGTATGAATAAATACAAAATTTTTTATAAATAAATTTTGATTTTTTGGGATCCCTTCATATGCCCTTGGTGATTTCTTCTACTGTTTATACCCAACTTTCTTTCTCAATTCCAGCACATACTTATTGATCATCCCTTTATAACTTCTGGCTAATGCTTACTTATTTAGGTTTTTTAACTTTCTGAAAGATGACTTTAGTTTGCAGAGAAGAGTATACAGAGGATTTTGCATTATTACTACTGAATTTCTTGTGTACTTAATATGCTTTTATGATGCTATAGTCAAATAACAAACCATCCAAATACTATAAACTTTGATTTCCAGGACAGCTCTCTTTTAGTCTTCTTCCAGAACAATTGTTGTTGGACCTAACATTTAAAAAAAAAAAGGCAATTTGACCATAATATAAAAACAAATGTAAATCTCATAGAATTAAAAATGGTTTTATATAGAAGCGGGTATTGTATAACCTATTGGAAATTTTTTCATATATTAGTTACAACAGAACCTATCTCATAAGTGGGGTTCAGAGACATTTTCATGGAGCTAATACCCCCGATGTCAGTAAACACACAAATGTTTTAATATGGAAAGTCCACTGCATCCAGTACCGTCCTTATCATTGAGGCAGCGGGTGCTCATTGCATCCATGCATTTCTCTGTGGGAAGATTCAGGGAGTTTGGGCAATATGTGCACCCTGCCTTCAGTGAGTTTATGATTTTATTATTAGCCAAACTCCCAAATCCCATTTTATACCTATAACTGGCTATGGAGCCATAATTCCCAATTTTATCTTGACTGTTTAGTGCCTTATATTTAAAACGAAGTTTAAAAAGTCTTTGCAACAACCCTCAAAATAAGTTACTTAATTTAAGGGCCTCATTAGCATATCTCTCAATGAAAGAGCTTATTCCAAGAGAGCACTTTTTTAAAGACATCATCACCATCTCCCCCCTGCCCCCGCCTCCCCCCTCCCACCCCCGCTCCACCCTCCTCCACAAAGAGACTTATTTTCAGGCAGTATCTGTAGTGTAAGATGAAGTGGCTGCAGACATTTTTTGTCACAAGCCAGAAGGGACATTTAAATAGAGCAGTACATATATATTTTGTAGCCTTATTCCCTGATGAGCCGTAAGAAACAGCTAAAGCTTACTTTCCATTGATGGTAAATCACTGCTGGGAACCGCTCTGGTTCACTAGTGGATTATAAACACGTTAGTTAGGATCAATTCTCCTGCAGGATAAAATTTAAGGTATTATCAAAGAACAAGGAGGTACTAAGTGATAACCTTCCAGTAGATCCAGTTTACTGCAGTTAGAATTGGGATGGATTGGGCCTTGGGGAGAGGGTGAGAGAAGGAAGGGAAGGGAAAGTAGAAAAAGGGAACCTTCTAGCACTTGACAATAAAAAGAAAGCAATTTCTTTTAGCTTTCAAAAATGATCTTATAGATGTCTAATTACTTGTTTGAGTTGTCATTATGTTTAAATGAGGTAAGAATACTACCAAAATAAGTTCTAAATAATTCCTAATGCAAATATCAACAATCTCTTGGTAACTACAATTAAACATACAAGAAACTGAATCATGCTGCTATGAGATTAGAGTCCCTTTTAACAGGTTAATAATCTTTTTTAAAATTTAATTTTTAATTTTTTAATTGAATTTATTGGGTGACATTGATTAATAAAATTATATAGCTTTCAGGTGTGTAATTGTATCTAACATCATCTGTATACTGCATTGTGTGTTTACCACCACTAGTCGAGTCTCCTTGCTTAATAATCTTGATTATAAACAGAAATAATTAATCCAGACAAGAATTCTGCCTTCCAGTTTTGCTATAGATAATGTAGGTAAGATTTCCCAAGGATAAGAAACATCACACAAACTGATGTGAATGACCAAGAGCTGCGCTTGCACAATGTGCATGTAGTGTAGCAAATATAGTGCATCTGCTATGTTTTCTTTTCTTTGAACTCAGGGGTGGGTTGGGGGAATCTTACTGGAACAACATGCTTTCATTCAAGTCAGCAGTGACTTTTGGAAGACATAGTAGGGTCTGCAAGACTTCTCTCAAATTGCCAGATAGCTGCCCTATCATGAAGAACCATCCATATGTTTGTGGGTCAGGTGCTATCCTTACATAAGACAATCACCTGTGTGCTCCAGTTAAAAAACCCTCTCAAAATATTAGTTTGTCATTGTTTTAGGTGTAAAAGTGTGACATCCCAAAGCATAGAACACCAAAGTTTAGGATGGAATATTTTAAATATAGCTATGTTGTTGAATTTTCATAGCATGATGCTTTTTATTTTTTAACAGAAAAGAACAAATATTTTTAATATTTTGTTTTTACCAAGGGAAAACTACTCTAAAAGAGAGAGGGCAGTTTGATGTCTAAAATTGAAAGGGTAAATTACCGTTTTATCATGTAAGTGTCTTTGTAGGTTGGAAGTGAAAAATATTTTTAATTTAAAAGTGAATTTGGAGATCTGAGCATGCTCACTGTATATCAGTTTAAAATTATTAAAGCAGTTTGATTTAATAGAGTGAATCTTCTCAGGCTAAGGAGTACTTCACTTTGTACTGCACAAGCTCAGATGTTAGGGCCCGATCGCTTCCCAGCTGAAGAGCTTATAAAAAAATGTGAAGTGCTCTAATAATTTTAAATTACTCTATATTGCACATTTTCAGGTCTCTGATCACCTCCAAATTCAAGTGCTTATAAAACTGCTCCCATAATTTTAAATTGCTATGTGCACAGTGATTTAAAATTGTGAGAATGCTTCAAAGTTTTTTAATAAGTGCTTTAATTTAGAAGTGAGTTGAGCAATACTCCAGTATAACTTCAAGGAATTATTAAACTGATGTAAGAACTTATCTTCTGGAAAAAAATTACATTATGCATAAAAGGGTGAGGCTCCAAGGGAATGTATATGAAGATGAAGGTAACAAATGCTCAGGAAGGACCAGTGTAGGAAGCATGATAATGGGGTTCTGGGGGTGGGGTTGTTCCCTTCACTTTGCTCACTGCTTGCCAGGGGCTACAGTTCTTGAAACTCTACCAGGCATATCAATTCCTTTAAAGTCAAAAAACTGCCTTTAGAGAACTCCAGTTTAGATTCTCAGAGTTTTCAGATGTCAAGAAATTCCCCCTGAAATTATGGGAAAATGGCATTGTTAGATGAAATAAATATATCTTAGAAAAAATGGGGGAAAGAAGAGAGAGTGAGGGGAGGGAGGAGGAAGAGAGAGAGGAGGAGAGGGAAAGGGAGGGGAGGGGAGTGGAAAGGTGGGAAGGCTGAGTTTCCCATGGACGAGGTCTGCTCCCATTTGTTAGTCAGGTGTCTTCTGGACATCCCTGACTAATGTCTCATGTCTCCAGGGTAGACAGGGAATGTTTTAAACTGTATTCATAAATAACATGAATTTGTTTTCATTAGGAGGAGAATCCTTTTCTCTTGCCAATGGTTTTGTTTGCTGGAGGGAAGCACTTCAATTTTGTTTTCTGTACAAGATTATTATTACAATGTGCCAGTTAACCTGACTTTAAACATGCTACTACCCTACACGTTAGCACTATCCTACATATTTGGGAGATTAAATATCTTGTGCCATGCCTGCTGCCAACAACTTGTTTTCCACCTTTTCCAGCTTATTGTTGACACTGTTCAGGTCAACATGGTGCTATGCTTTGACTGACTGTACTACCCACTGTATCTAAAATACCAAACTGTTTGCAGGGACATGAAGCCTCTCATATATTTATCTAGAATTTTACACTGTCTTTGATTAATAACACTAAATTGAGCCCTGGCTGGTGTGGCTCAGTGGCTTGAGTGCTGGCCTGGGAACCAAAGGGTCACCAATTCCATTCCTGGTCAGGGCACATGTCTGGGTTGCAGGCCAGGTCTCCAGTGGGGGGCACGTGAGAGGCAATCACACATTGATGTTTCTCTCGCTTTCTCCCTCCCTTACCCTCTATCTAAAAACAAATAAGTAAATCTTATATAAATAATTAAAAAACACTAAATTGAAATACATAAAAGATAAAATGTCTTTTTTCAAATAGTTGAAGTTTTGGTATATATATATATATGTACTGTGATTCTTTGTACATTTCCAAATCATACCCTTACTTCTAAGAAAAAGACATTTGCATTCTATTAAGTTGCAGATGAAATAAAGGAAAATTGACTGTGTGTTTCAGCACTCCATGTTTCAATATGGGAAATTATATACGTCATTGAATTCTAAAGTATAATCAATGAGATAACGTTAGTTGTTATGAACATTACTACAAACATTACCATGGCCCAAAACATTTGAAATAGTTATTCTCATATCCGTTTTGGCTTCTATATTTTTTGAAAGTAGCTGTATATTACTGTATTTTCTAAATATAGAGGATTCATTTCTGTAATACAGGGAAATGATACTTTCTGAAATGTAATACCATGTACATATACAAAGTTAAGAGCAGGAAGGATATATGTGAAATCTTAAAAAGAAAGTGACTTTTCTTAGGACAGTTCATTTGTCCTGTGTCACCATTTTCTAGAACTTTTCTAGGATTGCTAAAACTAATTATATTCTGAGTCCCCAGTAGAACACCCATGAGTGGCCTGGGAGTAGGGGTTCCTGGGACCATGAAGCCTCATGGGGAGACAGGGGTTGTCGGGTTCCATGAAAGTCATTGGCCTGCTTTCCCTGCCAGAGACCGGTTATAATTTCAGGGTAGAATTATCTCATTGTTTTCTGCCTGACATGATTTGTTTTTACTTCTCAAATTTCCATAGAGACTCATTTAAAAAAAACCCTCCCCACTGGTTTTGTTCTTACTGGGGCTATAGAGACAGTGGGGAGGGAAGGACTGAAGGAGTTTTTGTTTTGTTTTGTTTTCTCAGTCAATTCTGCGCAGCAAATATGATGTGTTTTTCTTACAGCTGTGAATGGAAGACCATCCCTTTACCTGCCCAGCAAAATCAATACCCTCATTTCCTTTCCATCTGCCTAGACCAAGATAATTAGGCTCTTTACTTTGTTTTGTATATAATGAAAGAGGCAAGTAGTGCTAGTAAGGAAAAAGGCTCTCTCCCAGTGGTAAATGTATTGACATTTACAGACACCGACAGAGCACAACATGGAGAGAGAGTAATGAGAAATTTGACTGCTTTTCCCGCTTTCTCTGCTTCCTGCTTTAGAGCTGCTGCATCCCACGGTGAATTATTAGCTACAAAGAGAAGGAACTGCTTAGGGACTGACAATTGAGAGCATTTACAATTAGCTGAATTGATTAACCTTTACAAATGCTGTTACTTTATGAGGTGTTTTTCTCAGCCCTGGTTGAACAGTATGCCTTATTGATTCAACATACTCCTTTATGGAAGCCCTGATTTGTCTGTAACTCCAGCAGTCATAATGCCTGCCTTGCTCATCGCTCCTGCCTGTTTTTGGGAAAACTTGACACAGAAGACTGATTGGCATTATGTAAGTGGCGTCTGTGTCTCCCTCTTAGAATGGTGTTCGGCTAGGAGAAGCCAGGGTGCAGACCTGCCTCCCTGCATCCTTGCATCCAGGCTGCGCCCCAAGGACTCCAGCCTCTCACTGCCCCTCAGCTCACAGCCCCGCTCCATGAGCAGCCTGTGACAGGAGAAGAGTCACAGGGAGTCCTCTGAGGCTTCCAGCTCCTCTGAATTCCCTAGTAATATTTTTAGGTTTCCTGAAATAATTTGAATTATGTGTGTGTATATGTAAGAGAAGAAGTGGTGGGAAATTGTCAAAAAATTAGAATTATGTATGGCTTCATGTTTTAAAAGATTTTAGACTGACTTTGAGTGCTACTTTGGCTGGCGAAGCAAAATTGATGACAGAAGGCATTTTCTTTTAATCAGTTTCTTTAAAGAAGTCTGAGCTCAGAAATAATAAATGGCACCCAGAAATGGCTGCCTTCCATCCCTCATGTCCCATTAAACTATATGAATACAGAGTAAATACTATTTGGGTTTTTCCTTCTCTGCTCTACTTTCTCTTATCTTTCCCTTATTCTTCATTTCAAGGGGTGAATAAAACAGCTTGCAATACTGCAGAATAAACCCACCAGCTCTTCCACCAGTGTTCCTACAACCCATCCTGCACTCGAGACTGGTGACATGATTTGTGTGGCCCAATGCAGGGTGAGGATGCAGGGCCCCTTGCATGGAAACTATTACAAACATCCAAACACGGACAGCAGGGCAGTAAACCAAACTTAGCTCTCTAACCATGGGTCCTTATGTGACTGTACAGGTCCAGGAGGGAGGCCCTGCTTTCACTCTGGACTCTGTATTTTGTAGAGTTTGAGGGAAGCGTGGGCCTGAGATGGTGGTGTTTGTTTTCTTTCCCCACTTGATTTTGAACATCACTAATGTGAGACTGGTTTATTTTGGATCATACTGAATTGCGTCCATTTGTTTATATTTGAGCTGCTGCTTAGTTGGGTCTGAACTGAGAGCATGTCTCTAATACATACCTTCTGTGTAGCGAGGGAACCTCAACCAAACCCTGATGACTTGAAACACTTGTGTCCACGCCAAAGCACTGAGATTGCCATGTTTGTTGCTTTGTGCATCCAGTAACCGCTGAAGAAAGTTTGTTTTTCTTTTTGTGATGAAACTAAGTATTTGTCTTGATGCATATGCAAATATATGTGCATTTATTCTAATATAATATATGTACATATTCAAATGCACAGGTTTTTTCCATACATATGTGTGCATAACAGAATTGAGTTTCTGGCATTCCAAGATGCAGATGAACAATGATGAAGGACAGCCATTTTTTAATATGAAGAATTGATGCATTTTTAAAGAAAAAAATCACAGAGCTGCTCTAACAAAGTCTGCAGCTTTCACAGCATGATAAACAAATTAGAAAACAGCAGATGCAGCACAAATTAAGATGTATTTAGCACAGCAGCCCATCAGATGTGTGACCGTCTTTTGTAACTCAGCTTTGCAAGGTTGATGCATTGCACTTTAGACAGCTGATAATGAACCCTCCGAGCAATTAGAAGTGGAAATTCTGAGGAGTCAAGATTGTGCTATTCCCAGTAGGCCAAAAAAGAAAAAAAAAAAGGCCCAGCTATGTGAAGCTTCCTTGTATGCTTGCAAAACAAAGAGTTTCAATTTATATACTGATAATGTTTGAATTTCTCTTAGCCTTTTAAAAATTCCTGCTTCATTTTAATTACCATCTGATTCTAAAGTGTCATTAAATAAGTATGAATTCTGTTGCAGTTACACACGTTTTATGGCCAATACAATGTCTTTTCTTTATGGGATGCATTATTTAGTAATCTTACATTAAGACAATAACTTCAATCATTGTGCCTTCAAATAGCAATAAGCATGGTAATGACTTTGCCTAGCTGCTTCTTGACTCTATCACTATGTTTGCTCTTTAATACTCGAGCATAATTTTTACTTCTCTGCAGAGAGTGCGTCCCTGGCCCTCCCACCCTAATTTGTTTTCTGAGAGTTGAAGCACCTTTGCCGGAAGGAGCAAAGCATCGAAGTGCATCTAATAGGCCAAATTCTATCCTAATCCAGTACCAAAGCTAATAATGAACAGTTAATGTTTGCTACCCACCCCCCAACAATATTTGATTTGTTTAAACATTTGATTTGATTTGATTTATTGAGTCTATTTTTTCCTTCCAGGAGGAAGACGTGCCTGGTACTGACTCTGCAGAATAAGCAACAGTCCAGCATTTTGTTAAGAACAGGTTTTGACAAATTTAGAGAGCCTGAAAGAACTCATGGGAAAATATGCCAAACAACACAAAAGTGGGAAAACAGTAGCAAATAAGAAAAGGAAACTAATCAGTGTATTCTGTCTAGGAAAGAGAGATCTCACAGGTGATTTAAAATGTGATCCCCCTATGTGAAGAATCTTAGGTGATTCTCATGTTCAGGTCTTTAAGTCAGTGTCATGGGCACATGGGTTCCTCTTAAGTTTGTCTTCTGCTGTTGTGTTGTTACAACCTCTGCCTTTAATCTCAGACCCCCAAAGAGCAACCTCCCAGGGTCAATTCTATTAAGTGAAGTTTGGAAGAGCAGGAGGGTGAATTGAAACATCGTACTCACATTTCTAAAACAAATACAAACGTCCAAGTGCAAGGCTGATTGACCATATTGTGAACACAAAGGACAGAATTTACTTCACAAGGTGGCTGCCTTTCTGGGCTACCCAGAGAGGGGTCCAGACACCATTGTCCTTGCTTCCCAGGTAACTCAAAGGGAAACTTTCACCACGTCCAGAGCACTTGATGTCTTGCAGATGATGGAGGAGGATGTCCTCGAATTCCATAGAGCAGGAATCCACCTGAGTAGCACCAACTATGATTTCCAAATGGGACAGTTCATCTACAAGAGGAAAAGTGATGGCGTCTGCATCATAAATCTGAAGAGAATGTGAGAGTAGTTTCTGCTGTTGGCTCGTTCTACGGTTGCCATTGAAAACTCCATAATGTCAGTGTCATATTCCTCCAGGAATACTGGCCAGTGGGCTGCTGCCACTGGAGCCACTCCTGTTGCTGGCCACTTTGCTCCTGGAACCTTCCCTAACCAGATCCAGGTTGTCTTCAGGGAGCTATGACGCCCCGGGTTAATGATCTCAGAGCTGACCACCAGCCTCTCCGGGAGGCATTCTGTGTTAACCTTTCTACATCGCTCTGTGTAACACAGACCCTCTTCCACACCGTGCAGACATTTGCCCCTGGTACAAGGTGAGGGTGCTCACTCTGCAGGTCTGCTGTGCTGGTTGCCCCTGGGAAGTTTTGCGCATGTGCGGCCTTCTCTCCTGTGAACAACTGCGGGCGGCGACACCTGAACTCTGCTTTAGAGAGATCCCGAGGAGATTGGAAAGGATGCGCAGGCCGCAGCAGAAAAAGCATTGACCTGGAAGGAACTTCGGGGTGAATGGACTGCTCCAGCTCTGGAATTGACTGCTACTCAACCCGAGGTTGCAGACGGGTCTGAAGGTGTGCAGGTGCACTTTGTGCCTATTCCGCAGTATCTTGCTTGAGACTGGAGCGCTCACTCCACCCCTGAGGACTGAACAGCAGCTCCCACTGCTCAGGCTCCTGAACAGGTAGGAATGACCACTGAGTGGTCTCCAGCTGTTCTTCTCATGCTCTTAAACAGAAAATGAAGCAAAGAGAGGATTAAAAATCATGTGATCAAGATGAGAAGCCATGAACTTTCAGGCCTGCAGATGTTTTCTGTGTTTATTTTTCAATGTTTAAAAATTAATGCAACATTTTTAAAATCGGAGATTTTCACGCAAAGGTTTCAGGTTTTTGATAAATCAGCTGGCAATGGGCCTGCATGTCCACGTGGTCACAACTGGCTTCAGGTGGGCCCACAGGCTCCAGGTTTCCATAGTCCCCCATGGCCCATCACCTCTTCCACTGAAGTCTTAGTTAGCCACTATTTGTTATGCTGTTTGCTGCTGGTTTTCTCAGTCCCGAGAAACTTTTCTTACTCAATCGATTTCCTTATTTATGTTCCTGTTCAGCCTTTATAAGTGTTTATGTTTATGGCCCCAACTGTTCTTAGTATCTTCATTTATGAAATCAGATGTATTTGATTTCATAAATCAGATACAGGTGATGTATTTTTCAAATCGAACATCCTATGATTCTCTTTTCTATTTCTATTAATGTAAGTAGACATAAGGGAAAAATGGATTAACTAGCATAAGGAGAGAAAGAACTGCTAAAGACAATGTCAAAGAAACATTGTGCCCTTTTTCCTGATGGACATCTTGAATTCTCTTTATCTTTAATGTAAAGAATGATAATCTCTTACATCTGTATAATGCCTTAGTACTTTTAAAAGTGCTGTCACATAAAAGAACTACTTTGAGCCAATTTTATGAGGTGCTTTTTTTTTTAAAGAAAGGACATGGATGCTGGGTAATAGATAATTCCATCTAGGAAGAGTTCCATTGTGGGTGTGAGGGATAAATTAAGGGCCTTCTCATAGTTTCTTTTGTCTGTATAATTCTATTTTTCATCAAAGCTATGACCTTTTCTATTGGAATAAAAGAGTAATAAATACACTGCAAAGGAATAAAGCTTTTAGAACATGTTAGCTCCTTACAAAGATGGTTTAACCCAGGTTCCCCTTATTATATTGATTCATGAGGCAGGTGGTATTAGGAATCATCAGGCTTGTTACAACTATTTTTATTTCAGAATTGTAAATCTAAAACACACTATGATGTTTAGAGATGGATGGAAAGGACTGGTAATTTCTGTGAAGTCAGGCTTCCGGTGAGCACCCCCATGCATACAGATGTCATTGGGCAAACTTCTCTTCTCTCCATTTCCAGCTTCGTTTGGATTTGTGGGGACACTGCTGTGGAGTTCAGTATTCAAACCTGAGAGGTAGCTGTGGTGCCTGAGAAGGAGTACTAGCCTTAGATTTCAGAAGCCTGTGACTGGGGCTTGTCTCTGACCCTTTGTATGACCTTGGCTTGTCCATCAGAGAAGATTACTTCAGCAGAGACCAGCTTCCCTTGTGAGCTGGACACATGGACCCCTGAGTGGGCACACTGAGTGGCTTCCACTCCTGCCTTCCCATGACAGTGGTAACTTCTATTCTCAAAACTGTTGAGAGATAGTGAGTGTTTTACAGCTTCCCTGAAGGAGAGTGTTTGCCACAATTGCTGAGACGCCTTTCAGAATCAATATTCAATAATCTTGGAGCTTCCAGGAAGCCGCTTATATCAGATAAGGTGGTGGTAGTTAGATGAAAAGATAATCTAGAATAGAGTTATGAGATAGTGAATTTATTGGCTCCCTTTTCCCCTTTGCATCTTCTCCTCCCACGGTGCTCATATCTAACTGTCCAAAGTCCTTCTATCACCCAGATCTTAAAACTGTATCTCCTCGAACTAGTGTCCTCCAGATCCCAGCCCATTTGCTCCTTTCCATTGGGCAGTCCCAGTTTAGTGAGGCCCCGTTTCCTGAACTGATGCAGTAGCTTCCACACAGGTGTTAAGGGAAAACAGCGACTTACTATGATTTCCCTCAGCTCAGTTTGCATTCTCTTCAGCAAGGATGTCCACAACCACGATTCACAAACATCATTATCACTAATGATAGAATTACAAATACCAGATGTTTGATGAGAAAAGTATTTGGGGCAGATTCACCAGTCTTTCCAACAATTAGCATAAGGCTGAGGAAGAAAGTAAAACTGTAAAACTGTACAAAGTAAAAGGGCAGCCCAGAACACTGTAGTATTGCCGATACTCCACAGTGAACTTCTTAGGCCTCACAGCTGCAGTCTTTTGGAGTGGGACCTTTTAATGAGAAAAGTCTTAAGTTTCTTCTTTGATTGTGCATGCATAATACTAGCATTAGAACATTTATTAGAACATAAAAGTGTTGACCTCTTGGAAAACCCTTTGGTGGAATTTTGGGGAAAAGGAGAATAAAATCATCGCAGGGTGACTCCATAGTGGCAGACTAGTGGTGACACGCTGGGCCCCACGGCACTGTGTAGGTGAGGAGGAAGGAAGGCCAGCGATGACAGGACCTGCCATTAAACATGTGAAGAGAAGGTGCAGCCTGGTGTGTGGTGTAGGAGCACAATTTTAGGTAAATTATCTTAAGATAAGCAGAATTTAGTATGTTAAAAGCTACTTATATTCTGAACCTTATTTAACATGCACACTGTGGCATCGGACCTTCATTTTCATGCTGTGTAATATTGGTAGTTATCATTTGATATGATAGTTTTAAAATTAAACAAGATTGCCAGCTTAATGAGGCACTCTTACTGCCTTTAATCAGGACTTGAGGAGGACCCTCTCTGGGCAAACATGGTAGTTTTTAGGTCTCTAAAAAAGAGGGAATCAACATGATTGTTTTGTTGTTTGCTTTTGTTTTAGGTATTTCCTTCTCATGCTCCCCCACCCCCAACACTTCTTTGGCTTACTTGTTTACCATTATATAATGTCCAATAAAAGGAAACATAAAATGCAGCTTATTTTATTTAAGGCAAAAGATCCTCTGGACATGACATCATTTCCACCTAAAGGCCAAATATTGTTGTTTCTTTGTTCAACTAGATTATTTCTGTTTCATGCTCAGTTCATTCTGTGCTTTTGTCTTTCTGTTGAATGTGTTCTCCATGACCTCTTTGCTAACACAGGCTTTTGATATGTATTTCCATGATTATCAAAGTGTAATGCCAAGTTGAATAGACAAACTTGTAACTGAACAATGGCATTTATAGCACAGACTTGCTATTCACAATGCTGTGTAGCATGCCTGCCTTAGAAATGCTGTGTTAATTAAACTGGATTTTGCTGGTTAATTGCTGGATTTAGAACTTCAGTCTTTTTGCATTACGGTAATTTTATTCTTTTCTTGCATATCTAAAGATAGATCTTTTATAATAATAATTTCTAACATTTGCATATATTTTTCAAGTTTATAACATTTTTACATAAATTATTTCATGCCATCATCACCACAGCTCTGTAAGTTGAATATTTTATCCCCATTTTATAGATGAAAGCCTGAGGTTCATGAATAATATGTCATTTTGTTAACATCAAATATCCAGTTACTGATGAATCTGATACTTATACATGGTCTTCTAAGTCCAAGCCTGGGATACTGGGAGACTAATTTCTTGTGGTTCTTTACATTTATATGTCTGTTAATGCTATTTTTCTTCTATTAAAACCTTGATTTTTTAAAAATAATTTCCTCGCTGTTCCATGGGAACCCCCCACAAAATGTTGAGTATTCTTTTTTCCCATTTGCTCTTCCAAAATGGCCCCTTTCCTGCTCAACAGAAGGGACACATCCTCAGGATGATCCTCATCCTTCTGAGTCTCGCTGCCTTGTATAGCCATGTGCTCAAAGGCCTTCCTCCTTAACAAACACTACTTAGGTGCTTTCTTTTGAGAAAGATACTCACAACACCAACATAAAGACGCATTTTTAATGGACTATTGAAGAGGGTGGGACCTTATTTCATCCATACAGTAGATGCAATTCAGAGAAATATTCCTGACTGGGAATATTCCTCTGGGAAACCATGTGGAAGACACCCAAGAATTTTTTCACACCAGACTGCAAAACCTGGCAGCATGCTGGGGCGTTCATTCCTCAGCAACTGAAAGGTGGTATTGAGGGCCTAAGTCCCCATGCGCCACAGGCTGCCCTGCACAGGCTCCCACAAGCTCCCACGGCACTGAATGAAGCTCTCAGGCAGAGGATGTCAGAGAAGCAGTGCTTTGTGGATGAAGTTGTCCATGTTCTGGGATGACTCTGTCATGCATGGTCAGTTAGCCCCTGAGGCCTAACCTTCCCATTTACCACTGTTACATATCTCCGGTGAATAAACTGAGTGATTATGCCCATGAGACCTCTTGTCTGTTCTAATACAGTCTTTCCTATAAGGCAGGCCTCCTTGCGGTGGTCTCCACTGCCCTGGCACCAAGGAATGACACAGAATACACACAAATATGACACGCCACTAAACACAATTTAATTCACACAATTATGCACTCAGCATTGGTAATGAATACATCATCATTAATATCTATCTATAACAGGGGAACAAACCTGAAAGTCCTAAGAGTACAAGTCTGGTGGTAGTCCCTTGGATCCAGGAGGCAGTGGAGGGCAGTCAGCATCTTTCAAGACAAGGTTTCAAGGTCAGGAAGTCTGGTGATGGCCAGTCACAAGATGCTCTCAATGTGGACACGTCCAGCAGAGAAGCTGTGTGGAAGTGTTGCTAAAGTCCTGAGTTCTTGTAGTTCTTCCATGGCTCTTGCTTGGTAAACATCCCTCCTGCACATGCTCTCTTTGGGAGTGTTCCTCCTGCCTTGTCACTGCGTATGTCTCAGAGTTGTTTATATTATTCTGTATGTTCTAAACATGGCTGTGCAGTTGCTCTTCACAAACTCACAAGCAGGGGGAAGTGATATGTGTGTGTGGAAGTTGTGTGTGTGAGTGCATATGTGTTCATCATATCTGAGTGAGGTTTTGATGACATTCTCTACTAAGGTGACTGAGATTATGACTATACTAAGATTATGGAGTAGGGGCATTATCAAGAAGGGCCAAGGCTCTGCCTTGGCCAATGTACCCTCATTCCAGAGTTTCTTGAAAGAGATATAGAGATGAAGGAGGGTGGTAAATAATAAATGCAGCATTGCTTTGTTAGATGGTAGCTTGTTACCCTAGTTCAGAGCTCTCTGACAAATTGGGCTGGGGCTCATGACTTTGCCTTAAGTTCTCAGTGGAAACTCTTTCTAACCTTATATCAAAGTCCTACTTTTTAGTCACAGGGCTTGAAAGGATGATTATGGATGACTGAAGGATTATAGTCCATCTATATACATGAAGAGATTTATTGTAAGGAGCAGGTTTACATGATGGTGGGGTTGACAAGGCAAATCTGAAATCCCTGGGCAGGCTGGAGCCCTTCGGCAGGGGGCTGAGCTGCAGTCCACAAGCAGAACCTACTCCACTTCAGGGAAGCCTCAGTGCTGTCTTACAGCTTTTCTTCTGATAGAACTAGGCTTACCCGGATCATCGAGGATGATACCCCTTGCTTAAAGTCAACTGATTATGCACTTTAGTGAGAATCCCTGCCCAGCAGCACCTAGCTTAGTGTTTGCTGGAGTAACAGGGATCTGTAGTTCAGCCAAGTTGACACAAAGTTTACCATCACATATGACAAGTAAGGAAAGGCACTACCTGGGGCTCACCAAGGTGAGGCAGGACGTACCTCTTAGTTTTTCTTATGTTCTGCAAAGAAAGTGCTAGTGAAAGCTATATACTTACATTTCACTTTTACTTGTGCTCTAAGATTATCCATTTGTAAGTGTGGTTTTGTGGTCACATGGAATTTATCCAGTCTGACTGGTAGCACCTCCTTTATTTTGGAAGGACTATGTTGGGCTGATTATAAGGGTTTTTTCCATTTGTCTTTCCCAAGGAGAATGTGTGTGTGCGTGTCTTTATTATTTTTAAGCAACTATGTATATTTTTTTAAGCAATTAGGCTGAAAAGCCAAACCTATTGGAAATTAGAGATATGGCTTATCCTTCTTCTTCTCAGAAGACCAGTAGACATCCAGAAAGTCCTTGCCTTCCCCATGCTAGTTGCCTCTTGGGTTGCAACTCTTACACAGTTGTCTGGGATCAGCGGTAAGCTGGGCAGCTCTGGTTTGCGTGCAATGCCTATCTGCTGTTGTACAATAAAGTCTCTGAAATGGTCATATTATTCACATCCACTAAGTTAACTACAAAGTTACACTGCATTTTGATTGAATATTTCCTGTCTGTCCCATCTTGCTTTATACCTAGCGCATTTGAACAGGTCATGCAATAAACAATTTATAATCTTACATTCCTCAGTCACTACTAGCAATTTATCAAGTCCTCGCATTTGAACAAGGTGAATACAGAATTTTTTATTATTAATTTTCCATAAAGGTATTAAAACTTGCAAATGGAATCATTCATCATGTAGAAATTAAATGTTTGGTAAAGTTCAAATCTGAAAATCCTTTCTGCTAAGTTTCTTCTTCTGTGCAGTTCCAAACCAAGGACAAGTACTCATGTGCCTAATTCATGCCTGAATTGTTTCTTCAGTTATCTGGTAAAGTCCTACATTAACTCATTGCTTCTAATTACAGGAACTGAAAACATACTAAACAGAAAAGCAGATTAAAAAGGAAAAAGTCCACAACCTAATAGCCTACATGATACTACTACTCAAACACTAAGTTTTCTATCATTTTATGGACTCAGACCTTATTTGAAAATAACTTTCATAATAATTTGTCTTTCCATAGGGTACAAATTCTTTCCCCAAAGATATCTTTATATGTTTTTATGGAAGTATAAGAATATAATAATGGAAGGAAATTTTGAAGGCTACACTCTAATACATAGTATTAAATTTCTTGGGTGGGTGTCAGAATGAGACTGGAAATAATACAGAAAGAAAGGCACACCAAAAAGTTTTGGATCATATCCACCTTGATAATTACATTATATCATTAACTGGAAGACATTGTTCATTCAAATCTGTGTATTTAGGGTACATGAATACCCCCAGAAAGAAGAATATATTTTTTGATTTAATATATTATTTATTTTAGAATCTTATGTAAAAGAAGAAGAGAGTTGTCAAAACAGAGAAGTAATCCACTATGTCAAATTGGTTTTTCAAGGGAAACGGGTGAACTGGGTGTAATTAAACAAGAGAGGTCTTGGAACCTCTATGTGATTTTCAGCTTTGTGGAATTTCCTAAAGCGAAACTATCAACCATTTTTTTACTTGGGTGCTCTATGATTAAAATGTTAATGATTAATTGATCAATGATCAGTATAACTTTTATTTTTATTTTTAAGTATATTTTATTGATTATGCTATTGCAGTTGTCCCATTTTTTTTCTCCCCTTTATTCCTCTCTGCCCTGTACCTGCACCCCCGACCAGCATTCCGCAACCTTAGTTCATGTCCATGGGTCATACATATAAGTTCTTTGGCTTCTCCATTTCCTATACTATTCTTAACCTCTCTCTGTCTATTTTGTACCTACCATTTATGTTTCTTATTCCGTGTACCTTTTCCCTGATTCTGCCTCCTGCCCCTCCCTGCTGATAATGCTCCATTTGATCTCCATTTCTGTGATTCTGTTGTTTGCTTAGTTACTTTTTTTTAGGTTCATTTGTTGATAGTTGTGTTTGTTGTTATTTTACAGTTCATAGTTTTGATCTTCTCCTTTTTCTTAGATAAGTCCCTTTAACATTTCCTATAATAAGGGCTTGGTGATGATGAACTCCTTCAACATGACCTTATCTGGGAAGCACTTTATCTGCCCTTCCATTTTAAATGATAGCTTTGCTGGATAGAGAAATCTTGGATGTAGGTCCTTGCCTTTCATGACTTGGAATACTTCTTTCCAGCCCTTTCTTGCCTACAAGGTTTCTTTTGAGAAATCAGCTGACAGTCTTATGGGCACTCCTTTGTAGGTAACTGTCTCCCTTTCTCTTGCTGCCTTTAAGATTCTCTCCTTATCTTTAATCTTGGGTAATATAATTATGATATGCCTTGGTGTATGCTTCCTTGGGTTCAGCTTCTTAGGAATTCTCTGAGGTTCCTGGACTTCTGGAAATCTATGTCCTTTGCCAAATTGGGAAAGTTCTCCTTTATTACATTTTCAAATACATTTTTAATTTCTTGCTCTTCATCTTCTTCTTCTGGCACCTTTATGATTATAATGTTGGAACATTTAATGTTGTCCTGGAGTTTCCTCAGCCTCTCTTCATTTTTCTGAACTCTTGTTTCTTCATTCTGTTCTGGTTGAATGTTTATTTCTTCCTTCTGCCCGAAACTGTTGATTTGAGTCCTGGTTTCTCCCTTCACTGTTGGTTCCCTGTATATTTTTCTTTATTTCATGTAGCATAGCCTTCACTTTTTCCTCTATTTTGCAACCATACTCAACTATTTCTGTGAGCATCCTGATTACCAGTGTTTTGAACAATGCATCTGATAGGTTGACTATCTCTTCATCTCTTAGTTCTTTTTCTAGAGTTTTGATCTGTTCTTTCATTTGGGCCATATTTCTTTGTCTCAGCATATCTAGTTATCTAGTAAAGGGTGGAGCCTTACATAGTCACCAAGGTGGAGCAACTCATATCACTGTGTTATGGCTCTGTATATGAGGGAGGGATCAGAGGGAACAATGCCAGTTGCTTGGTCTCTGCCGGCTTTCAGTCACTTCCCCTGCTACCCACAAGAAAATCGGGCCCTTCTGGTGCCGATTCCCAGGTGGGTGGGTGGGTGGGTTTGTGTACATTCTAGGACCCCACGGATCTCTCCAATGAACTCTCCTGTGAGGGTGGGAGTTTCTCCCATAGCCACAACCCCCACAGATTTTACAGCCAGAGGTTTTGAGGCTTTATTTTCCTGTGCTGGAACCCTGGGTTGAGCTGTCTTTCTCCCCAGTTGTTCCTCCTGGTTTATCTGCATAGAAATGCGGGACTGCAGGTTGCCATTTTGCCCACCCAGTCCCCTATCTGCTGCCTTGCCATGTGTCTTCTTTTCCCTGCTGCTTGTCTTTGCCCCTTGTACCAGTCTGGATGAATGTTTCTTTTTTAAGTCCTTGGTTGTCAGACTTTCATACAGTTTGGTTTTCTGGAAGTTCTGGTTGTTTTTTTGTTTTTAAATTTGTTGTTGTCCTTCTGTTGGTTGTGTGAGGAGGCAAACCGTATCTACCTATGCCTCCATCTTGGCTGGAAGGCTAATCAGTATAACTTTAAACTCTTAGAAATATGTTGTGGTAAACACTTTAAACAATGATTTAATCAGAGCCCCATTGATGGAAGTATCACACACTCTCATAGTGGAGGCAGTTTGTGTAGTAGACCAGCTGTCCCAGATAGTAGGTAGATTGAAAATTCCATCATGCAGATATTTAATGTTTCCATTAGTGTGTTTGCTTATCATCAGTAGTTTGCCCTGTAGTACATTTTATTCTCCATTCAACATAGCTTACTTGTTTGTCCTATGGTATTTTTCTCTTTCATTTCCAAAGCCTTTCACATTCTTTGATGTTCTCAGCACATATTCATTGTCATATAATATATTATATTTGGTCATTTCTTTTATGTTATATTAGCATTTCTCTGCCTGTTTCTCAAGGTAATGCCATTTGTTTACTTCTTAAAATGTGTCAATCACTGATCATGTAAATAAATGCTCAAATGTGCATAATGTTTATTGATTAATATAACCTTTCAGAATTACATAGAGTAAAGTTACGTCATTTGCTTAGGTTAGGTGTTATAGTTGACACATAAGTTAAAAATCACTTATAAAAAATTATTTTTGAAAATTCTTTTAAATCACCCTTAAAATGTAGTGTATCTGGTATTTGGAATAGACTACTGTTTCTTTGGTTGAGTTTAGCCACTGACTTAATTTGCTTAAGTATTATATATTTTATGAGTATGTGTATATTCAATACATATAGAATAATATGTAGCATCTATATTATACTTACTATATATACATATTCAAAAGTAGCTTACTTTATGGGAGACACTCAAGAACTGAGGCCAACTGAGAAAACAATTATGTTTCCTATCTAAAACTCAGTCCTGGGCATTTGTCAATGAGTGGAATGGTTGGGAGTCAAACACACTATTTAATTGTCTTTCTGTGTGTGTTTTTCTCATTGATTGTGTTTCTGTCCTCCTATTCTCCTGGATGTGTAAAAATGCACACATAAGGTAATTTACTTAAATGAATTTATGAATATGTTATGCATTGAGTTAATTACAACATAAATAGCGAGATTTTTAACTTGGAGATTACAGAAATTTCAAGCTCACGTTCATATAGATAAAGAAAATTCAGACACATAATTCTCAATCATCTGCATCAATATTTATACATGAGTATGTGTACTTTTCATGTGATTTTTGGGCACTGACATATTCAGTATTTGATGTGATCATGCAGAAATTACCTCCAAATGGATCTTGGAGAAACATACATGAATGTTTTTATTTTCTGGAAGAATTTATAGAATTGATGTTATTTCTTCTTAAATACTTTGTGGAATTTGCCAGTGACACAATCTTGACCTGAAATTTCTTTTTTTTTTGAAGGTTTTAAACTATGAATTCAATTTCTTTAAAAGTTTTAGAAATACTTAGGCTGTCTAGTTCATCATTGATGAATTTTAATAGTTTGTGGGTTTTGGAGAATTGGAACTTTATCTTAGTTGTCAGGTTTATGTGCATAGTGTTGGTTGAAGTATTCACTTGTTATTCTTTTAATGTCTGTGAGATCTGCAATGATATGTTCTCTTTCATTCCTGATATTATTAATTCATGTCTTCTCTCTCTTTTTTTCTTAGTGCTAGAGGTTTATCAATTTTACTGATGTTTTCAAAGAACTGCTCTTTTGGTTTTATTGATATTTATTGTTTTTGTTTTCAAATTCATTCATTGCTGCTCCTATTTTTATGATTTTCTTTCTACTGCTTGATTTGAGTTTATTTTGATTTTGTTTAGCTAGTTTTTTGAAGTAGTAATATAGATTATTATTTGAGATATTTTTTCTATTGTAGTGCTAGCATTGTTTATATAAATTTCATATGTGCACTGGTTTAACTCTATCTAACAAATTTTGATGTTATTTCATTATCCTTCAGTTGAAAATATTTCCTAATTTGTCTTGAGACATCAAATTTTTTAAAAAGATTTTATTTATTTATTTTTAAAGAGATGGGAAGGGAAAGAGAAAGGGAGAGAAACATCAGTGTGTGGTTGCCTCTCACATGCCCCCTACTGGGGACCTGGCCCACAACCCAGGCATGTACCCTGATTGCAAATCGAAGCAGCGACCCTTTGGTTTACAGGCCTGTGCTCGATCTACTGAGCCACACCAGCCAGGGCAGACATCAAATTTTTAGGGAATATATATTTGGTAAGATAAAATGTATTTTTTATTTTTATTTTAAAGTAATTTTATAGATTATGCTATTACAATTGTACCAGTTTTACCCCCTTTGCCTCCTTCTGCCTTGTACCACTCTTCCTTCCAGCAGTCCCTCCACCCCTTAGTTTGTGTCCATGGGTCATGTTTGTAAGTTTTTGGCTTCTCCATTTCCTATACTTTTCTTAATATCCCTGTATCTATTTTGTTGCTACAAATTATGCTTCTTAATTCCTGTACCATTTCCCCCATTCTCTTCTTCACCCTTCCCAGCTGATAACCCTCCAAATGATCTCCATACCTATGATTCTGTTCCTGTTCTGGAGGTTTGCCCAGCACTCACCCTGTTTCCAGTTACTTTACCCACTTCCTGTATGTAACTGGTTTCCTTCCAGCTGCTGCCCTGTTGGTGAAATCCAGAGTGGATAGGTTTGCATACATTCTAAGGCTTTGCTGGCCCTTTAAGTGGTGAAAATATGTCAGTTTCTTCTATCTCCCCAACCCCCCACTGGTTTTTACAGCCAGCAGTAATGGGGACTTATCTTCCCAGTGCTGGCACCCTGGGCTATGCAGTCTGGCCTGTGGCTGGGATTGCTTGCACTGAAGGTGTCCTGCCTGACTTTTATCCAGCACACGTGAATGTGGGACCATCTGTTCCACCACTGCCACTGCCTCTCCTGCTACACCACATCGCTGGCCGTCTCCATGACTCTCTCCTCCTCCATGTCCAGATGAATGTGGCTTCTTTAAATCCTTGATTGTCCAACTTCCATACAGCTCTATTTTCTGACAGTTCTGGGTGTTATTTGTTTTGATATCTGGTTGTAATTTCTTCTGTGGTTGCATGAGGAGGTGAAGTATGCCTGCCTATGCCTCCATCTTGTCCAGAAGTCCTAAAATGTATTTTTTTAGATAATTAAATCAATTTCTCTAAGAGTTTGGATATAGAGTTATATTAATATGAATTAAAGCATGGAATTAAATTTCTTGATCAAGTCTTCTGTCATCTTTACATTTTATGATTTTGTGAAAATAAATTCCCATAGAGGAGAGATGTAGACATTCCCTGGCCCCCTAAAGGAATTGCTGTGTGGTATTAAACATTCTCTCCCTAGATGAAACTGCTCCACTCTTATGCAGATAGATTGCAAATTACCTTTCTATTCATGATTCAAAGAAAGGCTGCTCCATTTGGTTTCTGAGAAACCATGTTGCAACTCATACATACTACATTTAGAGAAATTGAACACTTTATTTATACAGAATATAAAATGAATATGAAACATGCCTCATTTTAGTACTATTATATAAAGTATTTTTGTCTATAAATAAAAATATTCTCTATTCATATGAAAAGTGAAGTAGTTTTCAAGCCACCTCAAATGCTTTTATAGAGAACAAGCATATGTGAGATCAAAACCTCGCTCTAAAAGTATGCTTGTTGATGGGGGTATTATGTTTTTCCCTATTCTGGCATTCTTTCTTACCCTGTGGTTTGAAAATGCTATGTTGGCTAATTTTTGCTTTCTAAAATAAAATAAAGCAATTTTATTGGTGAAAAAAAATTTCCTGATTAAATCCCCACACATATCTTGACAGCTAAAATAATATTGAATTACCAAATGTGTCAGAGAAAAATACTTTTTGTTATGGAATTTGTCTCATTTAAGATGTTGCACATTAGGGATTAAAGATTTCCTCTGGTCATGTAATAATTGTTTGAAGATATGATTAATTTAATGTTGATGACTTTTTCCTGAAAGTTTTTATGATATACATTAGTGCCATTTTTCCATTGTGCAAAATTAAGTGTCCTTAATCTCTTTATAGAGAAAAAGGTTGAGTGTTTTACTATTGCTTATTGTGTTTTCATTGGCATATCCAGCATAGATTTCAACTCAGATTGTGTATATATATACTTAGGAAAATAAAAATGGTCAAAAGCTAAATTGTAGGTTATTTGCTTAATCAGTGTAATCCCTAGGTTTTGTCTTGGTCTCCATCAATGAGTATACAGAAATGCAAAAACTCAGTTTGAAGATCATTCTGTTGTCAGTTGAATAGAAATAGCAAACTTCTGACCCTCTTGTCAGTAGTAAGCTGCTTTTCTTTGTCTTAAAACATAGATTTTTAAAACTCAAATTTATAAGTACATTTTTGCTAATTGGTTTCTTTAATACATTTGCTGAAGTCAGATCACTAAGCTTTAGAATTTTGTGACACTTTTAAAGTTTACAGGAAACTTAATTTTTAGTGACTTTAAAGATTATTATTTAAGCAAAACCCATTTACCATTTGAAAAGGGAATCATAATGTGTGACTAGGACACATGCAATGTGTGCAACAAGTAGGTCTAGTATCTCTTATATGTTCAGTGATGGCCTACTTATCTTCATGTGAAGAGAATCAGTATATCTTCTGCCACCTGGTTTGTAGAAAAATGTCATGCTATGGCAGAAACAGATTTCCCCAGAGAGGGTAATATATATCAAAAAATTTTACAACCTTACATAAACAGTATTCTTACCTTCTTCAGAGAGTAGAAGTTGTATCTACAAAATGTTCAACTGTCTGGATAAGAATAGGAAATCCCATCCACTGTAGATTCACTGTGGCTATAGTGGCACCAGACACATGGATATAGCAATAACTAAACGTTGAACACTAAGAATTTTCCCATTGCTGAGGTGCTGGTGCTGTGAAAGATGAACCCAAGAGCTTAATTATAAGCTCTTGACTAGGAAATGTGAAACAAAAAGAGCAAAGCCAGAAAAATACAACCGAACATTCATGAACAGTAGACCATGCCAAGGAAATGTGAAGTAATAGGCAAGACAGGGAAGACTTTTATGTACTCTCATACGTTGTGAGAGAGACTGTGGTGGTAGCTGTCATGCCAGTGGAACAATGCTGAATGTTGACAGCAGCAGGTGATCAGCCTTTTCCTGAATTGAAGGTTGGGTGAATATCAGACAGTTCCTATATTTCTATTTTCAGTTCAGAAAAATCATTTTTTGAGGGAAGTGCTAGCACCTCATGGGACACTTAGATGGTTAATATAATCTAGACTTTCTTTATTATTTTTGGTCTTACTTGGCAGGTAAGGGAGGAAGTAGCCTTTAATTTACAGCCAATTTTGCTTTTAATTATAAGCTCTTGACTTTTATCTTCCTCCAAATTCTGAGCCCATAAACACTAACATTAGCTTTCTTGGTCTTATTTATTTTGTTTTCTTAATTGGATTTCAGAGACTTTGAAAGGCACAGCATTGTGAAGGCCTCTGGACAAGCATGGTGTCAAGATTGCTTTAAAACACACACGTGTACACACATGCACAGAAACAGATGGAAGTGTGATATGAAAGCATAGGTAACTGAGCCCTTCCAGTGGCTCCAAAATGCTGTATAAACCACTGTAGAGCAGAAGGCAATAGCTAATATTCTGCAATGATAGCACAATTACAGGCATGGACTACAGAGTGAGGCCCTTTGGGCTGGGATGGCTGAAGTATCGAATAATTTAAGGGTTCCCAAAAGTAAAAACATATATAACAACAACAACAACAACAACAACAAACTTGAAGAAGGAGGAGCATGAAGAAGGGATAAACAGGAGACAGTGTAGACACCACCATTTAAATGAATTAGTGTCCCATCCCTCTGATGAAATCTGTGTGCCTCTAGCACGCTGGGATTCATGGGGTGAAATGGGACAGCCTGCCAGTAACATTCATGGTCCAAGGATTTCTTGAAATTGGCAGAAATTACAATTATACTGAGAGGGTTTGGGGGCAGTTTTCTCATTTGATCTGATATTTGGCATCCATAAGGGCCAATTTGCTGGGAAATGAGAGTAGATTTCCCATTTTAGATGCTTTTAACATGAAGTTTTGATGGAGCCAAAGTTTCCACCCTCAGTGGTATTCTCTGGGTGCTGGGAAGCTGTGAGGTTAGATGACTGTGTGGCAAATACTTTGTGTTTCTTCTGAGAGCCAATAGAGGAAAGACAGAGTCTGGGGCAAGGTGAATAAAATTTGGTTAACCAAGAAGTTTTCATTTACATATACCTCCCTGTATAATATTTGATAAACTGTAGCATAACATTTTAAATTTGGGAATTGTAATGAATCTTATTATTAATGTACATATATTTAATGTGGTGGTATTTTCATTTTCCTTAGAAAAACTGTTATCTTGAAATCCCACATATAGACATACATAACTAGAAATCCTTATGTGCTCAGAGTTGTTGAAGGTGAACAAAAATATACTTCTGTTCTCCATAAGGATGTCTAGTGTGTGTCTGAATTTATGCAGTGAATAATTGCTCTTCTTACACTTTTCTCAGAAAAAAAAATGTACATCCTCAAGATTATAGGGAAAGACAGAGAACGCCAGAGAACAGGAGAGATTGACTCAAGTGTTTCTCATTAGGACAGTTCTATTCCTAACGGGGTCTCTCCTGCCCCTTAATTATGTTATTGTAGGCTGATCTTCTCTGATTTGGATACAAGCTGCTTGGGATCACTGTGTGTGGTGGATTACTGGGAGGCAGGTTTGCTGCAGAAGAAGGATGGGACCTCCATGGTTAGGGGCTTGTTATGAATGGCTCATGGTCCCTCGGTGGAGATGTGGTTTGCGTGATGGATATTTGGAGGAGGAATTGAAGGAACAAGACCAAGGACAAAGAAGCAAGTCTAAGACTGAGTGCACCTCAAGGAGACTGCCAATGAAAGACTTAACATTTTAAGGATTTTTCTTCACTAGTGGAAGTAATTTTTTAATTGGCTACATTTATGTTTCAGTTCAGTTGTATCTCTTTAGCAAAGACTTCTTTACACCCATTCACTCATGTATTGTGGTATTAGGAAGAACCAAAAATGGTGTAGGGCAGGTAAGTAGATGTTCCACATTTACCAAAGCTGTGCACATTGAGTCTGGAATTAGGAAAAGCAATGCCCTATTAGGCTACTTTAGGACCCTAAGTTAGTGATCAACAATAAGTTAACACTGGCCCAAGTGAAACTGAGAATCTTCAAAATACAAGGTTTCAGCAAGCAGAATTAGGAGACCATTTTGGACAGATGCCAAAAAGTGATTTCAGGACAAAGGCATCGGCCGTCCTCTCCGGGAGTCCCCTGACACATAACGTTGCCACAGGCTGCTATTGCTTTACAGTTGTTTCCTTCTTCCAGTCAGAACCGAGATTTTCCTGAAAGCTCCAAATTGTTTCAATAACAACAATTGTAGTGTTGCCAGCGTTGGATCCCGGGCTGGAAGATGGAGGTCAGGGAGCAGCAGGAGAGAGAGAGGAACGGGAAGGCAGCAAGCAGGGTGGTTTATGATTGCTATTGAGTAATTGTAGTAGAAGGCCATACGAGGCCTTCCTCGACAGAAAGGTCTTCAGAAAATAGCGCTCCAGGGACAGGCTAGCCAAATGAGGTTTAGAATTGAGAAATTAAAAGACATACTTGAAATTGTTGCTATTTAGTGGAGTACTCAAGTTTCTGAGTCCTGGAAACTTTGGTGTTTTTTGGCCTTTCCCATCATTGCCAGTCCAAAGCATTAATCATTTTTATCTAATCATTTCATCAGTTCTGTCAAGGAATTTTATCTGGAAATGTTGGTTAGGCTGAGTGTTAGTCATTTGGTGCCCTCAGTGATGGGAAACATCATGTAATGTTTAGACTTGTCTGTTCTTCAGTCATGCTTACTAGATTTCCTCATGTACTGAGTATCTTCAACCATTACCTAAAATCTCTCAAACTGGCTGTCTCCATGTATTATTCTACAAATAATGGTGAAAGACAGATTCTATCAAATTTGATACCATTTTGGAGACTCAAGGTATCAAAACTCTATAAGTATATGGAATCTTCTCACCCCCAAACTCCAGAATGCGATTCATTATAAAAATCTTTCCACATGGTTCTGGCACAATAAGGATAGAGAATGGCTGATTTACTAAATTCTGTGGGACAAATTAAAGACATTCTAACCCAAAACAACTGACTTCCCAAAAGTTAGACTACTCAATATTTTAGGCTAACATTTCATTAGAGGAAATCATAACTACTTAGAACATGTGAAATGTTGTGATATTTTGGTTCTATAAATAATTCTAACCTGAGAGCATTGAGGTATTTAACCTTTGCTGTAATTCTATGCAGAAGAAAGAGAGAGAATGAGAGAATTACTTGACATGTCTGTGAGCCACTGGCTTGAGTGTGTTCTGCCTCAGTTCAGTACTTACTCCTACATAAAGAAAATACTTGTTGATGTTGCTGGTATGTGTGTGTTTCTTCTGTTGTTTGTTTATTTGGCATGACTTAAAATCATTCAATTGCCCTGACTGGTGTGGCCCAGTTGACTGGAGCATGGCCTGTAACCAAAGGGTTGTGGGTCTGATTCCCCATCACAACACACACCTCAAATGAGGGTTGATCCCTAATTCCTGGTTTTCGAGAGTCCTGGAAACAACCAATCAATGCTTCTTGCATCAATGTTTCTTGCTCTCCCTTCTTCTCTCCCTAAAAGCAAAGAAAAAATATCCTCAGGTGAGGATAAAAAAATTAAAAAGAAAAATAAAACCATTCAGCCACTAAAAAATCCTGAGATCTTTTAAAAAATAGACATGATGTGCTTAAGTCATTCAACTTTGATTTTCTTTTTTCAGGCTTTATTGTGAATATGCAAGGGTGGGCAAAAGTAGGTTAATAATAATAAATAATATAATAATAACATAACAATGAACTTTTGTGTACTCATGACCTTAAACCTACTTTTGCCCATGCCTGTATTTTATTCGTAGGTACCCAGGACATACAGCAAATTCAACCTATCAGTCTAAATCCAGTCAGGAGATGCTAGTCACATACTTAACGACAGTCTTTGAGTTGGTTATTTTCCTTGGAAAGTTGGTTCCTGAGCACACTGCCATGGCAGAAAATCATCCGCTTCAACAGGAACCTTCATAGAAGCTGCCCCAGAGGGGTCAAAATAGAGAGACTCAGAGATCAAATTAACACCTTGGAATCCAATGGTTTAATTAATCAGTTTCCAAAATGTATCAAGAATTAAATGCAAAGTGCAGATGTAGGTTTACATACTTAACAGTAGGGTGAATCTGACTGCAATAACACACCACCTGGCTGGCTTTTCCTATGCCATCCGGCCCCCTCACCTTCCAGAAACTAAAGTTGCTTCACATTCTTTCTCTAAAAGACTGCATGTTTTCTATTGGCATTTTGTCTACCATGCAAGGCATCCATTACAGTCTGCCTTCAGTATCAAAGTCTTCAACACAGGTAACTCACACTATGCTTTACCTTTTCTAAGTTTTGAATTTCCTTTAGAATTTGTCAGCTTGTTTCATTCTTTAATGCCTTCAGGTAGTTGTTTATTGATATTCTCTAGAATTTACAGTTAGCTCTGTGAGAGTAAGTCTGATGGATGCTTACTCAGCTATACTGTGAGTAATACTTAAGATTTTAGACCTGTTCCTATGCATAGTTTTCCAGTCCCGAGGAAAATAGCTACTGAAAACTTGAACATTTTTGTTAATTATAGATTCTGAAGTATAGATCTATAAATATTATAAATATATTATTTCTGAGTGAAGGCAAGTATATTCAACCTTGGATATATAAAACTAATGATATAATCAACAGAGATTAGGACATAGAATGGGAGGAGCACAGATATGAATGTTCTGTAGAAACATAATATCCTTATATTACAAAGGAATATTTAATCAATTGCAAATATATATATTCAAAATGAATTTGGCACTGCCAAATAGAGATAAAGTAAGAAAGGATTTTTTCTTCTTCCAATAAGAAAGGCAGTGATAAAATTCATGGAAGGAAACACATATATCTTATTTTATATGATGCTCCTCAAAATACAGTTCAATTTTGAGAAATAGCATGTAAATGTTGAATACTATTTATCTTAGGAATATTTGAATAGAACAATTGTATATGTAGCCCATAGACAAATTAATTACTAGCTTATTATTAATTTTTGTATATGATATTTGCATGGTCTTGGTCATATAAACACTGGATGTTTTCAACTTTTAGAATCAAACTATAACTTTTAATAATGAAATTATTATTTTTACTTCTAAAGAGGCTGTTCTTAACCTTGCAATAGAGTCATAGAATTATAGTAAAAAGGAGAGATAAGGAGAAAGAGAAAAGGAGGAGCGGAGTGCAAGATAGGAGTGTTTATAGCTTCATATGACATCATGAGGATTAAGAGGTACATAAGAGAACTTTCAAAAGTTGATGCAGTGATAAAATGAGATGAACACATTTACATATTCAAAGCGATCATCAGAAGAACAAAATAGCACTGGCTGGCATAGCTCAGTGGATTGAGCGCGGGCTGTGAACCAGGCATCGCAGGTTCGATTCCCAGTCAGGGCACATGCCTAGGTTGTAGGCCATGACCCCTAGCAACCACACATTGATGTTTCTCTCTCTCTCTCTCTTTCTCCCTCCTTTCCCTCTCTAAAAAATAAATAAATAAAATCTTTTTTAAAAAAGAACAAAATAATAACTCACCAACATTGGGAAGAAGAAACACGGGATGTTGGTAATCTAATACTTGTCTTTCAAAGCAGGCATTCTGTATATAATTTCTCAAATTTATGTCAGATAATAGTGTCAAAGCAATACTTTCTAGAGTCAGAAATGTGTCTTTAAAATCACCTAAAGATCTGAAAAAGTTAAAACTGATGATTTTTAGAAAGCAAAACTTGGGGTATAAAGGATAATGTATGTGTCACCACTCCTTTACATGAGGAACATGGATTTTATTTTTAGAAATCTGTTTATGTTAAAAGGGAATGATATGGTTTTAAATTATGTAAGGAAATGGTAATATAAATACAACTGCAATTACTACTTTTAGTTTACAATAGTTGATCAGGATCTACCACAGAGTTTTCCACCCTATACCACATCTGGTTAATTTATATATTTCAGAATATTTCCAGAAAAATTTGGTATAGATATGGCTTTTGGGAGAATCAGAGTTCCAAAATCAGTCAAGTAGGATTTAAACTACATAACCTAAATTTATTTTTCTCATTCCATTGTATTTAGTGTCATGTACGGCCATACCACCCTGAACATGCCCGATCTTGTCTGTACTTAGTGTCCATTAATCGTATTTCCATACCTAGTAAAAATTTGTGAGCTTTTGGAATCAGACAAACCTGTTTATTAATCTTGATTCAACTAATTATTAGTTATAGTTTTTTTACAGTTTTTCTGATTTTTAACATTTCTGTTTATGAAAAAGCAGGCTCTATTTTGAACTCCACAGGAATTTTCTCAGTATTAACCCAATCAACATGTGCTAAGTGTTTGGCAGAGTGCAGAGCCATGTGCATAGTTTGTGCTTTCTGCTACACTTCTCTAATTCTTTTGTTCTAAACATTTCCCCTCTTAAGAAACACAGAGTAGCCCTGGTTGGCAAAGCTCAGTGGATTGAGCGTGGGCTATAAGCCAAAGTGTTGCTGGTTCAATTCCCAGTCAGGGCACATGCCTGAGTTGTGGGCCAGGTCCCCAGTGGGGGCCACATGAGAGGCAACAACACATTGATATTTCTCTCTCTTTCTTTCCCCTTCCCTTCCCCTCTCTAAAAAGAAATAAATAAGTTCTTAAAAAAGAAACACAGAGTATTTTCATTTAATAGATACACTGGTCACAGAAAACATTTTAATACTGCTGGAATTTCTAGGCTTAAAAGAAGTCAATGTACGTTTCTGACCTAAAAGTATGTGATTCAAAGAAATGAATTGTCCAAAGAAGTCATTATGCCAAGTTACACTTAACTTCTCTCAGGATCAATTACTAGTTTAAGCTTTAACAGGAGTACTTGGTCTTTATGTTTTATTTATCCTCATTGTTTCAACTTTATAATAAAAACTTCTATTTGGTAACAAATGCAATCAATCCTAAAACAGTTTTTATGCATATATATATATATATATATATATATATATATATATATATGTAAAAAAATCCCCAAATTGGATTTTCCACCAGCATATTTGGTGGTCTGTCTTTGCTGCTCTTGTGAGTTTTCAAAGAGATCCTTCTGAATATTATTTGTAACCAGTTCAGTAATAATGGTTGTTGAGATAACACAGCTGCTTTGTTAAAAGTGCTCAGTCCCCTTGATCCAGTTTCCCGTTTCATGTCTCTTGTGAATCACCTCTGAGTGAATGTGACAACGGTGTCCAGCATGTGGATCTCAGATTTTGTTTAGGCAGATGAAGAAGAGTATCTTCCCCTAAACTCTCCTAAGCAGCTCTACACTTCTTGCCCAGTTAAGAGGCAAACAAAGAACAGGAGACTTTTAATCTAATGCAGAACTTCATCTTTTAGCATTAACCATGCATTGGCTTATCATTTAGATAAAATAAGATCATTGGGGGCCAAATATATTATCAATTAAAAATATTACCTAGGACCATGAAGATCCATTTTGAATCACTTAGAAAGAAGGAAAAATAAATATAAGTATTCTATTCATATAAGTAATGGATAACTGTTGCCTCATAAACTAATAAAAATATAAATACACAATTCCAACCTAATTTGTAGCTTTTTTTTCCCTGTATGGGAGCCTGACAACCTTTTGATTAAATGGGTACTTATCTAGTCAAGGTAGGCTAAATCCTAGTCACTAAAGCTGCTTGCAGTGAATCAGAGGCAGCTGGCAAATTCAAAGCTTGAAATGACATTGATGTCTGCTCACTGCTTCTATCTGTTTGACCATGAAATTGGAAGTGGTCAACTCTTCTAGCTGTGAGCATTGACACCCAAACACTTTTTATTTTCTTAAGAACTAAGGAGCCATTTAAATCTTGTGTTTCCAATTCAAGTCAAGAAACTGTTTCCCTCATGGTATCACTAGTAGCTGTAAAATAACACTTAAAGAGTTTAAGCAATTTGGTGGAACTCAGTTTTCACTAGATTAACCTGAATTTTTAGTTATGATGAAAATTATCTTTGGAAAGGAAATAGACAAATAATCAAATCTTATGATACAGTGCATCTTTGTAGCTCAATTAAACCATTTCCATAAAGCTAATGATAGTCTTAAACATGCACAATTTAAAAAATACACAATTTTAAAAAAGTAATACTGTGTTTTGTAAAGTAATAAAGGAGAGGTTTTTGTTGAACAACAGCAAAGTAATCTTAAATAATTTTTAATAATTTGAGTTGAATTTACTTGTCCCCTATTCCTAGAGAAATTTACTACAACTGTTTTTGTTTTACTTCCTATAAGGAAAAAGAAGACTGGTGGGAGATAGGGAGCTCTCCTCTCTGGAGAATTTTGAAAAGATGCTTCAGCCTCAGAGATGGTAAGAATGGCAGGAAGGGTCAGGCACAGCAATAAAAAGGGGCTTAAATACCAGTCTATATGCACAGTGATCAAACCCCAGCCACTGCATTTCTGCCCCATGCATGAATTACACCAGCAACATTTCCATCTACTGGGCAAGATATTAGAAATTCTTCCTCCAAAGAGAATAAAAGTCCAGAGAGAAAAATATCTTTGTGTTGACACCTTGTGGTCCAAAAATAAAACTAGGTAACTTCTACCCCTCATTTTAATGGTTACAGATTCAGGGTTGGGAAAAGAGAAACCCAGAAAACACAAACACAAAATGGCAGAATGACTAATAGTAGTATCAGATAAGGTGTACAGTTAAAAGCAGCAAATAAAGACGGGTTGTAAAAAGGAAGTAATATTCATAAGTCTGTATCTAACAACTAACAAAGAAATTAAAACACATGAAATGTTTACCCTACCCTCATGGAATATTACTTTTACATCTAGGAAACAAAATGTATTTTCTGGCTTCTCTTAAAAGCATTGGTGGGATGTAAACAGACATATTCAGGTGGAGTTTCAGGGAAAACTCTTTAAAGTGGGCCTACTCAGATGGCATGTACGTTCTAAATCCATTTCCCCGAATCCTTCATCTTGACTGGAATATGGGTGTGATGGCTATAACTCTAGCAGCTATCTTGTGGAAATGAGGTGACTCTGAGATTACCCTAAGAGTGACAAGTTGGCTGTGACTATGTGGTGACTCAGGAAATGAAAGCCATCTGCTAAAGATTTCAGAGTAGAAAGATAGAAGACATCAAGTTTCCCACTGATACATTGTACTGCTCTGCCTATTTTAGATCATAGGTCTGTGAGAAAAAATAAATCCATACTTTGCTCAAGCCTCTGTTATTTTGGCTCTCTGTTTCTAGAAGCTCAATATAATTTTAACTGATATACAAAAGAATTTGATAGAATGGGAGATTTTAAAAGCTCTCTCAAATATAAACAGATATGAACAAATATGGTTCAAACACACAAAATGCAATAATTATATGAAGAATCTGAATAAAAGTAATTTAACATATATGCACTTCACTCAGCAGCAATAAATGTATATGTATTGTCAATGAATGGATTTGAGCAGCAGGGCTTTTATTTACTCTTAACTTATGAACTTTATTTGATATATAATATTAAAATATTTGTGTATGCCATATGACCTATATTAAGGACATATCAGAGATTTTTCATCTTAATTTAAATTTACAGGACACTTGTTGCTGCGTGTTGCTTGTTCACTAGTAAAAGTATCCCTAAGTCTTTATCATGTAATTGGTACTGACTTCCCAGTTGTAGGTCATGATATCTTTCAAGCAGCATTATATCAGCTATTCCCAAAGAAGCATAATAACCCCAAATCAAATCTCAAACTCTTATAGTTCATAGTGAAACAAATTTTCTGGGGTTTTAATAATGGCAATAATGTTAAAGAGGTTTTGTGTGACATATTTGAAAATCTTTATTTTATATGGTGTTAGGTAGATGAAATGCAAAAATAGCGAAACCTAAGTTAGTTTTAGCATTTGTGCTCTTAGGGGAAGTGCATAGAAGATACATCTTTTCCTTGTCCTTTTGCTTGTTCTTTTTGATCTGATTTTCACATAGATTTGTGTCTCATTGTGTCCTGAATATAATATAATTCAGAAGACGTCTAATGGTTGATAATCGGGCATACATTAAAAGATGGGAAGCATTAAGCAGTGTGAATGTACATGTTTGTAATAGCTGTCTAATGCATTTTTCCCTTTAGTAGACTAAGTCATACTGTATATTTCCCATCCACTGAAATATTATGAATCACTTTTTAATATCTTTTTATCTGAACAAGAAAAAATCATTTGTATTACAGACATGTAAATTTAACTTAAAACTACAAAACCTAGTTTGAGGCCTGATCCTGTGGCCATAAATCATATACAATAACATTGTAAATGAGATAACTGTAACATTATATTCTCTGGGCAAGGTTAATAGATTCAGTTCAAGTCTAGCAAGAAATTGTAGCTGACATTTTCCCATTTCTTTCAGAAAAGCCTTTATAAATCCTCAACTTCTAAATTGGACTGGATTAGGTCCCAGTGGAGAAAATCCTAGATTTAGTGTTTTTAATTTCCTAAGTTACTGAGTAGGAACCAACTTTATAACTGTAGTCAAATATGGCTTGGGGACTTTAACAGTCAGGTTATTTTTGTTATTCCCATCCAGTTCCAATAATAAAATTAATCGCATTAATAATAACAAAGGAAAAATAATGGTAAGAATAATAGTACTAAATTTTTCAAAAAGCCTGTCAATTTGGTTAACCTGGGGTAACTGTGGAAAGAAATATAAATGAGGGTTTTATCCGAGCCTTCCCTGGGTGATTAAACAAAACACATAAGGTCTACGGCTTTCATTTTCAACTCACAGCTCTGTGCCCTGGTAACAGAATATTTACCTCCTACTACCCCCTGTTTCTTGCTGCTTTCAAACCCTCCTCTGAGAACTGGTCCAGTGGGCGACCTTACTCTCCTTCTGCTGTGGGAAGAAGTGTCTGCACCACGGTCCCTGAGGCCCCAAGAGCTCAGCTGCCCCATCTAGCCTGTGCAGGGAGAATTTCCCCACGTGCGATGTCATTGGGCATTTGGTTATTCCGTCCTCGAGACACCCTTTCCTGAGACAGGTGAAATGTGAATGATCTTCAGGGTAGGGGAAGATTGTGTAGAATTCTCTACAATGTGATGTTTCTTCTCCTTTCTATTTGTCAGGACCTGGATTTACTTTTGTAGTCCCAGACACAAGATTATTGAAATGGTCTCTTTCCTGTTAAAGATTCTGTGCATTACATTTTCTCCTGCGTGTGTTGGACTGCCCTCCTCAAAACTCTGTTTCATCATCTCACTTTGCTGCCCAGGTCCTGCCAGGCCTCTTTGTCCTGCTGGGGTCAGAAGCATGCCTTGGTCCTTAAAGGCTTTCTCACAATGAGTCTACTTTAGCTGTCTTCTGCTCTGCATTTATACATAACTCATTTCCTGTCTTAACTCTAGCTCTTCTCCTTAGCTTGGGCATCTGAGAAGTGAAACCACATGCTGCACCATGGGGAGTACATGTAATTAACACACGGCTCACAGTCTAGTTGAAAATTCACCTGGCCTGGAGACTTGCCGTAGCTAATTCTACTCTACATTGACTTCCTCTTATTTTGAATTTGCTATAGACATACAACAGTACTATATATCACATTTAATTTCCTTAAAGTAGTGTTCTTGTTATTCCTTGAGGACTATTCATATTTCTCCAACTAGACCCCCAAGTTACTTCAGGTCAAGAGTAACACCTTTTACCTCCTCTTGCAGATTTAGGTATATAGTAACTGATAGTTGAATTTAATTTTTTTTAAGCAGGTCATAAGCCTTCTTCTTAAAACCTTAGCCATTCTGAACATAGTTCAACTAGAATATCTTTTCCCCTTGTCTGCCATAACCAGGTTGTGTGTTAACATAATAAATCTTTCACTTGTTATTTAACTGACGGAATTACTTCTAAAACAGCTTGAAACACTGCCATATTGTTCTTTTAGTGTGATTTGGGAATCAGAGTGGTGCTATCTCAGAACATCCTTGTTTTTTTACCCAGCAATAATCGTCTTTCTGAGATGGGTCTCCAGCTCTGTGATTAAGGGAATATGTGTTCTCTCTCAGTCTTTTGTGCTGTTCGTGGTATTTTGTTTTCTCTTATATTCAGCAGTTCAAATACTGCCTGTTTTAAATTCTCAGCTCCTAAAGGGTAGAGATTATTTAGTCATAACTTTTACTATTTGAACAGTACAAATAACACAATAAATGTGGGTATTTAATGTTTTAATCTCTGATGCAGGGATTCCTATATTATAATTAGATACATGATGCCCTGAGCTCCTGCACTTACTTTCACAAAAAATGTTACTAAGAATGAAGGATGATGTTAACATCTGCCTTACAAAATAAAATGTTACCATCCATCTTTCAAAGATCAGGTTCCTAAAGTAAGGAGTATTATATCTCTGGTAACATGAGTCATACCTCATTCTTGAGAATTAGAACTGCTTTTAGGCCTATAATTTCTACATCCTTATCATAGCTATAATAAATTGCCAGTGATAAACAGATTAGCAGAAACATCTACTAGGTTCTGTTTTTTAAATTTTATTTTTTGTTAAAATTAATTTAACAAAAAGGTAGGCTTTCTGTAAGTTCTTTTGTGACTCTGTCTACAAAGCATCAAGTAACTGGTCAGTAATTTTTTAACTAATTGTGTATTTTTATGATTTATTTTATATATTTATTGGCTTATTAGCTATGCATTTTGTGTATGTGTGATTGCTTTAGCATTTATATAACACATCTTTGATCACAGTGTAGCCCCGAGGAGTATTATACCATCATATCACTTCACAAATAGTATGGAAACCTAATAATAATATGCTTTCATTTCACACCTTCCACATGGCATGTTCCTATTGTCATATGTTTTACTTCAACACATGCTATAAACTCAACAGTAAAATATCTTGCTATTATTTTTTGATTGGAATAATAAATAACCTTTTACACAATAATAAAAATGTGTTTTATAATTTCAGATTTCCATTTGTTACAATTTTCCTTCTGTCTGAAGGACTTTCATTAACATTTTTTTGTCATGCAGCTATGCTGTTAATTAATTATTTTGAATGCCTGAGAAATTTTTTACTTTTCACTGATTTGGAAAAAAATATTTGGTACAGAATTGTATGTTGATCATCTTTTCCTATATATAATTTTGGAAAACCCACTGTCTTTTAGCATACATTATTTTTACCAAGAAGTGTACTGTCATTTTTCTTTTCATTCTTCTGTGTGTAATATGCCTTTTCCCCCACCAATGTAGTTGCTTTCAAAGTTTTCTCTTTATAATGGTTTTAAGCAATTTGATTAAAATGTACTTGGGTGTAGGTTTTTTAAATGTTATTTTTTTAAATGTTAAATGTTCAGGTTCTTGAATCTGTGAGTATATTATTCCTCAAATTTGGGGAAAAAATAGCCATTATTTTTTCAGTTATACACATAACTGAAAAAATAAATATTACCTCATGGGTGATACCCATGAGGTAATGTCAAAGCTCATTGTCCTCTATTTGCTTTTTATTCATTCTTCTTCCTCTGCTTTATTTTGGGTGGTTTCTATTGTCATGTCTTGAAGATCACCAACCTCTTCTTCTGTAATGACCTATCTGCTGGTGATTTTATCCAGTGCACATCTCTGGTATTTTAATGTCTTCTAAGGTATTTTAATATCTTCTATGTTTCTTAACATATTTACATTTTATCCCTTTAAGCATAAGAAATATATTTGTAATAGTTGTTTATAATCTTTTTTTCCTAATTCTATTATCTCTGTAATTTCTGGGCCTGTTTTTTCTTAATTGATTTTTCTTCTCATTATGAGTGGCATATTCATGCTTCTGTGCATGCCCGATAATTTTTAGTTTGATATAAGCATTGCTAATTTTATGAAGTTAGTCCTGGGTTTGTTGCACTTCTTTATACATTTTTGTGCTTTAGTGATGCAGTTTAATTACTTGTAAGCACACTCTATGTGTTCATTTTTAGTGTATTCATATAGCTTATAGTGCATATTGGCTTATCATGAGAGTAAGGGATTTTTATGGAAGATGAATGGATCCTTAGAGGAATAGATGGGGAGTTGGATAGTTCATGACAAAGTGTGTCTGGTAGTGGTGGCGACATCTAGTCTCTTCTCCTTTGATGAGTCAGTCCTCTCCAGTTGAAGAAATTCCCTGGAGGGATTTATGATAATTGAGTTCCTTTTGGGTTTACTGTCTTTGGGCAGATGAGGGAAGTTCATTGAAAGGCTCTTCCCGAATTTGCTATTTGTCCAAGTGCCTACAGCTCAAAATAGCCAATATAACAATGTGGAGTATTTTGGGGTGGCATGTTCTTCTACTCCTAAGTATTCCATTATTTTATTCAGTATTGCTATTTGTTTCAAACAGGAAGGGGAAATTTCTTCAATAGCTCTGTTTGGCATACTCAATTCCAAGTTCCCTGCAACGTGGTGGTAGGCTGAACCCCTCTGGAGATTCTGTTTTTATTAAAGTCACCAAATATATAAAGACAAAGAACACATGTCTTCATTGCTAAAGTTGGTAGCTAACTTGACTTCTGGGATATTAGCACTTCCTGACTTTCTATACTTAGAGGTATTTTTCTGTTCAATCTTATCACTGGCACCTCTTTCTAAGACTGACAATTTATTTTCCAAGGTTGGTCCTTGACTTTTTTTTTCCGCTGTCTCTGGGTAATTCCATAGCTTTAGGCTATAAGCTGATGATTTAAAAGTTTATATCACCAGAGATCTTTTCGCTAAATTTCAGAATGAATTTATCTGACTACTAGATATCTACAAAGTGTCTCCTAGTTTATAAGCTAACATGTTTGAAACCACTTAAATCAACATGTTACAAAACAAAATTTTCGCCTTGTTTACATGAGCCCACCCTGAAAATTCCTGCTTCCCACCCCCTTCCCAGTAACTCCACATGATTCTTCTTGACTTTTTAATTCTAGTAAATGGCACTCCATTCATCTACTTACTCAAGCTACGTCTCTGGGAATCATCTTCACTTTCCTGTCTTTCTGCCTGCATATTTAAGACATAATGCGTGTCATGCCATTTTTCTCCCTTAAAGCTCTGTAATTCATCAATTTCCATGTCTATTCACACTACTTAAGAAAAGGCCATCTTTCTTCTCACCTTGGCTTATGGTAAGATTTTTCTTACCTGTCTCCAGTCCTCCAGCTTGCCACTCCACAAAAAAGTAGTGTTCTTTTTAAAGGAAATCTTTTGCTTAAGCTCTTTTATACATATTGCTACCTCAGCCTGGGATATCTTTAGGACCCCTTCCCTTCACCTGGAGAATTCCTATTTGTCATTCAATACCTATGCCACTAGTCATTCCAGATGCTTTCTGAGCCCCACTCCTGAAGGCTGACTGTATCCTGCCATGTTTTATCTGCAGCCCTAACTAGACAGAAAGCTCTTTGATGTGCCCGTATACATCCAGCGCTACATATAGGGTCTCCCACATAGCCCGGTGAGTAAGTATTTGTTATATTCTTTTTTTCAATTCTTTTAATTTAATTTATTCATTTCTAGAGAGAGGAGAAGGGACAGAGAAAAAGAGGGAGAGAAACAGCCACACATGTGGCTGCCTCTCATGTGTCCCCAAGTAGGGACCTAGCCTGCAACTCAGGCATGTGCCCTGACTGAGAATCAAACCGGCAACTCTTTGGTTCACAGGCCGGCACTCAATCCACTGAGCTACACCAGTTGGGGCTATTCATTATATCTTAAAGAAGAATAGTCTCAGTACCTATGTCATTATAACCAAAGCCAATGAAATATTATTTTGTCCAAAAAATATCCCCATTCCAAATATTGTTAAAAACAAAATTCATGCTGTTTTAATGCTAATTGTTGTTCAGCACAGACTTATCTTAAGAATAGTAATGAAAGATGCATGAAATATTCTATACTTGCCATAGGATTTATTATATTTTCTCTTAAAAGGCTTCATCAGTTGGTCAATTATATATTAGCAAAATCTGCTGGATGGAATGGTCTTTGTTCTATGATTTTTCACCAAAATACTTGCTGTTCCATAGACTCTGCTTATAGACTCTGCCAAAGAATAATACCTAAAGTTATATACCTTGCTATGTAATGCTCCAACATAATTGTGTAAATTGTTAAGAATTTAATTGTGAAGTGCTTTTAGTTTATTTCTGACCATTTTAGGAGTTTATATGAGACTTTATTTACATGAATACTATGATTAATTTCAGAAAGCAATGCTTTATCACAGGAAAATATTTAAAAGGATCTTCAGAGATATTTCACATGGAAAGATTAATTTTTACATATTTTACTATGGCAACCATGTGTCAAAGTATAAGTATGATTGTACAATTCTTTTTCTTTAGACCCTCAAATGAAAGTAGCATTGAAGTTGTTAAAGACATTGTCATATAAAGAATATCAGAATAAAAGTAGAACAAAATACAGAGAATGACAAAAGTAGGTTTATAGTTGTGAGTAGATGAAACAGGGCTTATTCTTAGTTATTTATTAATTATTGTATTATTTATTTGTATTACAAGTGTAAGCCTACTTTTTCCCACTCCTGTATTTTGGATAAACTTAACAATTTTTCCTATAATTTATTCTGTATGGCATTATACTGTCTATATTGACTATATTAATACCAGAAAGAAATAGGTTTTGAGACAAATAATTCTTGAGACAAAAAATTCATTTCATAATAAAAGGGTCCACATATCAGAAGATAAAACAACTAAAGTGTGTACACACCTAGAAGCAGAGCCCCACAATACGTGAAGCAGAGAGGGAAAGAATTGGAAGGAACAGTAGGCTATTCAGCAATAATAAAGATTTTAATACCCATGCTCAGTAATGGAAAGAACAACTAGAGAGAATAGGAGCAAGTACACAGAGAGCTTGACTAACACCATCAACCAACGCGACCTACTTGACATCTTCATCTGTAGAGTGAGCCACTCAGATGACAGGAGAATGCATGTCTTCTCAAGTGCACATGAAATGTCGTCTGGATCATAGGCTCTGCCACAAAACAAGCTTCAGTAAATTTTAAAAGATTGGGAGAAACAGAACAAGGCAAAACTTCCTTCTCAAAATGAGCATGTAAATAAAAATTCCAAAATCTGTGAAATCATGAGAATGCCAAGAATGAAAGAAAAGGATAGCCATTGGGCATAAGTTAACTGCAGATAAAGTTATTGATAAAGAAGAGTCAGACTAAAATTTAAAATACTTTTACTTAGAATAATCAGTGGCCAAAATGAAGTAATAACATCATTAAAAACACTAAAAACATAAAGCAAAAATTCTAGAACAAGTGGGAACAAAAAAATGAATGGTATGAATTATTGAGAAAAGAATTATAACCATCAAAATATAAAGTGAGATTTGTTAAAGGTAATTGAAAAATAGTATTAAGCAATACACTTAAAACAGTTATGTTTCCCTTCCCATTCATTCTTCTAGGTTGATTGAGAATGTTCAGAAATGTTTCAAGGTTTACTCATTCATCCATTCTGTCACTCAACAGATATTAATGTACATTTACTGTGCCAGGTAGTTTTTTAAATGCTCTCATGGAGCTAAAGTGTAGTAGGAAGAGACACACATTAGTTTGAAAATAAGATAATTTCATTGCATGATAAGTGATGTTAAAGAAATAGCACTCCCTGTCTGAGTTTGGTATGACTTTTGACTACAGAGTCATAGTCAGAAAAGATTCTTGGAAGCTTATCTAAGTCACCAAGTCAAGTTTTGTCTTTGGTTGGTTATGTAGCAGGGAAGTTCCAAACAGCTCTGGAGAGTGAGTATAGCCCAAGGCCTGTGCTGGCTACAGGTGGAACATCATTATGGTAGTTAGAATGTCATTGCATCCATAAGTGCTTCTACTTTAGAAAGCATTAACTAGAACTACAAACATCAAAATCAGCACAGAAAATATATAAACATAGGAGCTAACATCAGTTTAACACTATATCTGTACATTATTTCCTTAATACCTAATGCAGATGAAGAACTAATCTAGGTGACAAGAAAACTAAAAAAAAAGTCATGGAAACAGAACAGAGAGAATGGGTTGATTAGGTTGCTTTCCTTTTCCTTTCATTTTCTTAATCTTATTTAAACTGGTAATCTAAGGTCATAGATTTCAAGAATGACTGTTACATATCCAAGTATATTGTACTGTACTGTACATACATTTGAATCACTGTTTTATTATTTTGGACTTCCCTAGCTTATAAGTTACCCATTCCAACAAGCACAGTGACTGTTAGGGCCCTTGTAAGCCATAAAGTTTATTTTAGAAAAAAAAACCCCACCTTTTATTCCTTAACATTTATTAGCTGCATTTCCAACCAAACTGCACAAAATGATTTTTATAAGGCCATTAAAAGTAGCTTGTATCACAATTTACTAGACCAAGTAAATTTGTTTGAAATAAATTTAAAACTTCCCAAGATTCAGGTTGAAGTCCAACCCAAAGTAAACATTATTATCCAACTTAATCCTGGAAGTAGTGAATTGTACCACATTTACCATAGTACATGTTATGTACCTCAATCAATATTCTAATATTTACAGGAAAATGGACATTTTAGAAGAATGGAATTATTTGAGGGAAAACTACCATGTCTGCTAAAAATAGTATATCAACTCCAAGTGACTAATCAGAATAATATTTTTTTTCCTTTGAGGGAGATTTGTTGGTCTTGGGAAGAGCCAGGAAAAACATCTAAATACATTAACTAATGCTTAACCTAGAGCACTGTCACATTTATTCAATGATCTTACTCATTCCCTTAAAGAAATTCAGATGTTGTGGAACGTCACTGCAAGGAAATTATTTCCCGAAAAGGACATCATCCCAATGGCATCTGTATCTTACACGTCTGATAAATACAAAAGTAAGAGCATGAATAACTTGATGTTCTGAGGTGGAGACTAAAGGAATGACACTAGTTCTAGTCCGACGTGAAAAGGCATTTCAAGTTCAGACCAGCAGAGAGGGAGGAGAAGCAACTGACTGGGAAGGTAGGTCTACACTCTGAGGACTACTCACACCAATATTATCTGAAGGAATCTAATGCAGCTAGTCTCACACATCATCTGATGAAAAAACACTGGATTCGAGTTAAAAGACCTAAGTTGTTTCTGTGACTCTATTGTGGTGTGACTTCAGAGAAATTACTTAACATCTGGGCTCCTGTTTCCCTCCTGAATTCACTGTATTGTTAAGGAAGATAAAGCAATGGGAATAAAACCATGATGAAGTTAAAACTTCTACAGAAATGTACTCTAATGACCCAAACAGGTGAGCTCAATAAAGGTTTTACAGGAATCAGTGAAAAATCTTCCCCAAGTTAATATTTGCCATCTGTAGATGCTTTATGTTTGCAAGTCTCTTTCCTGTTACATCATTAGCAATCAGTACAGCTCTAAAAAAGAATTGTATCATAAATAAGAAGTCAATTAGCCAATCTCAGCTAATTAGTACACAGGTACTTTGAGGGGTACCCACTCTAGTATAAGAAATTCAGCATGTAGAGGGGTGGGTGAGTTTTTGCCATGAACTCATCTCATTCCCGAGACCTTTCGAATGGGAGGCTGCACACCTGAAAGTCTTTAGCTGTGCCATTTCCAGATCCCATCCTGAGCTGCCCCCACCACTGCTAACCTGAGGGCCCCAGGTGCGCCTGCTCTGTTGTTCCTCACATGGAAAAGAATCATGAATCAGCTCTTGCCAGGTTGTCGGAGAGGTGACAATGGAATCATTTTGTTTTAATGAAACAGTCAGGGTCTGCTGGGCCTTGCACTTGTCCAGTTGTTTGGATCTTCAGTTCTATCGGTTTCCCTTCACCTCTCATTCTGAACTCCCAACATCTACTGCTACATTTCTATAAGAATGCTAAGTTATGGAAAATACTCTTGATGAGTTAGATCCCTAAGCCTTCTTCAAAAATTCTGCACAAGTTTTTAGCACAGGAAGCTCTTTGTCACGAAGTCTTTTGTGTGTAGCTTTTCTCTTGGTGACATTTCAAGACTAGATTAGAAACTAAGGGTACTCATTTCAAAGACTACTTTGCAAAAAGCACCGATGATACCCTCTGAGAAAGATGTACTCATTCTTTAGAAAACTGCTGCCAACTCAGTGAGAAAGAATAAAAACAAATTATAATCCACATGCAAGCAGAAAGAGAACCTATTTTCTGAAGCCTTAGCTATAATATTTTTACTCTTCTAATTTGAAAAAGTTGCATTGACCTATATTCTTATTCTTACTCTGAGAGCAGACTATTCTGCTTGAAAATTGCTACACTGCTAGTAGCTTGCACAATAAAGTTCAAACAGTCAGATATTCAAGATACCCCCTCTTGATTTAGTCCAAGCTATTTTCCTGGTTTTAAAACTTCCTGTTTCTTCTCTATCCTCCAATGCACTGAGTTACTCCTAATTTCCTCAAAAATGCTTCTGCCTCAAAATATCCAAGTGTACATTTGCTCACGTATCATCATCTAATGTATTCTCCATTCTTGCTGCTTATTAAAATATTCCACCTGTTCAAAGCTTAGCTGGATGTGATCTCCATGAAACCTATGTCATCTTCTGTAGTTGAAATATAACCACACTTTTCTCTCTGCTTGCATGTTTTTTTGTATTCCTATCATGAAACGGTTGTATATTTAGATAGTTACCTACTGTACAGTCCAATCCAATAAGAGATTCTTATTCGTTCTTCTCTGGTCACTGGTAGCAGCTAACAGAGCCTTGAATATATTTCCATATCGAAGTTGACCAAAAGAGACCCTTATATAAATGAGTCTAAGACAGAGGTTCACAACAATGATCATTCTGAGATTATATGGTGAGACAGAACATTTGCTCTGTCTCATCAACCACACTTTACCTTTTACTTAACTAATTGCAGTAAAGTAAGAAAACCTATGAAGCACAGATAGCCAGAGAAGTATTGTGGCCCAAGATGATTATAAATAACTTTTTGATCAGAATGTATTCCCAGCAAATATTTGTCCATGAATGTGCTCTCAGCAAAAATGTAAGGATCACTAGAGCTGAAGGTCATTGTCTCCCTCCTTGATGGCATTTTCATCATCACCACAATCAGTTGCCTTTGATGGTTTCAGCTTACAGTTCTCTTGTCCTTGTTCTGCTGTTTCTCAAATAGCACTTGAAGATCAGCTCAGACCAAAACTCTAAGATCACACAAAATGAACTAAGGCCAGAACTGCTGAGCAAGGATATTTCCAGCAGGATCACTTCTGTTACTATTGCTTTAAGGTTAGTAACAGGGTAGCTACCCCCCAGCTCTAAGATGCCTTAAGGGGATGTTTGGAGAAAGAGTAAGAAGGCAATAGAAAAAAGAATGCATGGAGAGAACCATGCATTCTTCCTGCACAGGAAGGCTTTCCACTATTTCTCCTTGCTCCATCAGAGGAAGGCAAACCCTAACCAGGAGAATAGCTTGGAAGATATGAATACAACTGGTTTTGCATCTTGTTTTTGCACACACGGCATTCTCCCTGTCAACCAGAGTTATCGATCAGTCTTGTAGCAGAGAGAGAGATGGGAATGATGGATTGGGATCGTTACAGGCAGAATGCGGAGAGAAGATTATATTTTGCTTCAGATATTCAAAATAAGATTTACAGCATGATGATAGTATTGTAAGCCAGACTTTTCAGAACATGCCTCCCTCTCCAAACCCAAACCTCTATATCTCCTGCATTGCCTGTCAGTAACCAGGTCAGGTGAGCCATGTAAGTTAAAAAAGTAGATTCTAATCAGGCTGAAAGAAAGTTGCAATCCCTAGTTTTGACCCTGGGATATTTGGGGAATAATGAGAAACAAAAGTCTCTGCTTTAATTGGTGGATGTGTATGTGGGTACCAATTTCCCCAATTTAAGATATAAATGTTAGGGAGAATTCCTAGAAGAAGAGGCTTTGGTCTGATTCATAGGAATATGGAAGGAGTTATCTTCAGCTGCCCCTCAGCTTTGCCTGTCTGGGAAGTGACTGTTAATTGCAGACAGTGGCATAGAGTGATGTGGCAGAAGGAGGAATTCAGTGTGCTGAGTAGTTCTAGGATCCTGCAGTTCATGAGGAGGACTCAGGACTTCCTGTTCAGATTTTAAAGGGTTGTGATCCTGTTTTGGAGACTGTTTGGTGAGAGGAGAGCTGATGTGACACCATAGCTGCGAGTGGATCTGTAAGCTATGAACTCAGTGGAAGATGTGACACCTGACAGCCAAAGTGATACCAAGTCAACCGGAGAGCACCACCCAGAGAGAGAGGGAGAGGGAGAGAGAGGGGAGGGGGAGGGAGAAGGAAGGGAGGGGGAGGGAGAAGGAGGGAGAGAGAAGGGAAGTAAGAGCCTTGGGCAATATCTATGAATGGAGAGAAATCCATACCCTTTGGTTTCCAGTTTTATAATTTTCTCTCTTTACTATTTCCTTCATTTTTCTTCCTCTTTTCTTGGAGAGACATCATGCCATTACATTCATTTCAAAAGTCGGCTATTAAATGATACATTTTTAAGAAGTTGTACTAGCTTTTTCAGTTTTTACTCACCAATGTTATAATTCCTTCCACATTTTTAACACATATAAAGAGATACAAAATCAGAAGCTATAAGATGCAAATGTAATTTAATTATGCAATTTCCTTATACATGAAAATTATTTCATTGAGATATTAACTCATGAAATAACAGTATTTCTAGTAATGTTTACTAAATGCATCTGTCTCATGTGGTTACTGGCTAAACAAAGTTCTTTGAAATCTAAGATACCTTAAGAAGCCTTCATTTTTTTTTAGTTTAAATATTGAAAACCTTGCAGTTTATGGGAAAATGTTAACAGATGACTGAAATAAAACATAATGTTCATTTTTGTCGTGCATGATCTATCATGTGCAACTGTGATTTTGCCTTCCAGCCTTTTAAGACAAGCATCCAGAAGCATATTTTATCCAACAGCAAGTTTTGTGTTTATGAAAAATATGAAGGATCAGTCCTCTGGGCTATTAACGTAGGAGCTGTAGCCATGATCTGAAGGCTGATTAAAACATTATACACATAAAGGTCCCAACAGGCCAGAAAAGCTTTTTTGTCTTCTTTTCTTCTGGAAGCTTTACATGTGACATTTTCTTCGCCTGAAATTGTCCCTATACTTTTATTTCTTTAGCTCATTTTTATCAGCATATATATATTTATGCTGTCTATACATCTTGAGTGTTTTGGCTGTGGACCCACTGGTTTATGTTATGTACACCCTATCCATTGTGTGTGTGTATGTATATATATATATTTTTTTTTAAAACAACAGTTAATATGTGCTTTTATTCTCATCATATTATTCCAGATAACCAGGAGAGTAACAAAAGAAACCAAGTTTGTAATGGATATAATAGACATTCCAATGATACAGTATTTTACAAGTATATAATAAAGTTGTCAAAAGCAATGGCCAATATAACCTAAAAATTGATGAGAAAACACACAAAAAAGGGAGAAAACATATAGGATCTGAATTAATTTCTCTGCACAGGATAAAACATATGATGAATGTCAGTCTTCAGGTCCCTAATTATAAGCTCTGAACTTTTATACTACCAAATTTTTATAAAACCATGAATCCTTCACAATGGTCTCTAAATCTCTTCAATGAAGATCATGAAGTCAATTCAAATCCAAGTCTCAATTGACTAACACTCCAACATACATATACCCTCACATGAAAGTCAGGATGATCCCATAGTTACAGTCCATGGCTAGGGAAGGGTCTGATAGAAGCAAACAAAAAGATAGTGATGAAGTGCCCAACTTGGAGAAAACAGGAGTTCTGGCACACAAAATTCCCTATTGAGTTCAGATTTGCAAAAAAGGTGAAGTTTCTTATAATTACTGATTGTTTTTCTGGGACTGTTTTGAGATCTGCATCTTTTTATTCTATTTGTATAGATAAGCTGGAGCCATTTTTTATATTTCTGAAGTCCAGGTACGTATTTGACTAGTTCCACAGTAATGTTTCTCAAGTCTGCCACTTATTTTATCTTCATCCAAATGTTCTATCCTGTACTTTCAACTTCAAGTTCATTAACTTCCCCACAGATGTGTGTCTACTTGACATATGACTGACCCTGCTTATCTTACTTACAGTCTGCTCTTTTGCTAAAGTGTGCCCAAATCAAAGAGGCATTGACAGGCCAGTTAGGAGCTTCTTCCTAAAACACACCAACCAATCAAGACACAAATGCTCAGAGAATCTTCTTCACAAGGGGAAAAAAGTTAAATTAATACATAAATTGGTAATATTTTTATCTCAAAATACTATATAGTGTGAGATGGCATAATACTTAACTGAATCTCATGGTCCACTGAAGATTGCCCATCTGGAGTCATCAGCATAAAGAAGAAATGCCTTTAGGAGAAAAAAATTCCATTTCCAAATAATCCTTCAAATTATTTACAATATTTCTTAACATAGGATACCTAATATTTATAAAACTATCTACTTATTTTCAAATCATAATAATGTAGATGATTTGGCAAACATCCCATATAGAATAAGTACGAGCCCTTTCTACATGCATGAAAAGAAACAGAATGGAGAGAATGTTGCATTTCTCTGAGTGGTTCAGTGATAGTCCAAGATTTTTGACCTTGTGACATGAGTTTCATCTTTTCATGTCATGATACTTAAATTTATTTGCAATGAGTCCGTCTCTGTGTAATGCAAGTGTACTGTTTCCTCCTGATTTTCTTTGCTGAAACATTTGTTAAGCATACATTTGTTGTAAACCTAGTGTGTGTAAGCAAAGATTCCCCCTAACTTATGAACATGTCATTGTGCATGAGGTGGGTTTGTCCACTTGTTCTCAGTGTCTGTCCTCTGATATTGTCCTTGTTAGAACTGAAAGCGATTACTGCAAAAACCCCTTGCTCTTTTCACTAACACATCCATACTCTAGTTTCTCTGTACATTTTATTATAATTTCTCTTTGGCAGTACTCTTAGATCCATTCATGTATAGTGCCCCAGTGTTCCCTAAAACATAGTCATGAGCCACTGATATCTTGTGGAATGTGAATAAATGTTTCAGCATTTTTTCAAAACAATATTGTTTTTGAGAAATCAGTTTGGAAAGTTTGGGTTAACAAAGTTAAATAAAATCTTGACAGGACTACTTGGAACATTTAATGTTAATGTGCTATATGTTTCATCAAGAAGCAGTTCACTTATGTAATTTTCCTCAAATTATTTGAGTTAAAACTCAGTTTTTGAGGAATATTTAAGTGCCTTAGAGTGCCACAGTACCCATTTTGGGGAAAGTGGCTAACAGTTCTGATTCATATATTAGTTAGACAATTCTTTCTTCTCCAGGGAACAACTATTGTTTTATAGTGTTACATCCACAAAACATTTTATGATTTCAGTGCACATTACATTAATTTAAACTCAGTTTTAGAGCCCTTTGTAGGTTCCTTCTTTATGTTCATTAAACATACACGAAAATAAATATATTTATAAAGAAAATATTTCATGTCAATTTGTTTTTGATGCCCATTCTCACCAGTGTGAAGTGGTATTTCATTGTGGTTTTAATTTGCATCTGTCTGATGGCTAGTGATGCTAAGCATCTTTTCGTATTTCTCTGGGTCCTCTGTATGTCCTCCTTGGAGAAGTGTTTGTTCAAGTCTTTTTTGCCCATTTTTCAATTAGGTTGTTTGTCTTCCTGGAGTGGAGTCATGTGAATTCTTTATCTATTTTGGAGATTGAACCCTTGTCTGAGGTATCATGGGCAAATATGTTTCCCCATACTGTTGCTTCTCTTTTCATTTTAATGCTGTTTTCTTTAGCCATGCAGAAGCTTTTTATTTTGATGAGATCGCATTTGTTTAGTCTTTCCTTTAAATAACAAGTGTTGGAGAGTATGTGGAGAAAATGGAACCTCACTACACTGTTGGTGGGAATGCAGACTGGTGCAGCCACTGTGGAAAACAGTATGGAATTCCTCCAGAAACTAAAAATGGAACTGTGTCTTCACCTGACAATTCCACTGCTGGGATTATACCTAAAAATCCTGAAACACCAATTCAAAAGAACCTACACACCCCAGTGTTCATAGCAGTGTTATTTACAATAGCCATGTGCTGGAAACAGCCTAAGTGCCCATCAGTAAATGAGTGGATCAAAAAACTGTGGTACATTTACACAGTGGAATACTACACAGCAGAAAGAAAGAAGGAGCTCCTACCCTTTGCAACAGCATGGATGGAACTGGAGAGCATTATGCTAAGTGAAATAAGCCAGGTGGTGAGGGACAAATACCATATAATCTCACCTTTAAGTGGAACCTAATCAATAAAACAAGCAAGCAAGCAAAATATAACCAGAGACAGTGAAATTAAGAACAATCTGACAGTAACCAGAGGGGAGGTAGGAGGAGATAATGGGGAGAAAAGAGGGAAGGGTTTTCAGGAACATGTATGAAGGACACATGAACAAAACCAAAGGGGGGTAGGATCAAGGGTGGGAAGTGGGGATGGCTGAGGTTGGGTGGGTGGTGGGGAGGAAATGGAGATGACTGTGCTTGAACAATAGTAAAAAAATTAAAAAGAAAAGAAAATATTTCATGTCAGTTCAGGGAATATACCAGAATTTTATTGATATAATAATATTTAATGTTTATAAGACAATATGCTAGAATGGTTTAATATTTAGGGAATGGATTTGGATTCAGACAGACCTGAATTTGACTCTCATATGACCACTTAATGGATGTGATTTGTATAACTCTCAGGTTTTTTTTATATGTACAATTGAGATAATATCTCCTTCATTGAATTTTTATAGGTTTTTTAGGAAACAATGTCTATAAATTGTATAGCCTAGTACCTTCCACAGGGTCAGCAAATCTGGTAGGAAAAGTATGTTTTTTATAACTTGTTAAAAATTATATGAAGCAGTAAAAGTTTTCTCTCCCTCTTGGTCTAGCAATTTTATTTTGTTTTTCTAAGATGCCATCCAGGCTAGGACCCAGACCAAGAACATCTTACGTAACTTTGCAGCAGTTGCTGCTGGGACCCTTGACTAGTTGGACCACCCATGTCCCCTTCTTTCACTATTGCTCTTCACTGACCACCATCTTGAAATGTCTGGGATGATTCATGCCCCCTCCCCCAGCAGCAGGCAATGGATAACCCTAGGAAGGAAGATGTGGGAGATGAGAACCCATCCCCTTGATGCCAGTGGGAGAATCTTGGTGCTAAAAATGTGCACTCCAAAGCTTCTCATGGAAATAAGCTAAGGATAGGCTTCTCTAGAAACCACAACTTTGCCACCTTTCCCCTTGCCCTCTTCTGCTTCCCTTACTTGCCATATGATTATCCTGTGAGCACATCTCCCATCTCAGACTATTCCTTCATTCGAACAGACCCTAAAACTGTGTCTTTTCTTCTCCAACTGATTCTCATCCTCAGCTAATTAGAAACAAATACTTATTTAGTGGCTTACTATGCCTATGACTTCATACCATATTTTAGGATTCTTGAAAATGAGAAAACTCCATTTCTGCTCTGAGAAACATATGGTTTTAAGATCGTGAAAACTTCCTTTCCCATTTTTATTGTCACTACAAATCCATGCTTTTTCTCTCTTGCTCATTAAAAACTCTTGGTATGTAAAAATGTAAATTTCTATTTCCCTATTACTCTAAAATTAAGTAATGTACACAGAGCTAGGTCATCCATTAGACAGTTCAGTTCCTGAGTGAGTCTAGCATGGCCTGCTTGTTGTAGGGTTTGCTTAGGGAAACTTTATTTATCAGTCTAGATGCCAAATTTCCTTTTGTCCTACAATGGCTTCTGACAAGTTGAATAAAAAGCCCTTTATTTGCTACTAACAAAAGCATACCTTCCTTATCAGATATGTAAGGTTTCTTAACATCTTCTGAAATAATTCCTAAGGTGAGATATTCAAACGTTAAAGAAAAGTCTACTGACTTTCTTCTCTTCTGAATGTACTTTGCCTCCAATCTGTTGAGCTTTGCCAGGCAAAGTTACAGGCTGAGGTGAAAATGACATACTGTAAATTCATTTATTCAGCAATATGTTTATGTATTAGATACCTGTTATGTATTAAGTATGATTTTAGGTATCTATAATAAAGCCTCTCATTTTAATTGGGGATAAATTAGATGTATCCCTATTCAACTTCCCCTTACCCAGACTCAAGTACTTTTACAACCACTGCAAAGCCACCCAACACAAGGGGAAGCATTGGGGACAGGAGATTGGAAAGAGTCAAATAATCTTAACCCCTTGAATGGGCCTGGTCAGCTAACGGGTCCTGAAGATTCAGGCTTATTTGTATCATAGTCGGTTTGCCACTGGACTCACTCCTGTGATGAAGGATTGATTCTTGGTGAAGTGGAGTCCAATTTTAGGTCCCACAGTGCTCCTGGGTTTTGCTAGGAGCCTCAGCATTTCAACAGCTACAGACTGGACAACTATCAGGGAAAGGCACAAACCCTGGACTGAGAATCCTTTGCTTGTATTGCCTCCCCTCAATGCATTTCCAGGTAGTCTCCAACTCTCCCTTTAGGGCTATATTCTCAAAACCTCATTTTGTTACTTTCATATGGCCCATTCCACAGAAATTTTGTGACATCAGAAACAACCTCTGAATATTTGCAATACTTTTTTAACCCTTCTTTGAGAATAAAGGTGGCCTGGTGATTAAAAACTGTCCACTGAAGGACGGGGGATTAGGGACTGACTGCAAAAGCTAAAAGGAAGTACAAACTGGTAATCACAAAACAGTCATGAGACTGTAAAGTACAGAATAGAGAATACAGTCAATAATGTTGTAATAATTAGGTACAGTGCCAGGTGGGAGCACTTGTAAAATATATAATTGTCTAACCATTATAGTGTACACCTGAAACTAATACAAAATGATACTGAGTGTAAATTATAATGGAAAAATAAAATTTTAAAAATTAAAATTAAAAAAAGTATTCTCTACTGAGAGAAGTGTTTCATTCTTACTTGCTGTGTTACCCTCTCTTGGAGAGAACAGTTTCTGGCCAAAGCAGCTGAATGAATGGATGAGTGAATAGGTAAATAAATAAAAGCAAAATAAACAAAGAAATACCAAAAAAGGAGACAAGTTGCGGTCTGTCTTAGTAGATGACCTTGCCAGGCACATCTTTGGTGGGATACCCACTGATAGCAAGAATGATCCTTTATATGTGTACAAGATATTAGCTTTCATTTCAGTTCAACAATTTTATTATGTAAACCAAAATTAACTTCAGACTGTAACAGAGGATAAACAAACATTTATTCGAGCCAAAGGAGCTGTAGCCAGGGGGACAGATTCAGGTAGCAACCTAAAGTGTGTTCCACAGAGAAAAAGGGAAGCTGCCTTTTATAGGAAAAAATCTCACCCAGATTGTCAATTAGGTTGGTTTTATGTAAATGAGGTATAAAATTATGCAGTTATTATGATTGGGCAGGGCAGGTCTCAGTCTGTTGGTAGAAAAACAAAACCAGAGTTTCCCTGCAAGTGGTTGACTCAGACGGCATAAACAAGTGGGACACAGTGCACGAAGCCAAGAGTTTAGTCTGAGGTTCTCTGACATGCACAGTGGTGAGGTGCCCCCGTCACCCAGTGGCCCCGAGACTCTTAGTATTCATAAAATTTGGGGCCTCTGTTGACTATTGGGAGTCCCTTGCAGCAGATAAATTCCTTCTTGAGGCTCACTTTATCTTTATTTATTTATTATAATTCTTTTTTTTATTGTTGTTCATGTACAGTTGTCTCCATCTTCTCGCCACCACTTTCCCTCTCAGGGCTCACTTTAAATAAATTTTTTCCTGGGGTCCGCAGTTAGATCTATAAAAATTAAAATTTTTCATCCGTGAGGCACAAGCACACTAAAGCAACTGTCTAAACCCACACAACTAGCAAGACAAGCACCACTGAGTGTCTGACCCAGGCCTTTGGGCTCTCCATCGAGTGTTGGTGTAGGACACGCGCGCTGCCTCTGGTGTCAGCTTTCCTGTGCGTGGGCTCACGTCATTCTTTGTGCCCCGATCATGCCCAGACTCTGTCAAATCCGAAGCAGTTAAAATATGGTTATCATTCTTTCCTGCAAAAGTGCATGTTTCTTACTTATTTTCTTGGAGCAAGGGATTTTTAAAAAGCCTTTCATACTGCAGAAGGTAGAGCTTAATAATTGTTTGCTAAAAATTGAATGAATCAAACCCCAGGAGACCTGGACTGCATTTATTTACCTCAGGACAAATCTTAGAGAAAGCTAAGCAATGGACTGAGATGTTGTTGGACTAGCTTAATTGTCTCATGCAGGAATCTTAACACTTAAGCTGGACTAGTTGTTATTTTGACCCAATGTCTTCTTCCTTTATTTATCCCAGTGAGCTGATAAATTCACAGAGGTCTGGTTTAGAACACAGCTGGACTGTTAAGTGAAGAGACTAGAAATATTCACAGTAAGTTCTTTCTAGATGGTTCATCTTGAGGGTGATGGTGATACAGGGTTTATCATTTGCATGGAACTTCTTGCAAGGTGAGGTGTTTCATTATGACAGAAATTGCAATGGAAGTAGAGACTCGCGTCTATGTTTCCTGCCTGGCACTAATCTCGGTGATGACTAGATACAGGGCTAGGCCAGTGGCTTGCAGGCAGGAATTAGCATGAGAACAGTTCTTCTGTGAACATGCAGAGAGGTCAATAAGTACATGATTATAAATTAGCTTGGTGGACTAGTGTGGTCATTAGCTGGGTCGAGTGTTCCTATTTCATATAATTGTTTTGCTGCACCTGAATTAATTTGAGTGTTTAAATCCTGCATATTAATTCTGTGCTGCAGGATGTAAAGCTTTGGACTAATCCCTTTAATACTCTTTAGTATAAACACCTTAATCAAGCAACAGCTTTATAATTAGTTCTACTTACAGGCTGGATATAATTTACCAGGTTTACAGCTCATAAGTTACCACAACTTTTTAATCATAGTAATTATGCTTTAGAATGTAAGCATAAATGGACTTTCCTAGTTTATTCCAAGGATGAAACTAAGGCAGTCAAAATCAGAAGATTAATAAAATCCAATATATGGATACTCTTTGTATTTTTATGGCAGCTCAAGATCACTCATCCTTGGAATTTAATCACCAGATTAAGGTAGCTATTGAGCTAAGAAGGTGATTTTTTTCTTTAAAAAGAAGTACAGTTCTCTGTGTATTACATATTTCTTTTGTCGGGTGTGAAAGATGCTGACGTGATTTAATTTTATCGTGGCAGTGAGCACTCCGACAATATCCCTCTCGTGTACTAAACCTAGTAAGTAAATAATGGTTTAGCGACTAAGGATGTGCTGATCCATTTTTCTTTTTATTTGTTTTCTCCCTGAGGATATTAAAGTACAAATCATTTCTGGCATTAAGAATTTGTATGGTCCAGCTTTGCAGTTTAGAGAGCACAACTTTAAATTAAGTCTTAAATAGGTATTTAAATTAAATTTGTTGAAATACATTTATATTAATTTAAGTAAAATTAATTATTTAAAATACTCTATTGAGATTTAGTAATATTATAAAAAGTAAGAATCTATATTAATATTATTTTATTTATTTTTAAATATTTTGTTTATTTCTACTCAGAGTGACAGGAAGGGAGGGAGAGAGGGAGAGAAACATTGGTGTGAGAGAGAAACATCGATCAGCTGCCTCTCATAGGCTCCTCGACCAGGCACTGAACCCATAACCCAGGCATGTGTTCTGATTGGAAATCAAACCTGGAATCTTTTGCTTTGTGGGATGATGCTCAACCAACTCAGCCACACCATCAGGGCTAAAGATCTATATTATTGCTAAACTTCAATGGATACACATTACTGGTTGATCTACTTTAAGTATAGAAACATTGTTTTCATATATCTTGCTGAAATATTTGTTTGAGATTGTGGTACAAGTTCAGTATATAGACAATTTTTCTGAGAAAACTTCATTAAAAATAGGCTAAAACCTTTTGGGTTCAACCATAAAATCTGTAATTATATGAAATAATAATTGTATATGAGGGGCACCCCCCCAAAAAAAACAAAATTATCTTTTGGAAGGCAGGCCTTTTGTAGTATAGACTTTCCCCACTAGGTGAGTGTTCTAGGAACCCATCTGTATCAGTGTGCCAGCTGGCGTTGTTGTGAGAGGCAGTGAGAGGCTCGGTGAATTTTTTTTGAAGACTCTTTCAGCGCATTTGCCCATTTCATGATGGGTGATTTATGAGTGCACCTGCCCACACTGTGCTGAGTGTTCAGCAGTTTTGACCAAAAATGGCATGACCTGTGTCCCACTCTCCCTATTCACCTGATCCCACCCCAAGTGACTCTTCTGTTGTTTCCTTGGATGAAAATAACCCTCAAAGGGAAATATTTTGCCAATGTGGAAGAGGGGAAACAAAATACAGCAGAAGCACTAAAGGCATTGAAATTGATGAGTTCAAAAACTGTTTTGAGCAGTGGTAAACATCTCAAGAGGTGTATTGAATCAAATGGAGAGGACTTTGAAGGCGACTGAAGTTTAAACATGTACAAATAAATACACAATTGTTTTATAAATGAATTCTGGGGTTTTTGGGTCCCCCCTCACATGCATAGATATAAATGTACTTTTGTGAAAAAATACATACATGATGTGTATATAAATGTAAGGGTAAACAGTCTGGCTTTGTTATAACACGATGACACATAAACATTGGTTAAATATTTTGATCATTCTAAGAAAAGGTGTTGATTATTCAGTGGTTAATTTGGTCATAGTGAATTGTATTGACTATAAAGATAGACCAAATGTTGTAGGACAGGTCAGAGGTTGCATATGTAAATGGTTACTTGAGGAACTCTAAGACTATTTGAAGTGATTTAATAAAATACAGAGTCTGGCAGAAGTAATGCCATTGAGGTGGTTGGTAGGGTATGTGACTGTCTCACATGAGATGGACAGCAATTTGAACATTTCTCCTAAAATGTCATATGTAAATGTATACATTTGTAATATTATATACATTTGTTTTTTCTTATTTATTAAATAATTATTAAATGCTATACATATTTATTAGGGGCATTATTTGTGCTGGGCCCCCTGTATATCTTGCTAAACATAATGATGTTCTTTTTTTTTAAGATTTTATTTTATTTATTTTTAGAGAGGGAAGGGAGGGGGGGGAGAGAGAGAGAGAGAGAGAAACATCAATGTGGGGTTGCCGGAGGTCATGGCCTGCAACCCAGGCATGTGCCCTGACTGGGAATGAAACCTGCGACACTTTGGTTCATAGCCCGTGCGCAATCCACTGAGCTATGCCAGCCAGGGCTAACATAATGATGTTCTTCACATAGTTTATAATGGATTGATATTATATGGACATTAGGTTTGCTAAACATTTATACTATTGTAACTCAGAACTCTTTCACAAATATATGAGAAAATTTTTTAGAAAGAGGACAACAAATCCTTTAGGATGGGGAGCAAACTGGAACATTACCAAATTCTGGGATAAACAGCCCGGCCAGTGAAAAGCTGAAGCTAACTAAACTAGAATCGTAGAGATCATAGAAGGAAGAAGGGACCTGCAAGAACAGAGACACATGTGTTTCATCAAAGGAGCTTTGGGTGGATGGTCTTCGGCTGGGAGGACAGGGTCCCCGAAGAATCCTTGAAGTCATCTGTGCAAGCTTTGAAACTGAGACAGACGCAGAAAGCACTACACCAATATTCTAGCTCTGAAGGCACCATCCAAACCAACTGTTACCCTTTGGGAAATACAGTGAGCTGGAAAGAGGAAAACAACAGGGCCTCTTACCTTACCTTTTTCACCCCAGTGGCAAGCCACAGTTGGGGGAGGGTGAGAAATCTCACCTTTGAATGAAGATTGAAAATGAGATCATCATATGAATCATACAATAAAATATATGCAGAATTTCTCAAAGTGAAGTCTCTACATTTTGGGAGTCCTCAAGAGACCTTTCCAGGGGATGAGAAAAATCAAACCTTTTCCCCATAATGATACTAAAGCATTATTTATCTTTTTCACTATGTTGACATTTGTACTGATGTTACAAAAGCAATGGTGGGTAAAACTGCTAACTCAGTCTGAATCAAGGCAGTCGTGCCAGACTGTGTTAGCAGTCCTATTCATCATCACTGACTTATTAGCATTAAAACATGCTAATAATGCCAAGTCATCTTTCCTTCAATTGCTTTAATGGCTAACACATTTCTTATAGCCAGATTTAGCATTTATTTTCTTTTTCAGTACATCCTTTTTCTTTCTGCCACTACTCTAGCTTTGTGTCCATGCAAGTTGTTCCATTCCTCGGACTCCCTCTTACCTCCAGTTCTTCTCTGCCTCTTTTTGAGAGATTTCACCAGGCCTTGATTCAATTGGACAAATGCCTAAGATTCTGGACCATTTTCTTGCTTCTCTCAAATTACACTAAGCATTGTCCAGTTGCTTCTGTATGCTATTTTCTATTTTAAGTTATATTTTATTGGTTATGCTGTTAACAGTTGTCCCAAATTCCCCCCTTTGCTCCCTTCCACCCAATATCCTTACTCCCTCAGGCAATTCCCACCCATTTGTCCTTGTCCATGGGTCACGTGTATAAGTCCTTTGGCTACTCCATCTCCTATACTGTACTTTACATCCCCATGGCTATTCTGTGACTACCATTTGTACTTCTTAATCTCCTCATCTCTTCACCCATTCCCCTAAACTCCCCTCCTATATGGCAAACATCAAAATGTTCTCCGTATCCATGATTCTCTCTCTATTCTTCTTGTTTGCTTCATTTATTTTTAGATTTGTTTGTTGATAGATATGTGTTTATTGCCATTTTATTGTTCATCGTTTTGATCTTCTTCTTTTTTAAAATAAGTCCCTTTAACATTTCATATATGGTTTGTGATGATGAATTCCTTTAGTTTTTTCTGGACTGGGAAGCTTTTTATCTGCCTTTTCATTCTAAATGATAGCTTTCTGGGTAGAGTAATCTTGGCTGTAGATCTCTGCTTTTCATGACTTTGCCAATCACTTCTAGCCTGCAAAGTTTCTTCAGACAGATCAGCTGACAAACTTATGGGATCTCCCCTGTAGATAACCAACTGCTTTTCTCTTGCTGTTTTTTAAGATTCTCTCTTTATCTTTAACCTTCAGCATTTTAATTATGATGTGTTTTGGTGTGGGCTTATTGCATCCATCCTGTTTGGGACTCTGTGCTTCCTGGACTTGCATGTCTATTTCTTTCACCAAATTAGGGAAGTTTTCTTTCACTATTTTTTCAACTAGATTACCAATTTCTTGATATTTCTTTTTTCCTTCTGGCACCCCCATAAGGAGAATGTTGGACCTCTTGAAGTTGTCCCAGAGGCTGCTTCCACTATCCTCATTTTTTTAATTCTTTTATCTTCTTCTTGTTCTGATAGGTTTTTTGTTCCCTTACATTCTATATCATTGCTTTGATTCTCAGCTTCATCAACTCTATTGTGGATTCCCTGTAAATTATTCTTTATTTCCATTAGTATATCCTTTTTTTCTACCTGGATCTTTTTTATCCTCCTGCAGTCCTCACTAATTTCCTTGAGCATCCTTATAACTAGTGCTTTAAAGTGTGCATCTGATAAATTGCTTATCTCCTTTTGTGTAGTTCTTTTTCTGGAGTGTTGATCTGTTCTTTCATTTGGACTATGTTTCTTTGTCTCCTCATTTTGGCACCTCCCAGTGTTTGTTTCTATGTGTTAGGTAGAGCTGCTATGACTCCCTGTCCTGGTAGCATGGTTACTGTAGTAGGTGTCCTGTAAGGTCCAGTAGCACAGTTTCCCCTTTGTATGGCTGAGTACACCCTCCTATTGTAGTTGAGCCTTGATTGCTGTTGGCAGGCCAAAGGGAGGGATTTAGCCAGGCCAGTCAGCTGCAAGGACTGGCTGTGACCACTGACCACCAAACCTCCATCCTCCATGGAGGATCAGCTGTTTAGGGGAAGGGTAGTGGTGTTCCAATGTAGTCTGTAGCTGGCTCTCAGGTTTCCCAAGTGGTACAGACCATGGTCAACCACCACCTGTGCTCTGCCCCAGGGCCATCCAGCATGAGCTACAAAGCAACCTGTAGATGGCTGCTACCTGTGCTGGGCCTTGAGATTTCAAGGCCAAGCCAAACTGTGAACCAAGCTGGTTGCTTCTAGTACCAGGCCTGGGGCCACTTCACCAGAGGTTTGTGGGCTGGGGGCTTGCTGAGGCCAGCTGTTGCTTGTATAATAGTATTTAGGAAGATATAAAGCCTGAGTGGAGACCAGCTATTCATATGAAAAAGCTACTGTTAACAGCGTGGGTGCACTGTAATAGCAGTGGGGCAGAGCCTCAGCTGTTCACCGGGGCAGAGCTAACTGTGTAAGCCAGGTTGTTGGAGTTTCTGATACGGCACCTGCCTGCTGGCTCTGTGGCTCTGTGGGAGGAGGGCTCAAAAAAGGAACAGTGGACTCTGCCCATCTTTCTGTCTGGGAGAAAGCTGTCCACCAGCTCTTGCTCTGATGCCAGACACCTCATTTTTTTCTATGTATGCTGCTGGTGCCTTTCAAACTGCTACCCCAATGCCAGAACTCATAGGGAGTGTGTCTGAGTAAGTCTGCATCTGGGCCCTTTAAGAGGAACTGCTTGGGAATGTAGTAGCTCCTTTCGCTGACTCAAATTATACCGATTTTTATAGTCAGATGTTATGAGGGCTTATCTTTTATCACTGGAACCCTGGCCTGGGACCCCTCACTCTTAAGATATCCCTCCCAAATTTTTATACACCATATGTAGGTATGGGACCAGTCAATTGTGTGTCTCTGTGTCTTCTACCAGTCTGGATGGTTGTGGTTTCTTTAATTCTGTTGTTGTCGGACTTCCATTCAACTGAATTTCTGATGGATCTGACTGATAGTTATTCTGTAGTTTAGTTGTAATTTTGATGTGATTGTGCAAGGAGGCAAGCTGTGTTTACCTATGCGTCCATCTTGACTAGAAATATGCATGCTGTTTTCTGATTGGTGACGTGACAGCAACAGATTTTGATAATCAAGATAAAATATTAAAGGTTACACAATAGTTTTATTGATTCCCTGCACTCTACTACATACCCTCCTTTCTTATTAGATGGAATACATGTCAAGTTATTAAATAATTCTTAGGGTATCATGTGGCTGAATTATAATATTTTCATGGGTTCTGAGATATTTTGCATAAAGGGATAGTCTCCAGGATGAAAGGACTCTTAGGCCTAATACATTGTTCTCTTGACACATAATATTCAGGGGTTTAAAATGGTGAATCATCTAAAATGACACAGTAGTTTCCCCTTATCCATGGTTTTGTTTTTCACAGTTTGTTGCCTGTGGTCAACTGTGGTTCAAAAGTATTAAGTAGAAAAACCCAGAAATAAACAACTCATATGTTTTAAATTGCATACCATTCTGCATAGCATGGCAAGATTCTGCAACCATTCCCCCTCTGCCTTGCTCAGGATGTGAATCATCACATTGCCCTGTGTGGTAGTATTCGCACTTTATACACTACCCATCTGTTAGTTAGTCACTTAGTAGCTGACTCCATTATTAGATTGAATGTGGCAGTAGGTACTATAGTGTCTGTGTTCAAGTAACCCTTCTTTTACTTAATAGTGGCCCCAAAGTGCAGTAGTAGCCTAACACTGTGTCATAATGCCTATGTCATTCACTTCACTGCATTTCACCACGTAGCTGTTTTATCATCTCACATAATCACAGTAAGGAGGGTGAGTGCAGGGAAACAAAATATTTTGAAAGAGAGAGCACATTCATATAACTTCTATTATAGTATATTTTTAATAATTTTTCTATTTTATTATTGTTGTTAACCTCTTCCTGTGCCTAATTTATAAATTAAACTTATTGTGGGTATGTCTGTATAGGAAAAATAATAGTAAATTGTATGTATAATATAATATATTTGGTACTATCCATGGCTTCAGGTGTCCCCTGGGGGTCTTGAAACATATCGTGGGCAGATAAAGGGGAGTATGGTACTATCAGGCAAACAGAAGTGCTTAGCCCAGCAAAAACAGACACAGGGAGATTCTAGTAGGTAAGTACAGAGGGTTGATGTACAGTCTTGTGATGCCTGGTCTATAGTGGGTGCTCAATTAATGAGTGGGTAAGCAAGTATGACCCAGACCTCCAGATCTGCACACAGCTGCCGGAACTGCCATTGGATGGGTAGACTTCTTCTCTTTTCAATGACTACCCAGGTCTATGATTCCAGAATGGTATATTTAATCCCCTTTTAACACAAATCCTAAATCCATAAATAATTCTGTATTTAATAGACAGAGACAGAATCCTGATCATGTTTGTCATGTGTCTGAGGCCAGAAGTGAGAGAAGCTTGTTCAACCTAGTGTAACGACCCTTGGTTCTAATGTACAAACTCCATCCTTTCACACATTTTATAAATTTAGGTTTTTGAATGTTACACTTTTCTGCTATCGTCTCTCTTTGTTCCTAACTATGTATGAACTATGAATGGGAAATGAAGTAAAAGAGACAAACTCCTAAAATTCCATTTTTATCTCTTTTGATTTTCTTATTGGCAAAGCATTACCTAGTTAAGAAAGATTTTCTGGCAGCCTTTTGGGTGGTGTTCTTTGTTACAGGAAATCTTTTATTTCATTCCAGCAAAGAAATGAACCAATTTGATATGATCCTTTTATCCCAGAGAAAGGGCACAACTTCTTTATTTTCAAGGTTGTGCATTTTTTTGACTGTAAAACATACTCCACTATTGAAGCCATAATTATATGCACTTGTCAATCAATCTTAACCTACTACACTATGGTTATGGCATTTTATCTAAAAAGAGAAGGATTAAAGGCTTTGCGTGAAATGAAAGGTACACACAGTCAGGGAAGTATAATGCATGTCATTAGCTATCTGGGAAGAGAAAAATGGACAGAGACAGATTACCAATATTTGATTTCTCACAGGCATTAAGAAGTATTTAAGGCTACATACAAAATAATGTTAGGGAATTTGACACTTTGATTCCTATTTTGTTCTCTTGGCAATTATTTAAAAGAGCTCCTTCATCCCACAGCTACATAAATCAAATTTGAAAGGGATAACATTTTAAAGTGAGTCTAAGAAAAGAAAAAAAGTCCTGTTCTAACATTAAGTGCCACAACTCCAAGGAAGGATTTTCAATGTTATTTCTTTCAAACACATTTTACTTCTTTGGGTACAGTTTCCATCATGGCTGGGGTATCTGGAACTATTTTAAACTACATTTGCTGCTCTGGGTCTCTGATCAGCACCGTGGCAGTTGAGAAGGAACAGCAACTTACAGAAAGACAATGAAAAGAAAGCAAAGGTGAGTGAGACGACTTCATTTTTCAGGAACACTGATGTAATAGGACATACAGCTATGTTCAACATTGGAATATATTGAGAAGACACTAGTCACAAAGACTGAAGAAGCAAAATTGTATCTGATCGCCTCATGGGCTGTGTTTTTAAAGTGAGCCTTGCTCATCTAAAGAATAATGGAATTGTATTTAGAAAATTAAAAACTATGACTAAAAATGTTCGGGGCAAAAGCTGCCTGTATAACTAACTCCCAAGAAATGTACTTGGCTGTTGATAGAGTGTGTTCCACACTGGGGAAAAACAAACAAATAAACAAATAAAATCATAAAGACTGTACTTGAATTCCTGCTTTTAAAAGTACTAATGGTTACTTGCTTTGCCATCTCTCTGTGGGTTTTTAATAAAAACTTCAACAACAGATCCAGAAAAGTGGTTGTGCCCAACTCTAAGAAGTCTTCCAAGTCCAGAAAAGACTGATGGAAATCATGACCTAAGGAGACAGACAAATTATCTGAAGAAGTGTCAATAAGCTAATTCTAAAAAGCAGGGGGCATGACAGAAAAGGCTGATCATCAGCTTACCTTCTCCAAGAAGTGTTGGTTCAAGACAAACTGTGAAGTGGTCAAGCACGAGAAACTTCCTGGTGAAGGCAGTGGTATGAAAATCCTTTGTGGATGACGGCGAGATGCTTGGGCTGAGTAAGTTGACAGATATGAGTCCCAGATGTAATTAAAAGTCAGAAATTTGAAATGATCAAAACAATTCTTACCAGCAAAAATAATATAATAATTATCAGTATGTGGTTTATATGCAAATACGATGCTACAGGGAGATTTCATTGACGGCGAATTCTAATTAAAGTCTGTGTATCTATTTACACTGCTGTTGAACTAATGCACCAGTATCACCATGTCTTTTTTCTTACTTCATTTGCTTTGCTAATTTTCTTCAGGAACAAGGATATATTTTGGATAAAGCTGAAGTCTTTCCTTTTAAAAAAAATGTGGACTCTATAATTTATCCTTCCTTTGGCCTTATAGGAGAGGAAAAATGACCTTCCCTCTACCCATGTGAGTTTTTGTCTGAGGCCCCATAATAAAAGACTAACAAGAGAAAAACCGAAGTTTAGTTGCCTGTAAGCCTCATGTACACATAGGAGAAACCCAGGAAAAATGAGTATCTCAAAGAAGTGGCTTTATAATTCAGGATTGAATACCAACCTAATAGGGAAAGGGAGGGAGGATTTAGGCCTGTCAGGGCAGAGTAAATAATTTTTTTTTAAAAAAGAAAGATGAAGGTCCTTTAGAAGAATAGATGGGAGGTCTGATAGTTTGTGACAACATTTGGGAGTGGCATCAACTTCTAGTGTCCTTTCCTGTGATATGTCAATCTTTCCTGGTTGATGAAACTCCTGAGGGGAGAAGATTTATGGTCACTGAGCTCCTTCTGGAAGATGTATCTTTCAAAATTAAAGAGATAAGGGGAAATTGGAGAAAGCCCCTTTTTGCCTTTGGTGTTTTTCAAGTGCCTACAGCTCAAAATAGTCAATATATCGAAGTGGTGTATTTTGAAGGGGCACATTCTGCTACACTCCAGCCTTTGGTAAGTTTGTTAATGTCTTTATCCTTGAAGTTCCACCTATTGTTGAATATCTACTGTGTGTGCCCAAGTCAACTCTCTGAGCACTTAGGCATGAATCTGACTTTTCATGCAATTGTAAGATAGGATTGCCGTAACTGTGATCTACTGATTCTTCTTTTACGGTTTGAGTTGAATTTTCCCATTTTGGCTAATTTATAGTATTAGAAAACCTTTGGGGTGTGAAACCACGTGAAGTGTCAACCAGACTAGAGTTTATAGCCTGGAGGGTTGTTGGCTAAAATTTGGTCAAGAGATGCCTTGGTTTGTTTGGCTTGTGCAGTGCTGGCTGGCATAACTTTTCTTACTTTTTAAAAAATGACTTGTCAACATTCAAAATTTAGGAGATTTGTATAAAAATGGAGATTTGTGGAGCACTAAAAAATTATGGATAGCTTTCCATTCTTCTTCCCTCCTTTCTCTTTCTTCACAGTGTTCATTTATGTATATTTTATATACTTGTTTCCTATCTCTTCCCACTGGAAAGGATGTAGCTCCTCATTCAGTAAATCAATATGATCTTTCTTTGCTGTTCTTTGCTGTTGAGAGAGAAACTGAGAGAGTACATGGAGGTATTATAGGTATTATTGATAATAATTAATAGGTAATAAGTAAGGTTTCTTCTTCATTTTCTCTTTGGTTCTTGAAATGCATTTGAAGACAAAGTCCCTCATTCTGTCATTAGAAATAACCTTGAAATTAACTTACTAATTCATATTGAAAATGAGATGAAAATGACTGATATGAGATCCTGTTGCTGTTAATAATTTCAAAAATGACTTTAAAGAACATCTTTGTTATTCAAATATGTTACATTTTAGTTGCATTCTGGGTATAGACAGCTGCATCAACTTTGCTTCAGTAATGAACCTGGTCTGTGAACACTATAGGAAGCGGTCAAAATTTCATATTTTAGATACAGTCTTGTGATTGCTGCTCTAACTTTTAACTCCAGATACTGTGTAAAATTTATGTTAAAATGAAAATGTTTTGACTCTTCTATTAGACTTATTTCATTCAAGAAATATTTATAGACTTCTCTTAGGGAATATATTAATAAAATATTACTAGTACCAACAGGTCAGAGGTTAATTTTCAAATTATCTATGTTTTAATATTATTCCTATCACTTTAAAAATTTAAAAATACTGTATCAAATAGGTTGTTAATAAGATTAGGATCTATGTTAAATGTTGATTATTGTATTTCCCTTTTAAAACTGTTTACAAATATTCCCAACTATATTTTAAAACTGATAATAATCAACAAACACAGTGGCTTCTAAGCATTAGATTTATAAGGGTCTTCTGAGGGTGATATAGATATAGATAATACATGACACATAAGTGTCATGTACTAATATGGCAGGTCTGGAGTGGGGCCTGGGAAAGTGCAGTTACACAAACCCCAGGCGTTTCTTTCTTGTCTTTTTTTTTCCCTATCCCCTATCCCCTATCCCCTCCCTTTTGGCAACTATCAGCTTATTCTCTGTATCTATGGCTCTGTGTTTCTGTTTTTGTTTTATTAGTCATTTGTTTTGTATTTCAGATCATGATATAAATGAAATCAAGTGGTATTTGGCTTTCTCTGTCTGACTTATTTCACTTAGTGCAATGCCCTCTAGTCCATCATTATTGTTGCAAATGGCAAGATTCCATTCTTTTCTATTGCTGGGTAATATTCCATTGTATATATATATACTGCTTACTTCTTATCCATTCATCTGTCAATGGACACGTAGCCTGCTTCTATGTCTTGACTATTGTAAATAATGCTATGATGAACATAAAGGTCCACATATTTTTGAACCTGTGTTTTTGTTTTCTTTTGATAAATATCCAGAAGTGGTATTTCTGGGTTATATGGCAGTTCTATTTTAATTTTAAAAGATCTTTATACTGCTTTTCATAGTGGCAGCACCAATAAACAATCCCACCAATAGTGAACGAGGGTTCCCTTTTTTCCACATCCTTGCCAACACTTGTTTTCTGTTAGTTTTTGGTTATAGCCATTCTGACACATACAAGGTGATATCTTTTTGTGGTTTTGATTTACTTATTTCTGATGATCAGTGATGTAAAGCATGTTTTCTTATGTCTGTTGACCATCTTTATGTTTTCTTTGGAGAAATGTTTTTCTCTACCCATTTTTAATTGGATTTTTATTTTGTTAAGTGGTATAAATTACATATTTTCTATAATAATATCTAATATATATCATACATAGTAATATATTACTAATATATCTCTTATTAGATATATCATAATGCGCAAATAGTCTCCCATTAGGTAGTTTGTCTTTTTTTATTTTGTTGGTGATTTCCTTCACTGTACAAAAACTTTTAGTTTATTGTAGTTCCATTTTTAAAAACTTTTGCTTTTGTTGACTTGCCTGAGGGGACATACATATCCAAGAAGATATAGCTAAGACCAATCTCCAGCAGTTTATTGCCTATGTTTTCTTCTAGGAGTTTTATAGTTTTAGATCTTAAATTTAAGATATTAATCCATTTTGAGTTTATTTTTGTATGTGGTGAAAGTGGTCCAGTTTCTTCTTTTTTTTTTACATGTATCTATCCTAACACCAGTTTTCCCAACACTACTTATGAAAGAGAATGTGTTTATCTTATTGTATATTTTTGCCTCCTTGTCATACATTAATTGACCATATAACTAAGGTTTTATATCTGGATTCTCTATTCTGTTCCACTGATCTGTATGTCTTTGTGCCAGTACCATGCTGTTCTGATTTTTGTAGCTTTGTGACATGGTTTAAAATCAGGGAGCATGGTACTTTCTGCTTGGTTCTCTCTCAAGATTACTTAGCTATTTGTGGTACCATATACATTTTAGGATTAGTTGTACTAGTTTTGAGAAGAATGCCATTGATATTTTAATAGGAATTTTAGTGAATCTGTATATTGCTTTAGGTAATAAAAATATTTAAACAATGTCCTTCCAATTTGTGAACAAGGTATATCCATCCATTTATTTGTATCTTCAATATCTTACAGCTTTCAGAGTACAGGTCTTTTACATCTTTGGTTAAATTTATTCCTGGACCAGGGCATTTTCACCAGGGGCCACATTAGCCTCGAAGTCGCCTTCAAAGGGTCAAATGTAATTTTAGGGCTGTATAAATGTAACTACTCCTTAAACAATTAAGCAAGAGCTTGGCACTGCCGCCCAGTAGAAACAAGGTGCTGGGCCAGATAAAACAAGGTGGAGGGCTGGATTTGGCCTGCGGGCCTTGTGTTTGTCGCCTGTGTCCTAGACATTTTTATGCTTTTTGATGCAGTTTAAGTGGGATTGTTTTCTTAATTTCTCCTGATTTTTTGTTATTAGTATATAGTGATTCAATAAATTTCTGTATATTTTGTATCCTGCAATTTCATTGAACTAGTTTATTAGTTCTAATAGCTTTTCTTTCAGACTTTAGGGTTTTCAATATATAGTATCAAGGTAAATAATTTATTTAAGGTATTGTTAAATTAGGTTTGCTAATATTTTATGGAGAATTTTATATCTATGTTCATCAGAGATAATGACTTATAATTTTCTTATTTGTAGTGCCTTTGTCTTTTTCTGGTTTTGATACCAGGGTAATGCTGGACATTAAAGTGCATATAGAAGCATTTCTTTCTTTGCAATTTTTTTGTAATGGATTGAGAAGGATAGGTAGTAATTCTTTTTTTTTTACTTTATTTTATTGATTATGCTATTACAGTTGTCCCATTTCCCCCCCCTCACTCCCCTCCACCCTGTACACCCGCTCCCACCCATATCCCCCCTTTTAGTCATGTCCATGTGTCATACTTATAATTTCTTTAGCTTCTACATTTCCCATACCATTCTTGCCCTCCCCCTATCTATTTTAAACCTACATTCTATGCTACTTATTTTCTGTATCTTTTCTCCCTCTCTCCTCCTCCCACTCCCCTGTTGCTAACCCTCCATGTGATCTCCATTTCTGTGGTTCTGTTCCTGTTCTAGTTGTTTGCTTAGTTTCTTTTGGTTTTGCTTTAGGTGTGGTTGTTAATAATTGTGAGTTTGCTGTCCTTTTACTATACATGTCTTTTCTTTATCTTCTTTTCTTAGATAAGTCCCTTTAACATTTCATAAAATAAGGGCTTGGTGATGATGAACTCCTTTAACTTGACCTTATCTGAGAAGCACTTTATCTGCCCTTCCATTCTAAATGAGAGCTTTGCTGAATAGAGCAATCTGGGATGTAGGTCCTTGTCTTTCATGACTTGGAATATTTCTTTCCAGCCCCTTCTTGCCTGTAAGATCTCTTTTGAGAAATCAGCTGACAGTCTGATGGGAACTCCTTTGTAGGTGACTGTCCCCTTATCTCTTGCTACTTCTAGGATTCTCTCCGTCATTTTTACCTTGGCTAACGTAATTATGATGTGCCTTGGTGTGTTTCTTCTTGGGTCCAACTTCTTTGGGGCTCTCTGAGCTTCCTGGATTTCTTGGAAGACTATTTCCTTTGCCAGAATGGGGAAGTTCTCCTTTATTATTTGTTCAAATACATTTTCAATCTGTTGCTTTTCCTCTTCCCCTTCTGGTACCCCTATAATTCGGATGTCGGAATGTTTAAAGATGTCCTGTAGGCTCCTAAGCTTCTCCTCATTTTTTTTTGAATTCTTATTTCTTCATGCTTTCCTGCTTGGTTGTTTCTTTCTTCCTTCTAGTCCACTCTATTGTTTTGAGACCCAGTTTCCTTTCCTTCACTATTGGCTTTCCGTGCATCTTCCTTCATCTCTTTTATGGTAACCTGCATTTTTTTCATCTAATTTGCACCCAAAATCAACCAATTCCATGAGCTTTCTGATCACCAGTGTTTTGAACTGTGCATCTGATAGATTGGCTATTTCTTGGTCACTCAAAAGGATGAGTCCTGGGGGACTGATCTCTTCTTCTGTTGGAAACATATCTTTCCCTGTCTCTCCTTTTTTTTTTTTTTTCAGTCTGGTCGCTCTTGTTACGGTGAGGGGCGGAGCCTTGGGTGTTCACTGGGGCTGGGCACCCCAGTCGCTAGATTGTGACGTTATATGTGGGGGCAGGGACGGGAGTGGGGGCGTGAGGGAACAATGATGGTAGGTCCATTCTCCTGGGATCTCAGTCCCTTCTCTGGTATCCTGGGTTGCGAGCTCTGCCCTGGTCCACAATCGCCACCTCACTGGGTCCGCCAGCTGCTGCTTGTGTACTCAGGGTCCACCGCTGCGATCTTGCACACCCTGGATGGTTTATACGCTGAGTTGTGCCAAGTTCTCCCCGACCTCCGCAAGCATTGCTGACCCACGCCCGCCCGGCTCCTCTCGGCCCCTCCTACCGGTCTGGGTGAACAGGTCTACTTCAACTTGTTGGCTGTCCGACTTCCATTCAGATAAATTCTCTGTCAGTTCTGGGTGTTATTCTGGATCTAAATTGTTGTTGTTCTAATCTTGGTTGTGCGTGGAGGTACAGCGCGTCCACCTATGCCTCCATCTTGCCAGAAGTCAGGTAGTAATTCTTTAAATGCTTGGTAGAATACACCTGTGAAGTAGTCTAGTTCTGGGCTTTTATTTGTTGGTATTTTGTCTTAACACTGCTTCAATTTAATTGCCATTAACAGGTTTGTTTAGATTCTCTCTATTTCTGGTTCAGTCCTTGAAGACTTTTTTTTTCTAGAAATTTATCAGTTTAACTAGGTTATTCTATTTGTTGGCATATATATATATATATTTGTTGTATTTTTAATGATCCATTGCATTTCTGTGGTGTTGGTTGTAATTTTATTTATGATTTTATTTATTTGTGCTTCTCTCTTTTTTCTCTTGATGAGTTTAGCTAAAAGTCTGTCAATTTTGTTTATCTTCTCAAAGAACTAGCTCTTAGTCCTGGCTGGTGTGGCTCATTTGGTTGGAGTATCGCCCCCTAAACCAAAGGGCTGCAGGTTTGATTCCCATTCAGGGCACATACTCAGATGTAGGTTCAGTCCCCTGTTTGGGTACATTCAGGAGGCAACTGATTGTTGTTTCTTCAACATAAATGTTTTTTTCTCTCTATCTCCCTTCTCTCTCTTGAATCAATTATATATCCTTGGGTAAGGATTAAAAAGATAATTAAAAAATAATAAATGTGCAGTTCTTTAAAAAAAAACAGCTCAGATTCATTGATCCTTTCTACGTTCTTTATAAATCTCAAATTCATTTATTTCTATTTAGATCTTTCTTGTTTCAATTTTTCTGTTTACTGTGGGTTTTGTTCTTCTTTTTCTCCTTCCATTACATGTAAAGTTAGATTCTTTATTTGGGATTTTTCTTATTTTTTGAGGTAGGCCTTTATAGCTATGAATTTTCCTTTTAGAAGTGTTTTTGCTACATCCCATAAATTTTAGAAAGTTATGTTCTCATTTTATTTGTCTGAAGGTAGTTTTTGATTTCCTGTTTGATTTATTCTTTGATGAATTCATTATTTAGCAGCATGTTATTTAGTCTTTACATGTGTATGCTTTTTCCAGTTTTCTTCCTATCATTGATTTCTAGTTTCCTATCTTTATGGTCATAAAAGATGCTTGATATGATTTTAGTCTTCTTACATTTATTGAGTCTTGTTTTGTGTTATAACATGTAGTTGTTGCAGAAAAATATTTCATTGCATTTGAAAAAATGCATATTTTGTTGCTTTGGGATGAAATCTCCTAAAAATTTCTATTAAATTCATGTGGTCTAATGTGTCATTTAAGGCTGCTATTTGCTTGATGATATACCCATAGATGTCACTGGGTTGATAAATTCCCCTACTATGACTGTATTACTGTCAATCTCTTTCTTTATGCCTGTCAATATTTGCTTTATATATTTAGGTGTGCTTTTTTGGGTGCATAAATGTTTACAAGGTTTATATCCTGTTGTTGGATTGATCCCTTTATCATTATGAAATGTCCTTTTTTTTCTTTTATTATAGCCTTTGCATTAAAGTCTATTTTTTCTGAGTATTACTACCCAAGCTTATAAAATTTCATTTATTCATTCATTCATTCATTTTATATAATCTTTATTGTATTTTTTCCATTACCATTCAGTCCCCTTATAATCCTAGCAATCACCCAGCTTTTACAAATTTTCATTTGCGCAAAATATTGTTTTCTATTCTTTTAATTTCAGTCTATGTGTGCCTCTTGATCTGAAGTAAGTCTCTTGTAGACAGCATATATATGGGACTTTTTTAATAAAACAAATCCATTAAGCTTTTGATGGGAGTATTTAGTCCTTTTACATTTAAAGTAATTATTGATAGGTATGTAGTTAGTGCCATTTTATTAACTGTTTTCTGATTATGTAGTTCTCTGTTCCTTTATTATTTTCTTTTTCTCTTCTTTTGTATGTTGATGACTTTATATAATGTCATGTTTGGATTCTTTGTCTTTATTTCTTATATAGCTCAGGTACATTTTTGGTTTGTGGTTACCATGTGCTTCCTATATACCAAGCTATGTTTATAGCACTCTATGTTAAGTTGATGGCTGCTTAGGTATGAACACATTCTTAAATAATTACAATTTTATGTACCCATTTCACATTTATGTTTTGTCACAATTTTTTACTTCTTTGTGTGTGTGTATCCCTTAATTTATTGTTGTCGTTACACATGATCTTCCCACTTTTGCGTTTTAACCTTGTGCTAGCCTTAGAATTGGTTCATCTACTCAGGAAGTGCCTTTTGATTCCCTCTCCCCATTTTACCTGCCCCACCTCCTTTTTGTATCTTTATTAAAATAATTTTTTTCTGATATCATTTTCTTTCACCATGCTTTTCCAAGTATCTCATATATATCATACGTATCTCACATGAGTTTGGTGATAAATTATATTAGTGTTTGGTTATCTGAAAAATGTAGTTTAATTTTGTCATAGATAGTTTTACTGGATATACAATTCTCGATAGTTTTATTTTTCTTTCAGCACTTAAAAGATGTTATTCCATTGTTCACTGGCTTTTATTATTTCTGTTATCAGTTATCAATTTTATTGTATTTCTCTTAAATGTAATGGTTCTCTTTTCAAGGGCTTTTGTGTGTTTTTTTTCCTTTGGTTTCAGCAGTTTGACTTTGAAGCTCTTAGTTGTGGATTTCTTTGTGTTTATATTTTTGGGTTTTGCTGAGCTCCTCCAAATAAAGTGGACTGCTGTTTTGATTATATATGGAAAAATCTCCACTAATGTTTCTTAAAATATTTTTTCTGTTTAATTCTCCCATTACTCTTTTTGAAGCTCCAATAACCCTCTTGATAGATCACTTAATATTATCCTTAAGTCATAGAGGCCTATTCTTTTCTTTTCAGTTGTTCGCTCTGTGCTTCATTCAGGTACATTTTTTTTTTTCTTGTGCTCGATCTACTGTTGATCACATGTATCATATTTTTACTTCAGATATTAAATTTTTCAGTTCAAAGATTTTCATTGAGTCTTCTTTTTCTTACATTTTTAAATATCTGTCCTAAATTTTCTTACCTCTTCAATCTATTTTTTTCTATTCTTTCTTTAGCATATGTATAATATTTAACATTCTTACCTAATAATTTCAAAATGTGGGTCATCTTTGGATATGTTTATAGTATACATGTCCCCTTTTAATATTGGTAATATTTTCCTGTTTTATGTGTGTATATAATAATAGTTGATTAATAGACATTGTGGATAGTAGCTTATAGTACCCTGTTTTTTTAAATTTTTTTTCCTGAAGATTGCTGGCATTTTGCGTAACAGGCAATTAAATTACTGATAGATCACTTGGTCAAAGGGAGGCTTGGTGTAAGCCTCCATTGGATGGCTCTTTTAAAATTCTCTTTTAGCACTAGGGTATATCCCTTATTTCTGAGACATAATCTTTACTTCTAAGTGTGGTCTTAAGAGGATTTCTATGTATAAATCAAGGTGTTTATCAAGCCTCTGCCACTTTGATTGAATTTTTAATTCTGTGTTTCAAGTGGCAGGCTGCTTCTGAAGTCACTGATTAGCTCCTTTAATCCATCAGCTGTTGTTCTCCCTGGACCTTTTAGGATTTGTCTCCAGGTATGTATAGTTCAAGAGTTAGCTAAATACTTTAGAAATAAATGTACGCAGATGTTGGATCTTCTTTCTTTTGAATCCCTGTTTTACAGGATTTCCCCTTCAATTTCCTACTGTTCCAGAAGCCTTGAACTCCAACCTCTAACTATTCAATCCAATACCACTACTGTGTTTTGATGAAGTTCTATCATCAAGCTCAGTAGAACTGGAGACTCCCTTCAAGGGCAGAAAAAAAGACCTAGCCCCCCAAGAAACATAAATGAGGATTTCATCCTATATTATTTATTTTTTCACATTTCCTCACTCCTCTAGTTGCTACCATGTCTCTAGCCCTTTAAAACAATAGTTCTATAATATTTTGTCTAGCAGTTAAAATTGTTATTGGTAGGGCTGTCTGCTATAATCTACTCTGCCATTACCTGAAACCAAAACAATTTTATTATAGACTTTGGAGTGGAATTTTTACTGTTGTCTCAAAATTGTAGTTAATGTCCCAAAGTTGATGACAGTATGTGCCAAATAATCTCCATATGTTCACCAGACCTAACATGGGTGGCAGAACATTTAAGTTAAGGAAGAAAATCACAAGAGAACTACTAAGAGATTGAGAGTGACTATAAGCAGGAAAAACTGGTCAATCATTCCTTGCTTGGATATCTCCTTAGGAGATATAATTGGTGATATATCTCTGGGCTGTTTGTACATAAAAAGAAAGGACTGAGAAAACAGTGATTGAATTAAAATATTGTGGAGGATACTGGCCAGCAGTATCCATCTCAGCTGTGGATGTTCGTCAACACGCAAGAAAAACATACACAGGGACAACCAGATCCTGTGGGGGAATAGGAACAGCAGGGCCACTCCTCACATGGGGAGCGCCTTGGCCACCCTCTCTCCTGGAGGGCGCTGTGGCCCCTCCTCACGTGGGGAGTGCACCGCTTGGCCACCCTCCCCAGTGGGAAGAGCGCCCCATTCTCCCTCCGGAGAGGCTTTATATTGGTTTTGTTTGAATAAGAATTCAGGTAAAAGCTCATTACTCATTGCTAGGAAGTAAGGATCAAACAATAAATAACAAGGAAGTCTGAGGGCCTATTTTGAGTCAGGATCAAAGAGCTGTAAAACTTTGAGGAACAAACTTACTTTTTCCTTGGACCCTTATCATTCAACTGAGAGCATTCTAAACAAAGCATGTTTCACAGGATTTTACATATTCTTTCTTAGGCCTGATCACCTGGGGAACTCACCCTTTTCAGCACAGAGCTGCACCACCCTGTCATTGTTTCAGGCTTAGGTGGAGCAAGGGAACTAAGGCAACCAAGAGATAAGGAGGTTTTCTCCCATACAATGAGGACTCAGGCTATGTCAAAACCGAGGAGTGAGGGTCCATCACCCCCTTTTGCTATAGCCCCCAAAGTCCTTTCTTGGGGGCCTCCCACGTGATCGTGCCTGTCTTAGGTCGTTCCCCCCTTGGGGAATCTTACATGTCATTGGCTAACCGACCAAGCTTTGGGGTTCAGTTATGAATGAAGCAGCAGAAGCAACGCTCCTGCCAGGGAGATAAGCTTTTGTCTCCTTGCTGGCTTACCGGTCCAAGGCCACTCCCTCAGCCTTAGCCTTGGCCAGGTTACAGCTTCTGATACCAGGCAGGGCAGTTCCCAATAAAATATAACAAGTTCAAATTTGTGCCCTGATAAATTCAGACTGTTCATTTTACTGGATACGTCATATTCATTGAATCATGAAGATCTAAGATAATATATGTATAAATGAAATTTGCAATTGTCTCAGACAGGAGAGAACTTGCTAAAACAGAATTCTAAAATTAGTACCGCAATTTCATTGTTTCTGCTGTGAGCCTACTCACTTGAACGATACACATTAGGTATTTATAATGTAGTCATATACTTACTCTTTAACGATTGACTTTTATAGACAGCATTGCTCCATTCCAAACTCCTCTCAGATTGTTAGCTGCCTACTGTATGTGGAAGAATCTAGTTCTCTGACCTCTTTCTTCCATTAAGTCTTTGCTATCTTTACCCCTCACAGGAAGGTAGTTTTAAAGTCTAATTATACACTGAAGTTATGTTGAAGCAGGGCAGTGCTTCACTCTAAAAACTGTGAGAACATTGGGCAAACAATTTCTTGTCTTTCATTACAAGGGTGTCATGGGTCACCCTGGCCCTCAAAACAGTGGGTGGTGGCAAACTGAACCAAGGCCTTGGCTAGGGCAAGTTAAGAATAGGAAAAATAAAGGGAGGCAAAAATTAAAAGAATTTTAGGAAGGTGATCTTAGGTAAACTTTGTACAAACTGAAGGGTGAACAAAACAGAGTGATAAAGACATATTTAACATAATAATCTGAATTCAAGAAAATTAGTGACTGATATAGAGATATCTCTAGGAATTAAATGAATAACTTTCATAGCTACTATTTACACACACAGAATTTCAGTCAAGTTCAGAGACGTTTATCACATAGTAGTAGTGTGTTCTAATTTAAGCTTTGCCACGAGCTAGCTACACGAAGTGAGAAATTCCTGATTTTTTGTCATTTGTAAATGGAATTAATACTAGTATTTGAGTCATAAAGATTTTATCAAGAGTAAATGAGATAGTAATGTAAAAATTTAGCACAATGCATAATTGAGTAACAAATGATCAATAATTATGACCCATAATTATTTCACTGTTATAAATATAATCCACATGACTTTCTCTTCCACTTCTTTCATGTCTTTCTTTAAACAATTTTATTTCAAATTAGGCCTTTTTCTGGCTGCCTACTTAAAACTCTAATACTTCTTAGTCTCCCTGCTTTATTTTCTCTCTTTTTTATTATGATAATAGAAAGGTACTTTAATTTTAATTGACAATGAAATGGGATATTGTATTGAGATAATACTTTTGAAATAGTAGTTGGTGGCTTTTCCTTTTGTATTTCCTGTACATCTGACCTATTTCCCATTTGGTCAGGAGCCAGAACTTGCTATATCTATGCCTTAGGAAAATATTGTTACAACAAAAATCAGAGTAAGTGTTTAGGTTTCAAAATCATAGGACCCATGGGAACTCAAAATGATGAAAACGTGGCAATTCAGAGCAAAGTTTCCTTCCCCTTTAACTAAAATAAATACCCTGAACTATGGGGATTTGGAAAGTTGGAGGTGGAATCAGCAAAAATAGTTCTTGAAAAAGGAAGCCCTGTACTCAGAAGTTTACTCAGGCTCTATCTTGGCATTGGGAAAAACAGATAGATTTGATGATTCAGGTATAGAGAGATCAAGTGATTAATTTACTACGTAGTCAGCAAAGAAGCAGAAAGTCTCTAGAAATGGCCACTTGATGGACCTAAGAAAATAGACCTGAGACAACCTAACCCCATCATGACATGACTGTGACCTTGGCAGACGTTCTCTGCTGTCTCACACACATCCTTCGTAGCTGCTTTTAGGAAGGCCATCACTCTGCCTTAGCATCATCTAGCTTTTGTGAGCTGCTGCTGCTGCTCCCTCAGGGGTGCGCAGAGATGCTCCCTCTCTCCTATGGGTAAGGAAAATGGTCTTCTTGTTCTTAGGTAGAAAATCCCATCATTGACACCAAGAATTATTTCTAAAAGGCACTTCCATTTTATGAAAATCTCTCATTAAAGTCAGTGTAGTCTTATTTTTCACTCATGTCCAGTAGTTATTTCTTGACAAGACAAGTAGACAGCTACCTTTAAACATAGTTGGGATTTTTACTGTAATATACTTACTAGCTCTGAGCTTTTCTGCAAGGCTTCATCTCCTGATATACGAGAGGCAGTGTGAACCAACAAGCTTCCCATGTATATTTTGCATTCTATACTCTAGAAATTTCTTTACTTCTAACCAACACTCTTTTGGAGTGAATTTTTTTTTTACCTGCATTGTTAAAAGCTGTCCCCATCAGAGAATTACTTAGCAATCCATGTCCCTAGCCTAACTTCAAAGCCTCATTGGGTTTATTACCAGGTAAAATGGGTTGTAGATCTTAGGATGTGGAGGAAATGGCTGATTTTCCTGTCAATTGTGTCAACACATCCTTTCTTCATTTTCTGGTTCATTGCTCACTCCCTGCCTTGTTGCCTTCCAATTGGAGCATTGAGACAGCCAGTCATTTCAGTGGTTTGTTGTGACTGGGTGTGCCACATTTCCGCCAGAATGCTGTGTTCTGTCTATGTTCCTAGCCATTGCATCTCTAGATGGAAGTTGATTTTCACTTATTGGCTAATTGTGCTTACTGAGAAGACCCAAAATGTTTCATGTCCAAACTTCCATATCAGAGTGGTAACAGTAAAACTTCCCAACTGACAAAATAGCTGCATCAAAGGAACCAAGCTCAGAACATCTGTATCATAATAATGTTATTTCTCGCCAGTAATGGAGGTAAATGCAGTTTAAAGGTTTCAAAAAAAAAAAAAAGGTATATGAGTTAAGTGGAGGGGCACAGAAATAGAAGAAATACTAGAGATAAAAATCAAAAAGGGTTTTTATTGGATAGGAGTAGTGAGGTGTAAGGTTGACTTGTTAAAAAGTTTCAATATTTATTATTTTATCCTCAGTGATAAGGCAAATTAGTAATATTATTAAATAAATGGAAAGAAAGGGTTGATTAGGTATGTGTCAGGCTAGAGAAAATACAGTGTTTTAGTTCTGGACCACACTCATGTGTACATAGCAATGATGGCCAAAACAGAGTACTTCCATTTCCATAGGTTATCTAAATAACTGATTAGAATTATTATTTAGAGCATAGGAGTTTGTAAATTATTTTAAATGTACCTGAAAACACATTAATTGACTCAGCGGTGGTGAGTTCAGGGGTCACATTCAAGCACACATGCTGTGACATTTTATTAGACAGAGTAATTTGGATATAGTAGACTTGACCTCTAAACATCCCTTGTGCTCTCTTCAGCTTTACACTATTGATGTAATATGAATAAGATTAACAGCTTTTAAAAAAGCTCCTTTCTATGAACATATGAAATCAATAGAGCAAGACAAGTGAACAGTTTTATCTTTGATTTGGACTTTTAAGTTCACATTCTCTCTTTTGAAATTCTACAGAGCTGCTTAGCTAAACTCTATGCACAAAGAAAGACAATTTAAAACTATCAAAAGGTCCAAAGCATTCATCTTCCTTAGGCAAACTTTGAAGTGGACTTTCTGAGTAATAACATTTGTTTAGGTGATGGAGGAGCATGATCGTGCCTGTATCTGCTCCTATATCTGCTTACTTTTCTCTAAACTCTCTATACAGGTCTTGCTACCCACTGGGAACTATACATTTATGTCCATTCATTGTGATTTAAATGTGAAGGAAGATTCCCATATCAGCAAGTCAGACAAAGATGAGAGGAGCAGTGAACCTTCTCTGGACCCCACCGCTTTTGTGTGACTTCCATAAGTGTACCGCAAGAGTCAGAAGCCCTCTTGAAAACTTCCCTCTCCATTCTCCAAATAGATTAAAAGAAGGCTCATGTCTGCTTTACATTTCTTTATTTTATATATATTTAAATGGAAAACTAGATGATGTAACGTGGCCAAATCATAAAATTCTGTGTCATTTAATAATAGAAATAAAAGAGAGGACAGATGTTAGCCAGTCGAAAGCATTCATTTCAGTCATTCCACAATATTTGCAGAGCAACTACTCTCTGCAAGCACTGTCCTATTTGTTGGAGATAAATTTGTGGACAAAGCATACAAAGGTTCCTGCCCTTGTGGAGTGTACATTCTAGTGATAATAAAATGTGAACATAACTGCAAAGTTAGAGAACAGTCCATGAGACCACCCTCATCTCTGACATTAAATGTAAGTTTGGGGGACCCAAGACATGTTCAGGTTTTATAATTCCCCAGGACTCAAAGAATTCACTGGAAGCTGTTATACTCATGATTATGATTCATTAGACTAAAAGGAAACAGATTGAAATCAACGAAAGGAAAAGAAACATGGGGCAGAGTCCACAAGGGTCCTAAATGTGGAGTTTCCAGTTTTCTTCTCCCGGGGGAGTCATGGACACTGTTAACTCTTCCCAGCAGTGATCTGTAATGATAATCACAGAGTACTGCCAACCAGGGGAGTTCATCTGAAACTTGGTACCCAGAGTCTCTATGGGAGTCCCATTATGCAGACATGGTCAGCTACCCGCATAGCTCACCTCAATTTCTAGCCCCTATGGAGATTGGGCTAATACTAGGTGACTCAAAGTCTCTACCATAAATCACAATGTTAGACTATATGACACAGCTCACAGCCCTCAGGTGAGCAGATTAGACAGGACATTCCAAAAGTGTATCTCCCAGGAACTGAGGGCAAAGGCAAGATCTCTCCTCGCTCAAGGATAAATTCTTTACTACACAATAATATATAAGTATGTTATATTGAGTAGTGAGTTTTAGAAAATGATGAGTGATAGGGAAAGATTTTTTAAAAAATAGAGCAAGGTAAAAGGAATTGGGAGTGTGAGCATTGCAGGCGGGTGGTGAGGGAAGTTTGACTTATTGAATACAGTAAGGACAAGCCTCATCAGAATGGTGACATGTGAACAAATAGTTGATACATATGATTTTTAAGATAATAAAATCAAGGCCCAGAAAGGGAGATGACTTGTCTAAGGCCAACTGAGATCTCCTGCTTGTTACATGGAGTTGAGCAAAGACACCCAGTGGAGTACTGTCTTCCAGCTTGCAGGGTAAGAGGTCAACTTTTGTCCACAGACATGGAGACTTTGGCATAGGAGAATCACAGAGACATCAGTAAGAGGAATCAACAGAAAGTCAGGAGCTAGTCTAAGATAAATTAAAGTTCTGAAATCTAAGAAAGCAAGGCAAGGAGACGCAGGAGCAGGTAGGCATCAAACACAGGAGAATGGCCTGTACTAGTTTATACAAAGTCCAGACAGTTTTATGCATCCATGTAAGGACGCATCTGCACATCAGTCAGCCTTCTATGCCCACCTGTGTGAAGGTAACCATAAATGTCATCCATTCTTTTCCTGGAATGTCCTACTCTCCTCTTTATTTTGGCAGAATAGTATTCCAACAAGACCCTGTTCACACATCTTCTCTGATAATTCCCCTTCTCTTTTTCTTTAGCACCTTGAACTCACTTCTATAGCACTTACATCATTGTATTATGGTCTTTTCAGGCTTTTCCAATGGTTAAACTGTGAGCTTATAATTAGTAAGAAAGATATTTTATTTATATCTTTAGCACCCATTATGCAGGAAGTGTTCAGTTAGTGTGTGTGTAAGTTGACTAAATAACTGTATACTTGAATCTATGAAACCCTCAAAATAACTGTTATACCCTCCAGATACAACCTTAGAAAACAAAATTCGGTGGTATGAACACTGCTTGGTGTGTAAAGATATGGAATCAGAGTAGAGACGATGGGACGTGGCAAGAATAGAGGTTTAGAAACCTGGCAAGCTAATAAGCACTGTGGTCACCACTCTGCAGTTAATTTCTTATTTACAGTTCTAGAAATAATCTTGGGTTGGATTTTTGTCTTAAGTCCTTCTTTCATCTTCTAAGATTAATCAATAGTTTTTTGATGCATTTATTTATTTGTTTGGTTGTTTGTTTGCTTGACTATTCTTTCTTGTAAACCAGACATTCTGTTAGGTGCTGGGGATACAAAAACAAAGATGATACAACCCTGGTCATTTTGAAGAGAACATTTTAGTCTTGGATTTTAAGGCAGCACTTGACATGAAGTCAGTCATAACATGGCATGATATATAAAAAGTGAGGCAGGACTGGAGCAGTAAGTAGGTGTAATTTCACTCTCGTTTTTGCCGTGATATCTATGGAACAGTCACATCTGGTCACATATAAAAACAATGGCTCTGAGTGCAATGACAGGAAGCATTCTAGCTTTTCTAATCTAGTTTTTTTCATCCAATTACATTCCACTAAACTGAATCTTAGCTCCTCTGTACCCATTCTGTGGTTGTGAGCGAGTGTTCTAAGCCTTGCTTTCCTGGTTTATAAAATAAAAATAGTAATGTCTACTTCAAAAAACTTCAGGAAGAATAATTTTGAAAACAAAACAAAACACATATATAAAGCTTCTAGAGTATGTTTAACAGACTCTAAACTAGGTAATGTTTATTATACTTCACATTAACTTTGATAATAAAGTGTTCAAATTAAGAAATTGCCAACCACATCTAATAGTGAAAAATGTATTCATTGTAATAATGTACAAACTTCAAATTTCTACTGTACAAAAGAAAAGTGGACATTGTTTGAGTGATGAGGAAGATTAGGGTTCTTGTGTTTAAAGGAAATATAGTGATTGTAATCCTATGCCTAGCAGAATCCCTTCCTATTAGTGTAAGCCTTGGTTCTGATGATGTGAAAAATAACATTTTGGCTTTTCTATAATCAGAATGCATTTCACAAAAAAGATGTTACAAGTCATGCTCTACACATCTCAGAGGTTGGATTTCTGTGGACATGTCATATTTTACATTTTCTTTCAATTAAGGTACACAGGCCTTGCTGTATATCTGACTTTATTTTTTTTTTTTTTATAAAATGGCTCTGTTTCATTTGTGAACTAAAAGAAAACAGACATGCAGTCAATTTTCTAGAGGTCATAGAAAAAAGAAAAATGCCACATTAACGATAGTTCAGTGAAAATGTATTTTAACCCTTGTGTCATGCATTTTACTGTGGTACAATTTATTTAAGCATATATCCTTAAAGTGTGCTGCATCATCCATTCTATGTTAAACCATTCAGCCAGTTTGGTTTTATGAAAAGCTTCTGTCATTGGCTTTTAACGCTGTAAAATCCCAAGTATACTAGCTTTTCCAGCTCCAAATCACAATGCTTGAGCAATAGCTATGTCATATAATTATCAATTTATATAGTGATTTTAATTAGAATATTCATATATTTAAAATATATTTATATATTTACATAATCAAATTAGAATACTGCCTTAGAAGATATTATGTTCTCTCTGTGTAAAAGCCAAAATAAAACATTGAATTTAAATTAAGCAGAGAAGCATTGTTTCAAGAAAAGATGCAGTTTATTTGGAAACCTTCCAAATAAACATACTATTTTTGTTAAAATGTTCCATCCGTACTTTTTATGAGTACTAAACATAGCTTTTGGATGTTCTTGGGGCTTAGTGGTGCATGTCTTGCTGAGTATTGTTTTTCAGTGTCTGTTGCATTACAAAAAGCTTGAGCTGATCCTTCCATGCGCTGTGGTTTGTCACTTTTGAGCTCCCAGGCAACAATAACCTCTCATCATGATTACAGAGTCTCTTGCAGAAAGACGGGTCTAATCCCAGTGCTCCATCAACTCAGTAATCTATTCCAATCAGTATTTGATGCTTTTGACAGGCCATCTCTAGCCAAGTGAGACAGACTCGGGCAGGTCAGGCAACTTAGCAGGCTGCTGCAAAATATTGAGTAACATCTTTGTGCTACATCAGAAGTTACATACACTAAAATTCTCTCCTAGTGTCTTCTTTTTGATAGAGAATGGATATGAAAAATTTCCAGGTCCACAATTCAAAATATCCCTATTACTTTAGTCATTGGGACAAATTCATTCCAGATCAAAACCTAAAGATAAATAATATGGTATTACATTTAATCAACAACAATACTTCAAGTTATTACATAAAGTGTTTCAATGCATACATTTGGCTTAATGTTTTGATTTTCCATAAAAATTTCCTGACTTCTGAAAAATGAATCAATTCTCACAATTCAAATTTGAAAGGCATAAATAAGTAAATAAACAATTATTTAAGTTTGTGTAAAAGTCTTCTCCAATTCTGAAGGCTGTGGAACATGGCCAGAAGCTCTCCCTGTAATATATCACAGTTGAGCATTCCATTTTAACTGGGGAAGATTATTCTCTCTTATGTGTTTCCCTTTTTATATCAGCACTCACAAGAATAGACTTTAGAAACCTGTAATTTCTCAATACATATTTATTGCTATAGCTGATAATAGTAATAATATACATTTTTTTCTAGAAGAGAGAGAATCAAAACTTAAAATTTACAGATTAAACAGTGTTTCATGTTTTTGTCCTAGGGACAAAACTGAGATGTGAATTTAAAATATTTCTTAAGATAAAATAGAAATGAGATGTGATAGTTAAGCATTATTTATCCTATTTCATAAGGCTTTATTCTTTTTTAAGTATACACCTTGGAACTTTAAGTTTGTTTGATTCAACTGCCATTTGAAAGATTTCAACACACTCCAAATACTAGAGTGAAAAAAACTTACTAAATGTACTCTTCTTTTAACATCTGATAAAAGCGACTTTAGGGAAACTTTGAAGGGATGTCAATTTAAAATGCTTATATTTCTTGCTCTGTTCCCCCAGCCCGTCCCCCCACCCCCCCCCAAAAAAAAACAACAAAAAAAAACTCAGCTGGCTCCCATGACTTCACAGCAAGATTTAAATAAAAAAGAAATTCTAATCTTTCCATCCTTCTCTGCCTCAGGGCTAAACTGTACACAGTAGATGTTAATCTAAATGTTTTATCTAATATTTCAAAAAGCATTTTGCAGTGTGATGTGGAAGTAGCATAGCCTCAAAGCACTAACAGGGATTTCCCTTTTCTCCCTGAGAATGTAACTCCCAGAGGCAGAATTCTTGTACAAATGTATTTTGAGTCTTCAGTGTCCTCTAGGTGTAAGAGTGTTCATCTAATAGGAGCCTTTGTTCTGTTTCATTCCCCAGCACGAAGTGGGTAGACTTGCTTGAAGCACCCAGAGGGTGGTAGAAGGGAGTTTAATTAAAAATGCATTGAAGCCCTGGCTGGCATAGCTCAGTAGATTGAACGCGGGCTGCAAACCAAAGCGTCGCAGGTTCGATTCCCAGTCAGGGCACATGCCTGGGTTGCAGGCCATGACCCCAGCAACCACACATCGATGTTTCTCTCTCTCTTTACCTCCCTCCCCTCCCTCTCTAAAAATAAATTTAAAAAAATCTTAAAAAATGCATTGGAAACAGACTGTATTGTAGCAGCACTGAAATGGATCTTTGTTGTCATATACCTTCACAACCTTTTTATAGGTTTAACGTCCTTTATTGTTGGACGTCTGCCCAGGACTTATTCTCAACCAGAAGAAACCAGAGACCGTGCTTCAGATTGGGTCAGGTTTGGCAATTCAGTCACTGGAGTACGTAGCCAAATTCCCTACTGCCCATAAGAAAGGAAGTAATTAATTTTAAAGGAAAGAATATTTCAATAGTAAAGATAAAACTCAAGGAAGACAATAATATGTCTGTTTTGGAAAACACCAAATAGAATTTGTGGCAACTGTGAAAGAAAGAATATGTTTAGAAGCTGTTTAGCAAGATACATGGGAGACAAGTAAGGAAAACAGAGGAAAACGCCACAGTCAACCTTCAAAAAGATTTGCTATATCCTTCTTCTCTCCTTATGACAGAAAGAAAAAGAAAAAGGCTTTTAAAAACTTATTTAAAAAAAAAAAACTGACAAAAGCACATAAATAACTTCTTCCCTGGATATTTCACCGATCATTCTTGTATTCATTAATTTTGATCATTGCACAAATGGAAATTCTTATTGAAACACATATTGGGCTAAAGTTCGAGGTAACTCCTCAAGTTACCAACAGATGCTCAGAAGGCATTTTAGGTGGGAGACAGCAGCGAGAAGCTGGCGAAGGCCTCTGGGCGTGCAATCCCGCTCCTGACCACACGCGTCATTGCTGCCCCGCAGAGCCTTGACCTGTGCCTGCCAGAAAGGCGCTGTTCCACTGCTTTTCAGGAGGCTCTGTGGGGGAGCAAAACTGAGATTAATATGCGCTGAAAAATAAAATGCTCTTACCACATTTTTGTCTGACCTTTGCACAGTTAAATAAAAATGTTTCCACACTGGGAGTTTTTGGCTTCGTGTCAGGTTTGCAGGAGAAAAAAAGTCCTCACAGCGTAAGGAGAAAGGAGTGCTCCTAAGTGAACCTTGAGTGGTGGTGATTCCAGTCAGGTTTCTCTTCCCCTCCTCACCTCTGCATTTGGTATTCTACCCTGGGGCAGGATAACTGATAGGAAATTACATCTGTAGCAGAGTTGAACATTGCTTTAAAATGCTAATAAGACAAGCTTGGGAGCAGACAATAGAAGCTTTATTTTATTTCCTTTTATTTTGCTCTGGAATGGTTTATATGCCAAAGTTCTGTGGCAGAGCTGGATGAGTGGGAGGAAATCAGACTTGTAAAAAGTTAACCTTGAGCAAAGGAAACACCGAAAGCTCTGTGTTGTCTGCTATACTGAAAGCTTTTTCAGGGACAATGCTGAATCAATTGCCATGAAGTATGTGGCCAACACAAATGCAAGGAACTTTCCTCACTTTCTTCCCTCCACAAAGGTTCTTCATAGTCTATTTATTTCTTCATTATTTTGCCAAATTGACCGAGGGAGGCAATGCCTGGTAGCAAGAGACTTGCATTCCCTTTTGTCTGTCAACTCTGCACAGCCTTAAGGGCTAAGCTGGATCCACCCCCGTGGCTTGGCTGCTCCTATTTTCTCTGTCCAGTCTTTCACCCGTGGAACTTGTGTGGGGGGCTCTGTTGTCACTATCTTCTGAGGGTGGTTTTAGAAGAGAATAAGCAATTAATGAAGATAACCATGTGTGGAAGCCAAGAGGAGAGAGGGTTGAGATACAGAAAAATAAAAGTCCAGGAAACAAATAGTTGATCTGAGAGAATGTAGCTCTGAGAAGGGCCAGAAAGGATAGGCTGAGTGTTTCATGAAGCACTGGGGAATCCAATCCCACCGTGTGCAGCTGGGTAGAGTTTCTGTCCACACTGCCAACCTAACCTTGGATTTGTGTAGAACATATTGCCTGAGCACAGCAAGAACAAGTGAGGAGGTAGCCCAGAGTCAGTGTCCTATAAAGAGATGGGGTGGGGGAGAAAAGCAAGAAATACCTGTCAGTGTTAGGAGCAATCTCATTTTGAATAGAGAAGCTTTCAACTTGTTTTGTCTATTAGGAAAAATCCAAATAAGAAAAATAAATTTTAGTTTTTCTCTCCTTCCTCTGTCCCTTCCCTCCTTCCCTCCCTCCCTCCCTCCCTCCCTCCCTCCCTCCTTCCTTCCTTCCTTCCTTCCTTCCTTCCTTCCTTCCTTCCTGTCTCCACGCCTTCACACCTTCTATCCTTGTCTTTTATTTTTTAAAGTAATAGAACAAGGATTGTACTTTTTCTGGTAGAGAAGGGAGTTGAATATATTTGACCTTTAGAAATTCAATTCATCTTGTTCATTCAAAACATGGAAGTGTTGGTGATTCAGTTTTGTCGGTTATTTGATGTTTCAATGTGTGTGTGTCTTTGTTTTCCCAACAGTCATCATAGGATGCTTCAGTTGAAAACACATTTGGGTTGTAAAACATCCCTGAGACCATTTGGTGAGACATGAGAATAAAAGATAATGTGATGAGATAAGCACTTCCCTTGAAACTGACTTACTTAAACAGTTGAATTAGCTATTCTATCAGGAGAAGAGTGGAAGCTGTAGCCACAAAACATTATTCCAGTAGCAGCCTGAAGTGTCATTTGACATACTAGGATCATTAATAATAAGATGTCCAGGATTGCTTTTTGGGTTGTTAGGCAAGGTGAAGCTTATTTAATTTGAAAAACACCAATTTCCCATAATGGTTGTTTACTGAATTAAATAGGGTTTGTTTTGTGAAAGTGTTCTTTTTCATCATTTGAATAATTCACATAGCCAACACACCTTTTACAGATTAAATTACATATACTTTGGGCTATTAAACAGGAGGAATTACTTCATAGCCTAGAGATAGAGATTCTTCTTCTTTCTCTTTTCTTTTCAAACTTGAGTGTCTTCTCAGGATGTGAGGGTGATCTGGCTGCAATATCTGTCATGCCATTGATTGCCAGGGTTGATTTGGCTGACCTGGCTGGCTAGGTGGGTGACCCTTCCCTCCCTCACCGATCCATGTGCCTCCCTCCCAAAGCTGCATAGTCAGTCAAAGAGGATGACCTACCCCACTATAGGAGAGGACTGTTCTTTGGTCTAGGGTACATGAGCTACTGTGCTCCCCTGCTAGAACCTCCAAACAAGCTCTCAAGGTCAAACCTGAGTGTTTCCTTGAAAGGAATGACTGCCAGCCTGGATCAGCATCCTCTCATATTTCCTGAGCTTGTCAGGAGGTAAACTGAAGTTTCAAGAAGAGTCTAAGAGAATTTCTAATCTCTAGCTTGGGGAATTAAATAAATATATTAAATGGGAAAGTTAGTCACCAAGGCAATGAGATAAGAAGGACATTTAACTACATTCTGCTAAAAACAACTACAGGAATACCTCGGAGATACTGTGGATTCAGTTCCAGACCACTGCAATAAGGTGAACATTGAAACAAAGCAAGTCACACAAAGTTTTTGGTTCCCAGCACATACAAAAGTTATGTTTACATTTTATTGTAGTCTGGTAAGTGTTCAGTAGTGGTATGTCTAAAAAAACAATGTACATATCTTAATTAAAACATACTTTGTTAGAAAGAAATGCTAACCATTTTCTGAGCCTTCAGTGAATTGTAATCTTTTTGCTGGTGGAGGGTCGTGCCTCATCATTGATGGTGACTGATCAGGTTGGTGGCTGATGAAGGTTGAGGTGGCTGTGGCAATTTTTAAAAACAGGATAACAATGAAGTTTATCACATCAGTTGATTCTTCTTTTCACAAATGATTTCTCTGTAGCATGCAACATTGTTTGATAGCATTTTTACCCACAATAGAGCTTTCAAAATTGAAGCCAATCCTCTCTAAACCCTGCTTCTACTTTATCAACTAAATTTATGTAATTTTCTAAACCCCCTTTTGTCATTTTAAAACTTTTCACAAGAAGTAGATCACATCTCAAGAAATCACTTGCACTGCTCATCCCTAAGGAACAGCTCCTCATCTATTAAAGTTTTATCATGAGTTGCTGCAATTCAGTCACATCTGGAAGCTCCACTTCTAATTTTGGTTCTCTTGCTATTTCCACCACATCTGTAGTTATTCTTCCACTGAAGTGCTGAACCCCTCAAAGTCATCCATGAGTGTTTGAATCAACTTCTTCCAAACTCCTCATAATGTTGATGTTTTGATCTCTTCCCATGAATCATGAATGTTCTTAGTGCAACATAGTATGGTGACTCTTTTTCAGAAGGTTTTCAATTTACTTGGCTCAAATCCATCAGAGAAATCACTATTTATGGCAGTTATAGCCTTATGGAATGTATTTCTTAAAGAACAAGATTTGAAAGTCAAAATTATTCCTTGATGTATGGGCTGCAGAATGGGTGTGGCATTAACAGGCATGAAAACAGCATTAATTTCCTTGTGTATCTCCATCAGAGCTCTTGGGTAGCCATTGCATTGCCATCATAATATTTTGAAAGGGATCTTCTTTGATCCATTTTGAATTTATTCTTGTGTGCAGTGTAAGAAGGTGTTCTAGTTTCATTTTTCTTCATTTATCTGTCCAATTTCCTCAACACCGTTTATTGAATAAACTATCTTTAGCTCACTGTAGGTACTTGCTCCCTCTGTTGAATATTAATTGACTATAAAGGTGTGGGTTTATTTCTGGGCTGTCTATTCTGTTCCATTGATCTATGTGTCTGTTTTTATGCCAATATCATGGGGATTTGATTACTATAGCCTTGTAATATACTTTGATATCAGATAGTGTGATCCCTCCAACTTCATTCTTCTTTCTCAGGATCACTGTTCCTATGCAGGGCCTTTTGTGGTTCCATGTATATTTTTGAAATATTTGTTCTAGTTCTGTGAAATACATTATTGGAATCTTGATAGGAATGTGTTGAATCTGTAGGTTGCTTTGGGTAGTATGGGCATTTTAATGATATTAATTCTTCCTATCCATGAACATGGTATATACTTCCACTTATTTGTACCTTCTATTTCTTCCTTCGGTGTCTTATAATTTTCTGAGTACAGATATTTTACATCTTTGGTTAAATTTATTCCTAGGTATTTTTTTAGGTATATTTTATTTATTATGCCATTACAGTTGCCCCAATTTTACCCTTCTTTGCCCCCCTCCACCCAGTACTCCCTTCCCTCCAGCAACATGTCCACCCTTAGTTCATGTCCATGGGTCATGCATATAAGTTCTTTGGCTTTTTCATTTCCTATACTTTTCTTAACATCCCCCTATCTGTTTTGTGCCTACCGATTATGCTTCTTAATCCCTGTACCTTCTTCCCCATTCTCCCCCTTCCCCCTCCCCACTGGTAACCCTCCAAATGATCTCCATATCTATGATTCTGTTCTTATTTTAATTGTTTACTTAGTTTGTTTTTGTTTTTAGATTGAATTGTTGAGTCTTGTGAGTTTGCTGTCATTTTAATATTCATAGCGGTTATCTCCTTTTTCTTAAATAAGCCCCTTTACCATTTCATGTGACAAGGGGTTTGTGATGATGAACTCCTTTAGCTTTGCTTTGTCTGAGTAGTACTTTATCTCTTCCATTCTAAATAATAACTTTGCTGGGTAGAGTAATCTAGGTTGTATGTAGGTCCTTGCTTTTCATCACTCTGAATCCTTCTTGCCAGTCCCTTCTTGCCTGCAAAATTCCTTTTGAGAAATCTGCTGAGAGTCTTATGGGAACTCCTTTGTATGTTACTCTCTGCCTTTCTCTTGCTGCTTTTAAGATTCTCTCTTTAACTTTAACCTTTTGCATTTTAATTTTGATGTGTTTTAATTTTGATGTGTTTTAATTTTGTTTGGTGTGGTCATCCTTGGATCCAACTTGTTTCAGACTCTCTGTTCTTCTTGGACTTGCTTGTCTATTTCTTTCACTAAATTGGGGAAGTTTTCTTTCATTATTTTTTCAAATATGTTTTCAATTTCTTACTCTTTCTCTTCTCCTTCTGGTGTCCCTTTGATTCAGATGTTGACATTTTTTGAATATGACCCAGAGTCTTCTCATACTATCCTCATATTTTTTTGAATTCTTATTTCTTTTTTCTGTTTTTGTTGATTGTTTATTTTTTCCTTATGTTCCAAATAGTTGATTTGAACCCTAGATTTCTTCCCTTCACTGTGGGTTTCCTATGCATTTTTCATTATTTCACTTCTTGTAGCCTTCATTTCTTCCCTTATACTTTTGCCATATTCAGTGAGTTCTCTGAGCATCCTTATCACCAGTGGTCTGAACTCTGCATCTGGTAAGTTGGCTATCTCTGTTTCATTTAGTTCTTTCTGTGGGGTTTTGTTCTGTTCTTTCATTTGGGCCATATTTCTTTGTTTCCTCAATTTGGCAGCCCCCATGTGTCTGTTCTATGTATTACGTAGAATTGACTTGACTCCCTCTCTTAGAATACCTGTTAAATTATATGGGGTGGAGCCTTAGGTATGTGCCAAAACAGGGCAACCTGCTTCATTGCTTTGTGGCTTTGTATTAAAATGAAACTGTATATAAGTCTGACAACCAAGGATTAAAGAAGCCATGTTCATCCAGATGAGTAGGAGGAGCAGAGATGGAAAGCTGGTGCAAAGAGGATACAGTATGGCTGAAGTGAGGCTGTGGTGGTGAGGTGGCTGGTGGAGTTGGAAGTCCTACATTCATGTATGGTAGATAAAATCAGGAGGGATACCCTGGGAGTGACTGACCCCAGCCCCAGGCCAGACAGCACTGCTCAGAGTTTCAGTGCTGGAAAAATAAAGCCTCATAACTTCTATCTGTAAAAACCAGTGGCATTGGGGTGGCAGAAGAAACTGCTGATCTCTTGGGAGATCATTTAAAGGACCTGTAGAGTCCTAGAACAAATGCACCTGGAACCACCACTTGGGCAGCAGCGAGAGGGGTTCCAGCTGCATATGGGAAAGAGGTGAATTAACTAGAAATATGGCCAGTGCCAAGCAAACCTCAGTGTCATTGTCCCCTTTCTGACCTCTCTCCCACATGTTTCTAGGTATTTTATTCTTTTTGTAGCAATTGTGAATAAGATTGTTTTCTTAATTTCCATTTCTGTTAGTTTGTTATTGGCATGCAAAAATACAACTGATTTCTGGATATTAATTTTGTATTCTACTACTTTGCTGAATTCATTCATTAGTTCTAGTAGTTTTTTGGTGGAATCTTTGGGGTTCTCTATGTATAGTATCATGTCATCTGCAAATAAAGACAGTTTTACTTCTTTCTTTCCAATTTGAATGCTTTTTATTTCTTCTTCTTGTCTGATTGCTGTGCATATGACTTCCAGTATACCTTGAATAAGAGAGGTAAAAGCCAACATCCCTGTCATGTTCCCAATCTTAAGGGGATGCTTATAGGTTTTTCCCCATTGAGTATCATGCTGGCAGTGGGTTTGTCATATATGGCCTTTATTATGTTTAGGTATGTTCTCTCTGTTCCCACTTTCCTGAGAGTTTTTATCACAAATGAGTGCTGGGTTTTATCAAATGTTTTGTCAGCATCTATTGATATGATTATGTGGTTTTAATCCTTTCTTTTATGTGATGAATCACATTTATTGATTTGTGAATGTTGTGCCAACCTTGCATTCCTGAAATAAATTTACTTTATGTTAGCCCCCAAACCATATAAACCATAGAAGAATACATAGGCAGCAAAATCTCAGACATTGCTCATAGCAATATTTTATCAGATATATCTTCCTAGGCAAGGGAAACAGAAGAAAAAAATAAACAAATGGGACTACATTAAACCTTAAAGTTTTTGCATAGCAAAGGAAATACTCAGCAAAATAAAAAGACAACCCACAGAACGAGAGAATGTATTCACTGATACACCTGATAAGGGGTTAATATCCAAAATTTACAAAGAACTTACAAGACTCAACAACAAAAAACTGCCAAATAACCCAACTAAAAAATGGGCAAAGGGCCTGAATAGGCACTTCTTCAAAGAGGACATACAGATGGCCCATGGACATGTGAAAAGATGCTCAAAACCACTAATCATCAGAGAAATGCAAATTAAAACCATAGTGAGATATCATCTCATACCTGTCAGAATGGCCATCATCAATAAATCAACAAACAAGTGCTGGCAAGGATGTGGAGAAAGGGGAACTCTTGTGCACTGTTGGTGGGAATGCAGACTGGTGCAGCCACTGTGGAAAACAGTATGGAGATACTTCAAAAAATTAAAAATGGATCTGCCTTTTGACCTAGTGATCCCACTTCTGGGAATATATCTGAAGGAGCCCAAACACTAATTTGAAAGAACATAAGCACCTCTATGTTCATTGCAGCATTATTTACAATCACCAAAATATGGAGGCAACTCAAGTAGATGAGTGGATAAAACAATTGTGGGATATTTACACAACAGAATACTACTCAGTCTTAAAAAGAAGAAAAATTTACCCTTTGTAATAGTGTGGATGGACCTGGAGAACATTATGCTAAGTGAAATAAGCCAGTCAGAGAAAGACAAATATAGTATGATTTCACTTATATGTGGGATCTAATGAACAAACTGAAATAACAAGGAAAATGAGGAGATTCCTGGATGGAGAGCAGATGACAACTTGTCAGGGGTGGAGAGTTGAGGGGTTGGAGGGTTTGGGGAAAAAGGGAAAAGGACTCATGGACATCGACAACAGTCTGGGGATTGCTGGGGGGATGGCAGTATAAGGGGACTAAATGGTAATGTAAAAAAATACAATAAAGATGAAATCAAACAAAAATGAAAGAAACCTTTTTTTTCCTCTTTTGAGCTATAGGTGTCAACAGTGGGCTTGTTGTAAACAGCTGTGCTGTCATTCAGGCTTTGCTGTTCTATTTATAAAGCACAGGCAGAATGTTAAGGGTCCTAAGAATTTTGGAGTGGTAAGTGGGCATTGGCTTCAAATTGAAGCAACCAGCTGCATTAGCCCCTAAAAGGAGAATCAGCCGGGACTTTGAAACTTTGAAGCAGGCACTAACTTTTCTCTAGCTATGAAAGTTCTTCTAGTGTAGGCTCTCTCATCTGCACTGATAATCTGTTGTTTATTGTAGCCACTTTCATTAATTATCTTAACTAGATTTTTTGGATAACTTGTCTCAGTTTCTATATCAGCACCTGCTGCTTCACACTGCACTTCATGTCATGGGGATGGATTTTTTCCTTCCTCATGAACCACCCTCTGCTAGCTTCAAAATTTGTCTTCAGCTTTCTCACCTGTCTCAGCTTTTACAGAATTAAAGAGAGCTAGAGCTTTGCTCTGGTTAGAGACTTTGGCTCCGGAGGGGAATGTTGTGGCTGTTCTTCTATTCAGACCACTAAAACTTTCTCCATATCAGCAATAAGACTATTTTACTTTCTTATCATTTGAGTGTTCAGTGGAGTAGCAATTTTAATTTTCTCAGGAGCTTTTCCTTTGCATTCAAAACTTGGCTGTGTGGCACAAGAGGCTTAATTTTCCACCTATCTCAGCCTTCCTCACTAAGCTGAATGATTTCCAGCTTTTGAGTTAAAGTGAGGGATGTGTGACTTTTCCTTTCACTGGAATATTTAGAAGCCATTGTGGTTATTAATTGGCCTTGTTTCTCATAAAATAAGGAGGTCCAACGAGAGGGACAGAGATGGTGACAAACAATCAGTGGAGCAGTCAGAACACGTGGAACATTTATCAATTAAGTGTACCATCTTATATAGGCAAGGCTTGTGGTGCCCACAAACAATTATAATACACTGATCATGGATCATCATGGAAACTATAATAATAATAAAAAGTTTGAAATATTGAGATAATTACCAAAATGTGACATGAAGTGAACAAATGCTGTTGGAAAAATGGTGTCAATAGACATTCTAGAGGCAGGATTGCCAGAAACCTTCAATTTGTAAAAAACACAGTATTTGTGAAGCACAATAAAGGAAAGTGGCATAATACAAGGTATGCTTGTACTCATTTCAAACATACACTTTTTAAAAAAAATTATTAATTTATTTATTTTTAGAGAGAAGGGAAGGGAGGGAGAAAGAGAGGGAGAGAAACGTCAATGTGTGGTTGCCTTTCACACACCCCCTATTGGGGACCTGGCCCGCGGCCCATATGCCCTGACTGGGAATCGAACTGGTGACCCTTTGGTTTGTAGACTGGCACTCAGTCCACTGAGCCACACCAGCCAGGGCTCAAACACTCTTGAGTGTATTGTTCTGCTTGGCTGCTTCCATACTTGTGTTAATTCACCAATTTTTTTTTATTGTTTGTTATTTTGTATCATCTCTAAATGAGTTTGGTTTTAGTGTCTCCTTAATTTCTCTGTTGTTCAGTACTAGTCTAATATCAGAAGGCATATACTATTGATTAAAACAATAAAATGGTTTATTGTTTATTGTAAGGTTTGAGAGCCACACACAGACCTTTATTATTCATTGAACAACACTGGCTTTGTTAGCATGTAACTGCTTCATGTGTGCTGATTTCAGTGCACATTTCATAGTTTATGTCATGACTCGTAGTACAATTGCTAGTTTTAAAAAAGTCTCCATAGTATGGGCTTTTGGTAGTAAACATTTAATAAAATATTTTCCAAGTAATTCTTTCCTATATTTACCACAATTATACCAAGAGATATTGTATGATATGCACATTAGTGGTTCTTTCCAAGTATAAAGTGAGATATCTAGTAGTATCATTTTCAACATTTAAAATGAGTGATATTATATGACATACTACAATCATCTAATTTAGGAATCTTGCCAATATTCCAATCTGCTTTCTTTCAGAGGAGGACACTTTTCATTTAATTAGTAGATGGTTTTGCTTTTTCATATTCTTATGAGCAGCACAACTTTGGATGATGTCTCTCTAGTTTTGATTTTTTCTTTTTTTTAGTGATAGCAGTCATAAATTTCTCTTTAGAAAGCTATATTTATGATTTATTATATAAAAAGTTTACTGTGTTCTGCTGGGAACATCTACATGATTTCATTCTTTCAAATTAGTTTTAAGATGCCAGGCACTAGTTACTTATGAGAGTGGTGAGTGATATGCACATGGTCCCTATCTTTGGAGAAGATATTATATATATGTATACACACACACATATATATACATATACATATATATATGAAAAACCCTGCATTTTTATACTGAACCCATTTGTTCAAAATGAAATAAACTAGAAGTACAGGCATTGTTACCATTAGCCTTTGCAATTACTCCCACACTGTGATTTTCTTAGGTTCCTGTGAGCGAGACAGTCTGCAGTAGCATGGCCCAGTTCTTCCCAGAATGGTTCATGGGAACTCCCGATCCCTTTTAACTAAAATGGAGTAGCAATGTTGCTGTTCCAACTTGGCCCTGAAGGAGCTCAGAACATGCCACCTCAAAATATGCCACTCTGGCATATTGGCTACTTGAGTTAAAGGCACTTGAAAAACAGCAAATAAAAGAAAATATTCTGACTTTCTCTCTTTTCTTAAATGCAAGAGATGAAGTTTCTATATGAAAGATGTCCTCCCTGTACCAGGAGGCAAGTTATACTCTCATCATCAAGGACAGGAAGATTGAGACAGAGAATTCTATACAAACAGAACTTGTTAAAATCATTCTTATCTTGTTTAGCCTCTCCACAATGTTTAGTCACTTTTTTCACATTTGAGTCTCTTCATTCAATCTAATATGAAAGCAAGTAGGTTTTGCTATTTCTTATTTTAAATTTTTTAATGAATTTACTGGGATGACATTGAAGTCATCCAATGTGAATGAAGTCATATAGGTTTCAGGTGTGCAATTCTGTAATACTTATTTGTATGTGTATTGTATTGTGTGTTCACCACCCCTAGTCAAGTCTCATTCCAACATCATTCATCCCCTTGACCCTGCTCTGCCTCCTCATTCCCTTTCCCTCTGTGTCTGTGAGTTGTTTTTTCTTTTCTTAATCCCTTTAACTTTTTCACCCAGCCACAACCTCCTTCCCCTCTGATGGCTGTTTCTTTGGGTCTTTATTCCTTATGAAGTCTCCTGTATCAAGTAACACTTTGATTAAATACTCATACATTTGTATGCTTTTCTCCTCTTGATCTGGCTTAGCTCAATTTAATTCTCAGTTCTAGTCAAAGCAAGGTAAAAGTTTGCCTCCCTACTGTCCCAACTTTACTGTGGGAAGGTTGAATACAAAATATACAAAAATATCATAAGCCCTGGATTGGGAACTTGAATTAGTTCATAACCCAATGTCATTACTTACCGTGAATTTAAATACATCTCTTACCTTTATATTTATAATACGATAACCACATTTATCTCGGAGGGTAGTTGTAAGCATCAGCTGCAAAGTACATTTCACCCGCTCCTGCCACACACATGTTCTAGAAGGACTGATTTGCTGAAAAGAGCTAAGCTGACATGAAATTGTAATTCATCCTTTGAGTAAATTTAATTGTCTTCATTTTGCCAAGAATTCCATGAGAAAGCTCCAAAAATAAATACCTCAGGACATTTAATTTTGGTTAATGACATTAATGTTACCAGTGAAAAGATAGGATTGCTTTAATGAATTGAAGTGAGAGTAATAACAAAGCTTTCAGCTGGTGGGAACATACTGATTTAAGAAAGTATCATGTTTTTAACTGGAGAGGACATTAGAGAGTATAATATTTAACTCGGTTATTTTACAAATAAGGAAATGAAGGCCAGAGGTAGTCGTTGACTTTGCCAGTCCTAAAGTAGTCATTCTTGGGTGCCAGTTCACCTCAGGATTCTTCGATTGTTGCTGCTGTGGGAGGGCTGTCTAGTGGAAAGTTAAAGAGGTGCTATTACTTGTACCCTCCTTGAAAGAGTTGAGAAATCAAAATTGGCAAATGAACACATGAAATACACTTTGGATTTTAATAAAATTGATTTATTTTGTTTTCATTTAGTTACCACTTTTTGTGGAAGAGACATTTAACTCTTATCATGTGAAATCTGCATGTTCCTCAGCACTTTCTAGTCCCATTTCAGAAGGAAAGGAGGAAACAGTTGGTTTGACCAATGGCTTAGGAGTGGAAGGGACATGTATTACTCCAGGCAAAGGCAGTGCAAAGCCTCAAAGAGCTCACTTTCCCTCTATGGAGATCAAGAAGGCAGGGGTAGCTTCATGATGTGAACAGACTCTCACTGCTGCTTGGTTACAGAACTTTATTGCTCCCAAGCTAAGATCATATATACATATAATTTCAATCTCCTTTTTAAATTTATGCTACATATCATATATGTTCCTAATGGTATTATTTATTCTTTTACAAGATTTTTAAATGTCTATAATGCTATACTATTAAAGAATTTTCCAACCTTCTATTAATGGATTCTTGGATTATTTGTGTGTGTGTGTGTGTCCTTTTTAACAATAAAGCTAAGGACATATTTAAATCTTTGCATACATATATGATTGTTTCTTAAGATAAATTCTCATGTGTTAGATTTCAGAATCAAAAGACATGCGTATTTGTTTGATTTCCTTTAGATTATTGTTAAATTCCCTGCAGAGAGGTTCTTATCAATTCAGATTCCATTAGTCCTCTATTGAAGTGCATGTTTTCCAAAAATCTTACCAACACATTGGTTCTTTAAATTTAATTTCTTTGATTACTTTTAGAAAAATAGATGTTGCCTAGTTTTCTAATGCTAGTAAGTTATTTGTATAACTTAATTAATTTTGTATATATGTTCTTTACCCACTTTTTAGAGGTTAACACATATTTTGAAAATGATTATTCATATGTCAGGCTGCTATGGCAAGCTATTCCAGCCTTTAAAGTGCTAATATGTATTAAGTTTCTGACAGCTATACAAAACACTTAGCTTTTGAATTGGTGGAATTTTGGTCTTTTAATTTATATTTGTGGCAACTGCAAAATGACTAAGTTATTTTTGACAAAGTTTTAGGCTACCAAATACCCTCTAGCTATATGACCTTGACAAAAAAAAATGTGTCGGCTCTAATTCATGGTTTGTTTCAATTATAAAACACAGGCGGTACATTTGTGAAGTACCTTGAAAAACATTTTACAGCAATGGTAGAGATGACACCACGAAACTCAGTTTACAGTTTGTACGATACTCCTTTAAATTTTAAGCTGTGCTTCCCATGTAACATATTCCTCTCCATTGTGAAACAGTCTAAATGATTTAGTGAAAATGGGAAATTCGGGGTAGGTGAAAGATAGAAACAAATTTTTGGAGGAACATCAGTAGACAAGTTACATATATGATACTTGCAGTTATATGGTGTCCCTCTTTCCCTTGATGGTGTTGTCATTTCTACTACAGTCTTCCATGTTAACTCTACGTATGTCTGCACACAGTCAAAAAGAATAGCTGGACTTCAGTAGTGCTAAAAATTACCTCTCTTTATTTGGCAAAATAAAAGACATTTTAGATATGATTATGCAAAAGTGCTAAAGCTTTGAAATCAAACATGCCATTTTAAAGTCAGTACAAAACTGTATAATAGGATGTAGGTAGCTAGATGTATAATTTTGGAAATAATGACAATTTGCACTGGTTAACTTTAAATCTCAGGTATCTACATGGTCTCACATACTAAACAAAATTTACACTTGGCTTTTAGAACACATCTATCTGAACAGAATGCATGTTATTTTAGTATGTGAAGGGAAGAGTTCCTTTTGTCCTTAGTTTTCAGCTCTATTGAGATATAATTGACACATAACTGTGTAGTTCAAGGTGTGCAATGTGAGGGTTTGACACACTTTTGGACTGTGAAATAATTACCACAATAGGCTTGGTTAACACCTCTATCACTTTGCATCACTACTATTTCTTTCTTTTTTTTTTAAGATGTTATTTATTTATCTTTAGAGAGGGAAGGGAGGGAGGGAGGGAGAGAGAGAGAGAGAGAGAGAGAGAGAGAGAGAGAAACATCAATGTGCGGTTGCTGGGGGTTATGGCCTGCAACCCAGGAATGTACCCTGGCTGGGAATTGAACCTGGGACACTTTGGTTCCCAGCCCACGCTCAATCCACTGAGCTATGCCAGCCAGGACTACTATTTCTTTTTGGAGGTGAGGACACTTAAGATGTTTCTTAGCAACTTTCATATATTTAATACAGCATTGTTAACCATAGCCACCATGCTGTATGTGGATCCCTAGAACTTATTTATCTCATAACTGGAAGTGTATACCCTTCAACCAGCTTCTCTACATTTTTCTCACCCTGGAGTCCCTAGTGGTCACCATTCTACTCACTTTTTCTGTGAGTCCGGCATATTAGATTTCACATCCATGTGATATCATGCAGCATTTGTCTTTTTGTAACTGATTTCTTTCAGCTCCTGTGTTATGCTGGAGCTTCCCTACTGGAAACCTGGACTTTCTCAAAGTCTCTTTGTCTTTGGGTGATTATCTAAAATAGTGTTCTCCATGAGCTCCCTGACCACTACTGAGGGAGGCTAGAGCTGGTTCATAGGCCACTGCACTGTCCACAGCCAGGACCAATGTCTGTATCACTAGTACCCCACACATGAGTAGGCAAAACACTTCCCAGGTCCTTTGGCACATGATGCTACATATGATAGTTCCCACAAATGCCCCCTCTTTATTTTTTGTGGATCGATGCCAAATTGTTGAGGGGCAGATGCAAATTTGGGCATATTATTCAGCCATGTTGCTGAGGTCACTCCAAAAAGTTGTTCTTGATTACAGTCTCAGTTGGAGTGAACCTGAAAGTCAGTTTTGTAAAGAAAACATATTGGTGTGGCAATTTAAATCAAAATTAAGTTTCATTGAACGCATCATTGGTATATATACACTATGGTCAAAACATTTTTGGAACCTCTCCTGGTATATTAAGTCTGATCAATTTAAAGATCTTCTAATTAAATTTAACTCCAAAGAAAGAATGGTGACCTTTTGAGATTATAATGTAGACAAGGCTTTGATATCATACTAGCCACCTAGTATATAACATTTATAAATGTTATTCCTTTATTATCATTGTCCTAAAGCATTTTCCTTTTTAAAAAAATAAAAACACAAAAATAGGTTCTAGTTAAAATGAGGCTTCTTTGATAATCTTGTTCTGTGAAATGTCTGCATTAAATGTATAACTGTTAAGTTCATATTTTATGATATATTTTCACCTTTAATTACCTTGCAGCATGGTTCTGGTCATAAGTTAAGCACTCTTCTTTCTAAAAAGTTACTGTAGATTGAGATGTAATCTCTCAAAGGGAAATAAGTTGATATGAAATATGAATCTTATGCTTTAGTATATTGCATGCTTTAAGAGAAATCAAAGCTATAATTTTTCAAGACAATATATCAGTTCAATTTAACATGTTATAGGGCATTTAAATTAGTATCTTTTTGTGAGAGATATAATGGAGTTTATTTGAGATGAATGCAGTCTCCCAGCCAAACAGGTTGTGCTACTGATGTGCTGATGTCTTGAAGAGCTAAGAGCCTATAATTAGTGGAAGTAATGTTCAGGGAGAAATGTCAGAGAAAATCAGAACTCACAGAAAGAACAGATAGAGATTTCTATAACAGATATATTTAGGTAAATTACCTGTTGTAAAACCTGGAAGGCAAGGTTCAGAAAAAAATAGGAAAAACAAAATGCAGAGAAAAGATCACAGTGTATACATTCCAGCAACTGAAAAGGGCTGATAGCAGAGATAAGAGAACATGAATTGAGGTGACTATTTAGCTATTCTTTAATAAATTTTTATAGAGTGCTAAATATGTATTAGGTGAGGGAACATGAGCAGCTGATAAAGTGAAGGTCATGTTTTCTTCTTAGAGAAGCTCATAGTCTAGTGAGTAAAATATAAATAAATAACATTGACAGTGATAAGAGCTATGGTAGAAATACCTACCAGCTGCAACGGAAGCACCGAGAAGGCACATCTAACTCTGCCAGGAGGTAAAGTCTCTTTGTGTTGGTGAAAGCTGAGGTGAATATTAAAGAACTAGGAGAATGAGATGAATTAAAAATAATGTAAAAGATGTTTTAGGGAATTGGAAAAATATGGGCAGAGGAAGACACAAATGCATACAAAATCTTCCAGGGCCTGGAAGTATCTCAGCATGATGATAGCACAAATACATAAAGGAAAGTGGTGGGAGAAGAAGGCCATGCAAGATGCATATCATGGTAGGTTACATCTTGAAGGTAGTAGAAAGACTTGGAATGATTTTACAGAATTATGTTATCTGATCTATACTTTAGAAAAATTGTTTTTGTGGTGGTGTAGGTAATAGATTGGGGAGGAAGGAAAGGAAGAATAGAAGGAAAGATAAATAGGAAATCCAGGTAAGAAAAGATGAGGGTTTAACATAAAGCAAAGGTGGAGGTAGTAGAGAAAGAAAATACAAAGTTAGAATTGACAAAATGGTGAAAAGGAATGAATGTAGGGAAAGTGAAGTCTAAAATGACCTTTAGACAGCTTGGGTGACTGACAATATGATTGTATAAGTCTCCAAGATAGAAACTTAAGATTTGAGAGTTATTGTGGCAGGCTCTGGCCAGCAAAGCCTGCCTGTTGTGACTGAAGATGAGAATAAACACACAGGAGACAGCAGTCCTGTGGAGAAAAAGGGGACGGCACACCTACTCTCTCAAGGGGAGAGTGTCTGCGAATGCCTCAGCCATTCCCTCAAGAGGAGAGTGCCTCAACCCTTGCCTAGACAAGCCTTTATTGTTTTTCTCAGGTCTTACATCAGAGAAAGATTTATTATCTATTACATAGAATATTATTGTCTACATTTTAGGTATAATCAAGAAAATGAAAATAACATGCAGAGGGGAATGGTGCTGAGCTGATTAGCTCTATCCTGGGAAAATTCATACAGGCTTTGGAAATTACCTTGAAGATAGACAATACACATTTATTGTTTTAAACCAGGGTGAGGGAGTTTTAGCAAGAGCAAGCCATAACAGTCAGTCTTCATTTTCTAGTTCTGATTCCCACAGGAAAACTCGGTTTGAAGGTCTGGCTCCTACCCACCACTTTGCTTCTGTAGCTTTTCCATACAGAGCTGAGTCACATTTGCCAGACTGAAACAAACCGGTCCCCTACAAGTTATAAAGGGGTCTTATGTTGTTTTTGCTGAGCTATGTTTGAAATGTTGTCCAAGTAGTGGTTTCAAGTAGTGGCTTTTAGGCAGTGGTTTTATGGACCAACACCTTGATTATGATGCAAAGCTGGAGATGTAGATAATTATCATGGATGTATGTCAGACCAACACATGTGCTTTTATTGAATGAAAGAGAACTAAATATAGAATAATTATACTGCAGAGATAGGAACAAGAAAAGGATCTCATGGATCTCAGTAAGTAGCCAGAGAGAGAGGAGGAGAACCAGAGGGTGTGATACTGCTGGAAAGTAAAGAGAGGTAAACTTCCAGGAGAGGATGATCAACATTTTCCAATGCTGCAAGTAAAGACTGAAAAGTGTCCATTGGGCTTTACAATAAGAGATCAGGATGACCAGAGGAAGAATGTTTTCAGTGAAAAGATGGGGTCAAAAGCAAGATTTTAGCTTAATGAATAAATAAAAGTAGGAAAATTGGAACAGCAGGGCAGTTACATTCAAGACAGTTATGAATAGAAGAAAGAGCCTTTGGGTTGAGGAGGATTTTATTTTCTCAAGATGATATACGCTGAAACATGTTTATAGATGGATAAAAGGCAATCTAGAGAAATAAAAAATAAAGGGAAAATAATATTGAAGGAGTGAAATAATGGTTAAAATGGGATAAAGTAGGATCCCAAGGAGTTTGAGAAAGTAACTATGGACAAGGGAGAGGGGATAACTCTTCTCTAAGGTATACAAGAATGGATTTGAATGCAGTTATGTTAATATTAGGGTGAGGGTGTGCTGGGGGGAAATGGTAGAGGTTGAAGTAGTTCTCTGTTCAGGTAATCAATAAAATGCAATTCCAAGTTGCAGTCAAAGAGAAGCATAAGAGAAGTCACAATTTCTTAATAAGTAGATGAAAAAAAGAGCAATTTAACCTCTTTGTCAAATGTCAGGTTGGCCAAAAAATTTGTTTGTTTTTTTCCATAAGATTGCTCTAGTAGGGCCATCTTTAATTTAGGCTGAAACAATTTTGTTAGATTGTATTGTGAGAGCTGTCATATCAACATGCACTAAAAAAACCCATCATAATGGGTGAATTTTTGTGAAGCTATTTTAATATTGAAGATGGAAGAAAATATGCAACATTTTTGGTTTATCATGTTTTATTATTTAAAAAAGTAAAAATGTAACTGAAAGGTAAAAAAAAGATTTGTACAGTCTGTGGAGAAGATGTTATGACTGATCAGATGTGTCAAAGTGGCTTCCAAAATTTTATGCTGGAGATTTCTCGCTGGACAATGCTCCATGGTTGGGTAGACCAGATGAAGTTGATGGTAATCAAATCGAGACATTAATTAAGAACAATCAGTGTTATACCATGCAGGAGATAGCCAACACACTCAAAATATCCAAGTCAATAAAGTTATCTGTGAGAATGAAAAATATGTCTTTATTTTAGGGATAAAAAACATATTGTCTTTTTGGCTAACCCAGTAGAAATACAGAGAGGTAATAAGAATATTCTCCCCCAATAGTAGAACCTAGAGCCAGGCTTAAAAATTCAAAATGGAGATTATTTTCTCATAAATATAATAGACACCACTCACTTAGTGCTTCCTACATGTCAGATACTCTACTAAACACTTTGCAAAGGTGGCTTTTATTTTAATCCTCTTAACAACCCTATTTAATAGGTATTATTCTCTATGTTTTCATGAGAAAATTGAGGCTCATTAAAGTTAAATGACTTTCCCAAATTCACACATCTAGAAAGTAATATCAAAATCAACATTCTAAAATAGCCTCTGTGTCTTAAAAGCCTATACTTTTGAACAATATTCTGTTTTATTTGGATAGGACGACAGAGTACTATAAACTTTGGCCAAGGTAACTGGGTAATATGATAGTATATATTTTAACCTCAAATTCATATAACTCTAATTTCTGAATTTTTTCCATACATCAGTAATGATTACCTGTGACATTGCATGTGATAAACAGGTTGAGGGAAGGGGACTCAGTGGAGGAAAATTATGTGACAGAAAGCCATGAACCCAAGAATTTAAACTTTAATAGAGAAATCTCTCCTTTTTTAACACCCAAGGGAAGTCAGTAGAATAATTGCTGAGTCCAGAGGACTTTCTGTTTGGCTATTGTCCTTGCAGACTTCTCCAATTTCTTAATGGATCTCATTACTTGGAAATCTCACTATTCTGAGTTCTCTTTCCAATGAAACTCTCCTTATAAGTCCCATATTACTTCATTTAGGTAATATTATATATAATTTTTCTTTTCTGATTTTCTTTGCAAGTAAAGAGTAATGCACTCTAGTCAGTTGTCCAGGAGGCCTATTGCAGTGACAAAATATATGTATATATAAAATATGTGATAGATTAAAACATTTTAAAAATGAGATTACATATACCCACATACACACATAGATGTGCTACTTACTACATAGCAGATGAGTGACAGTTTTCAAGTAAATTTAAACACTTGTAAAATCAGATGAGCAAAATCACCAAATCACCGCAGAACTTGAATTCCTGAATGATCTCTGCAACTACAGTATATTTAATTAATATTTTTCTTTTAATGGAGGAAGGAATTAGTAAGTAGATGGCTATTAATAAATAGTCTTGATAACTTTTAACTTTTGAACAAAAATGGTTTCTGATACTAATTCCCTTTAAGAAATTTAGCCTCCAGAAGAAACCCTAACCGCAAATTATTTTTAAAGATAAAACACATAGATAGTTGAATCAATCAGAACTATTACAGAACCCATAAGGTCAAGTCCTAGCATCTTACCTTTTCAGTCCAGAAGTTCCACAGACAACATGATTGTTTTAATCATGGCTTTAAAAACCACAGTCACAATAACAAATCCTTGCATTATCTGACCATGTTTGCCAGTGATTCAGATATTCCTCATTAGCACTGGGAGGCCACCATGTGCTCTAGGCCCTGTTGGTGAGTCTGTCTACCTGATTAGTTTGTGTTCTCTGTGATAAGCCTGATAGCACTGAACTTATGTTGTGGGCAAAAGCTGTCAAGCAAAAAGAAAGAAAGAGAGAGAGAGAGAGAGAGAGAGAGAGAGAAAGGGAAAGGGAGAAAAAAGTTAACCCCATCTATATCTGTCACCTTTAATATACATAGTTACTGAACAAGGCAGTGAAAGATTTGGATTATTATACTTTCAGTATTTTTACATGTAATAAAAGTAGACTGATGAATTTGAAATGACTAGAAGGAAATCATAAAAAATGACCACTCATTTTACTCATATTAAATTCATAGCTTAGAACACTATGCCTAATAATTAGCTGTAGCTAATGAAACAAGGCACGTGTAATTGACAAGACTGTATCAGAGAGGCACACTCTATCATTTTCAGATACAGTACACTGCGTGTGCCAAGACTTTTATGAGGAGAAACTTGAACTAGGCAGAATCTACAAAAACAAAGGGAAAATAATACTTCCATTTTAGAAATACATGGTAGCTTTATAGATTCTGTGATTTTTAAATGTCTGACATTTTTATTAATGTGTTTAAATAAATGTTTAACTTAGCAAGATTATACTCCAGTATGTTTTGCTAAAAGTTCTCCATTACCCACATGTTTTATCTTTGGACTTTACAATCTGACAAATAAAAAATTCCAGAGTAGCATGTTGTGCACGCAGGTTTACTCAAGCACAACTGTTATAATCACCTGGGGCTGCTGAACTCTCAGTACAGCTGGTTTGTTGTAAATCAATTGCAGTCATTTCCTAAGGATTATGAATCACACTTTAAGAATGTGCTCTTATGTGTCTTAATTTGACGTTGGTAAAACTCCACTGGATTATAGGAACAATGTAGGGTTTCATTAGAAGCCTGAGATGAACCTTGTTAAAGGGCTAGGATATTCATCATTCAGGTCACGTCCACACTTCATTAGAAGCTGTAACATGAATAACTTACTCATACTCACCACTGTTTTTGACAACATCTGAAACCAAACATCAATACCAATAACAAGATGGGAAAAATAATTTGTCCAATCCTTAGGTCACCCTGCAGAAACAGAACTACGTAAAAAGTAAAGAAACTATTTAAAAACTGAGCTTAAAAAAATTCTACAACTCTGAACCCCCTAAAACATAACTCTGTCAGTTGTGTTGATATCCTTTAAGATATTTTAACATATGAAATGTGTTTTAGATATCATGTATTAGGAAAATATTGGGATAATAATAAAATGCACCTCTTAACATTTTAGAAAGCATGAGAATGACAGCACAGATATCCTCCCCCCTCCCCATCCCCAAGCTATATTGCAGCACTTTAAGCAAACAGGGAAAAAGACAAACTAAAAATGGATTACAAAGAAATACTGGCACAGTGTTCCGTATGTACCAATGAGTGTGGAAACTTATGTTCACAGCAACCCTGGAGAACCTTTTGCTTTTACAACCTGACAAGGCAGAGTGTTGAACACGGAAACTGAATAGTACTCAGGGTCAGTCGTCATCTGCCTCACAGAGCTCAGCACCAATGTTTGCAAAGAATCTTTGTTCCCCTCTTTTTACTTTCAAGTATTGTCTTTCAGTATCAAGATATATCTGAAAAGAATTCTAGCTAAAGCAAATGGAGTACTCTTCTGGCTAGCATTCTTGGCCTGAGTTTCTTATCAAATCATCTCCATAAAGTTGCTATTGCTGCTTAGTGGTAATTTTAATTGCATATCTCATTCTATTGCAAAATACAGGCAGCCTTCTGTCTTAGGCTTTTCCGAATGTATTTTAGGATTCTCTTTTAGGCTCTATCAGGATGTATTTTAAAAAGAACTGGAGAAATGGATTATTTACTATAGACCAAATGATTACAGCTAATGAAAACACCACATGCCAAGAGAATTTCATAGGTCAACACATCAAAGGAATCCTTTTGACAAAATTACATTTATAAACAAAAATAAAATGCTGTACAATTAGGCTTTCATTCTAAGTTTGAAAAATAATATATTTAATTCAAATGCTGCATCTTTGTGTTTTTAAAGAATTTTTAAAATTACAAGCTCTGTGAATACATTTGTTCTCTTTTATCTGAGCTAAACTCTGTTCACATTCTGAATGCATTTTAACCTTAACAATGAGCAAGTGATAATGACCTCAAGAGCCTGTTTAATCTCCTTTGACCCAAAAATAAAGGGCTTGAGAAACTTGAATTCATGATTTTTCATGATCCATGGGATGCCAAGGATAGCAGCTGAGCAATTTCATCATTTTTAAAAGCAAGATATATCCATAGAAGCTATTTTGTAAGAGTAATGTAGAGACTTTTGTTAGGTCCATTTATTCTTTTGGACTATTAAGAAATCAATTGGTAAGTAGCCACTGTAGTATAATAAAATTTTCTTTTACAACATTTTGTTAAATGTCAACATTTATATTAGTCTTCATCATTATGATCTTTTCCTTTCAGTATAAAACCATCATAGAATTAACTATCATGGAGCTCAATTTCACTCTTGGACCACAAATTCAAAAAATAGTGGTACTAACAGTCATGACAGGGATACTTAGAAATGGGTTATTTTCTGGCTCTTTTAATAATGCTAAGGTGATTAAATCCTTAGCTTGTATATTAAAAACATGTACTAAATATCAAGGGGATTACGTGGAATATTATAATTTAAAAATTTATCTTTTCACAATCAAGATTAAAATTGTACATGAGGAATTAAAGCTGTTAATGATATAGATTTGATAAACAATGTTGAATTTATGTTTAAGTTACCTATTTAAGTTACCTTAACTTTCATTAGTGCCCTTTACTAGAAATCTACTCAAATCTATCCTTAGCATCAGACATAAATCTTTTATAATTCTATTTCCTCATTTCCAAATCTACAATTTTTTTGCTTTTTGTAAGAGCACTAACTTCTGTTTCTAAAATTTAGTCCTCATTTATGCTTTAATATTTGTAGTTGATTTTGGTTTATATACTGTTGTGATTTTCTATGTGACTTTATAAATCATATTTATTACTTTTAGCTTATTATTTCATCACTTTCTATCAGTATTGGTCTTAAGGTTTCTGTCTAGCTTGACTCCCTGTGGCTTTACTTTCGTTATCTGTGAAGATGACAGCATCTAACTCCACCAGCTTCTTTTTCTTTTGTGTGCTTGTTGTCAAGCATTCTGTGTGTGTGTGTTTTGTACCGCCTCTTATATTTTTTAAGTCTGAGTATTTGTTTGTGGCGGTTTTTTTTGGCCATCTTTTTTTCCCACATACTACACTTGGGTCCTAAGCTTCTGAGGCTTCACTTCTGTTTTGCATTTCAGGTTTTTTTTTTTTTTTTGGTAGAACAAATACATAAAAAATTAGGTATAAGCATCAGTAGCATACAGAAAGGAGGAATAAAAAGTCTACAAAGTTTTACCTCAAATGAAAGACATGGCTTAGGATGCATTAATTCAAGGACATTTATCATTAAATATTTTCAACTATGTCTCCCTGAATGATTTAAAAATATTGAAATATGATGAACACAGAAAAAATATAAAAACTAAAATAAAGACTTTGTATAATACTTACCAGCTTCAGAAACAATGTTACTGGGGAATGAGCTTTGGGCAGTTACTGAAAATGTTGGCCCCCTAGGGGTATTTTCCATGCATGTACATTTGTTGCGCTATTTATGGAAAAACTGATGGAGACATTTTGACTCTGTCCTGTTATTATTGTTCATGAAAATCAGAGCTGGATGTTTTTCTTTCTCCAAAAAAGTACTTTTTTATTTGCCTTTAAGTCTATAAAATGAGATTGAGGAAAAAGGAGAAAGGACTCACTGACATGGACAACAGTGTGGTGATTGCGGGGGGTGGGGCAGGCATAAGGAAGTTAAATGGAAATGGAGAAGATACAATAAAAATTAAAAAAATAAAATAATGTCCACTATAAAAAGTTTTTTTAAGAAGACAAAACCAAATGTAGAATAGTAACCTTCCTATTGCTAATTTCCATTCCCTTTAAGCAAACAGCACAACCACCTCTCTTTTTAGTTCTCTGCCTTACCAATTTTGTACACTTTCATAATTTATATATTTATTACATGTTACATAGTATATTACACATCACATATATAATTATATATAATTTATATGTTTGCTTTATATATTCTGTATAGATTTACTCTATTTCTTGTTTATCTAGTCGAGAAAATGTATATTACCTCTTTTTTGGAAAAGATAAGAAATTTAGCTTACACAACTTCCTGTATTTCTCCCAATTCTCCAATTTCTGACTTATTTATAAAATTGTTACTTTCTTCCAGTGGTTTACATTATATTAAGTCATATACTAATGCTTGATTTACCAATAGTATCTATAGACTTCCATTCTATGAAAGATGATAGAATTAGAGTGCTTATTCATTCTTAAACCTGCCCTCTAATTTTTATATTTATCTTTTGAAAACTTAATTGCTACTTTTTAAATTATCAAGCCTTATAACATTAATTCTGTTTTAAAGTAATATTGTTTCCCAACTTTATTTAGAAACTTCCTTTTAAAAGTTAAAAGCCAATACAGTGCCCTTATAATATTATATGTAAGTCTTATTGTGTTTTCACTCACGTAAAGTGTAGAATTCATTTATTTTTAATATATTTACAGAGTTGGGCAACAAGTGCCATGATCTAATTTTAGAATATTTTCATTAACCCTTGTACCTGGTAGCTGTCACTTTTCATCCATAACCCTACCTTACCCCTAGGCAACCAGTCACCTGTTTCCTGTAGCTATTGGTTTGCCTATCCTGAACATTTCATACAAATGACATCATACAATACGGGTCCTTTTTGACTGGCTTCTTTCCCTTTTAATAAGTTTTTGAGGTTTATGCATACTGTAGCATGTATTGGTATTTTATTCCTTTATATTGTTGAGTAATCTATGGTATGAATATACCATATTTTGCTATATATCATGCACACTTTTTTGCCCAAAGTTTTGAGGGAAAATAAAGATGCACATTATATATGAGTAGTACTAATTCTATATCTATATAGATGTTTTTAACCTTTTATTTATGCTTACTCATTAGAAGGCTAACTCTAGAAAGCAATAACAATGTCCATATGCAGAATAATACTCTGGAATATGATCATTAGTTTTGTCTCTAAATATAAATAAATAAATGAATAAATAATTGAATTAAAAAATTAAAATGAAAGATTTTTTCTTTGAAAGTTTGGGTGAAAAATATGGGTGTGCATCGTACACAGCAAAAATGGTACCATGTTCGTTTATTCATTTATCTGTTATTAGACATTTTGGTTGTTTCCACTTTTGGTTTATCACTTCATCTGTTGATACACATTTGGGTTGTTTCTGCCTTTGGCTATTGTAAATAGTACCACTGTGAACATCTGTATACAAGTTTTTGTTTAAACACCTGCTTTCAATCTGTTGGGGTATATATCTAGAAGTGGGATTACTGAGTCATGTAGTAATTCTTTGTTTAATTTTAGAGAACATGTCAAAACATTTTCCACAGTGGCTGTACCACGTTATATTCCTACAAGCCATGTGTGAGGGTTCCAATTTCCATATCCTTGACAACACTTATTTTCCATTTTTCTTAATGGTCATCTTAGTGAATGAGAAGTAATATCTTATTTTGGTTTTAATTTTCATGTGCTTATTGGATATTTGTATATCTTATTTGAATAAATGTCTATTGAAGAATTTTTTTTCCCATTTTAAAAGTTGGTTGATTGGGAGTTTTTATTGTTAATTCTGTAGATTTTTACCTCTTACTTTTAAGTGTATAATCCACATTAATTTTTTTTGTGTGTATTGAGTGAAGTAGGAATAGATAATAATTCTTTTACATGTAGATATCAGCCATCTGTTGAAAAGATTTCTTTCCCCCTTTGAATTGTCTTGGTATCTTAATTAAAAATCTATGATCATAAATGTTAAGATTTATTTCTGGAATTCTATTCCATTGATTTATACATCTGTTCAAATGCCAGTGTCACAGTTTTGATAATTGTAGTTTTCAAGTAAGTTTGAAATAAACTCTTCTCAGTTTATACAAGATTGTTCTGAGTCCTTTGCATTTTCAAATGAATTTGAGGATCAGTCTATTTCTTCATTTTATTTCACCATGAAATTTTCTACTATTTTATTTCATTATTTATTTTACTTTGTTTACTCTCTCTTTCTGGAATCCTTATTAAGTAGATTCTGAGTTTCCAACTCATTAGGATTAGATGAATCCATCCTCTATATCTGCTGACTTTCCCCCGTCCCCTTACTCTCTACCCCTTTGCTTTTTGTGTGTATTCTAAGAGAAACTCTTAGTGGTTGCGGTTTTTTATTCACCTCTGAGTTATTTTTATTATACTATTAAATATCATACTTCAAAAAATACTATAAAATTTAAAATTCCCATGATTTAGGATGGACTCTTGCTTTTCACATATAGATTTCAGATCCTTTATTAATCATCTCCTTAACTGGGAATTTCTGTTAGTTTAGCTTAGTGCCTTCCTTTTGTGGTGTTTTTTAAGGCTTTTCTCCCAAAGTTTGGTAATTTGGTGAGGGGAGTTCATGTTTTCAGAACTCTTAACTATTCTCTGTGGATGTAGCTTCTGAGGATAGAATCTACCTTCTATTAATTTTGGTGAAAAAGTATGTCGCTTGTGTGTGACATAATTTTCTTCTTCATTTTAGTGTTTTGGTATATCCTATGAATTCAGTAACTCCTTGGGTAAATGCTTAGCATGTCGAGATTTCCGTACTGTTGTATCTAGCTTTTGGTAATTAATACTACAGCCTGCTCTACAGCTCAGATAGGACAGGGAAAGGGCCACTGCAGTGGCTCTGACTATGGTTTTCTATAAATCATCTGTTGTTTTTCCCAGGGGCCCTTTCTGTTCATTTTATCCATTACTAGGGTCTTGGATTGCTTCTACTGCTGTAGCAATCTTTTATACTTATATGTCAATTTCATTGGGTTTGCGTTCTAGTTTTTCAGGAATTTCTCATCATTTCCAGTCCATTTATGGCTATTTTTTCATTTGTCAACTCCTTTATATTTTGACCATTTTAAAATACTTTTTGTTATATTTTAGTTGGAGAGTTATGTAGATAGGATGTAAGTTTTCTAAGTGTGTCATTGTGATACAAATTTGACACACAGACAGTTTTAAACATATTGAACCCTAATAGTTTTATAACAGGAAGTAATTAATTGTATATTTGTGGACTTGTATGTTGATTGTATTTTCTGTATATAAATCCCTGTATTCTACTATAGGAATAAATGGTATCTATGTACTTAAATATGTGTTTTGTATTTTGTGTCTGTGTGAGGGAGGAAGGGAGGGTAGGATGGAAGGAGAGAGAGAAAAAGAGAGAGGGAAAGGGAGAGAAAAGAATTGATTGTATACCTGATTGTCACAATTAAACTACCCTCCCTGGCTATAACTATTCTATTTAAGATATTTACATGTAAATATCTTAAATTAAAACTATTTAAATTATATTGTATTTAAGCTATTGAAAGTAAGAAAAGAACAAAATTAAAGGAAAAATAAGAACAAAAAGGAGTATTTCCAGGACACATACCCACTTAAGAATAGAAGATGTAAAGCTAATGAAAAAAATACAGAAATATATTTCTATGTCTTTCTATGTGACCATGTGTGTATCTACATTGTACTTTCTGTTATATGTTTTCAATCTGAGTTATAAATTTTAAAAACTTGTGTTCTTATTCTCACAATTATCTCATGTTCAATTTTTTTAAAGTTGTTTCATAGAAGAATGAAGCTGTCCAGTAAAGTTGTTTAGTTCTGATATGATAAATAATGTTATATTTAAACTAATATTGAAGTTTGTTTAAAATATCTTTACATATTAAAGGGGAAAATAATTTTAAGATAACTCTTATAGAAGGCCAAGTTATAAACAGAAACTGCTGGAAGGCTCACCCCAGGGAGGGTATTTCTATCTAAATCATGCAGTGATTGAAGCGGAAAATACAAGGTGGAGTGAAATGATAGTAAGTACAGTTGCCACAAGAATAATTTTTTATTGGATAGATATTATGGTCACTTGACAAAAACTTCATTGATCTCCCTCTGGCACATGTTCCCCTTTATTTTCCATGAAAGGTAGAGCAAATGAGAACAAAGAGCATTTCAGAAGTGAGTCTCACAGTTCTTAGGAATCTGCATGTTAAGAAGGCCAGTTTACTCCTTGGAGACAAATGGTTGGCAGAGTCAGCAAGAGTTGGGAGTTAATCCACAGAGTTCTCCAGAGAAAAGCCCTTCTTTTAAGAATATAAGGCTGAAACCTGAGATTTTGATTCCAATGCACAAACTCAAAGGGCCCAGAACAGACCGTGTATCTACGGTGTAAGAAAAGCAGGCACAGATGCAGGCGTGTGGCATCTGGACTCTGAAGCTTAAGGGATTGAACTCTAATGAGCTCAGTTCATAGCAAAATATAAATAGACTAAGTAAAGCTTAATAAAACACTTTAAGTTATATGGATCTTCACATTTATTTGTCTTCTGTATTTTAGGGCCTACATTATACCTATTGATTAAGATTAATTTAAATTTAGATAATTTCTCTTTAGTCAGTTCTTGCTGTCTACCAAGCTGGTGCTGTGATAAATGTGGAGAACAGGCATGGTTACTGCATTCATGGAATTAAGTCAATAGAGTTTATGGCATTAAACAATCAGTTGAAAATAGACCAATAAATATCATCATAAGGAAAGCACAGGGTACTATAGGAGCATATAGCAGGGGTACCTCACTGAGTCTCAGAGTAGTGTGAGATTTAGGAAAGGTTTCTTAGAGAAAACGATTAAAGATAAGTGAATGAACAAAAATAATTAGTTAGATAAAGAGAAAAGTTGGGAGAGGCAGAAAGAGGCAGAATATTGCTTAAAATAAAGAAAATAACAAGTACAAAGCCTTTAAGAGAGCATTACAGGTTCAAAGAACCGAAATAAGTTAGCTATGGCTGGACTAAAGGGAAGAGCAGTAGCAAAAGCCCAAGGTGCTCAAGGCTGGGTAACAAGGGCTTCGTGGCCATCGTAAATTATTTAGATGATCCTGAAAGAAAAGGAAAGCCAGTGAGCCATTCTAATTTGTGTATTGTCCCTACTAGGATTGTGAAGAAAGATCACTCTGTTATGTGGAGAATATGCAGGTGAGATGCAAGCCTGTAGGAAATGAAAGCTGTTAACAAGCTTTTGTTGTAATCTATGTAATGGTGTTTCACACTGGTATTATAGCAATATGGATGGAACAATTTGGACAGATGAGGAAACAGAAGGTAAAACTCCAGAGGATTTGGTGATTAATTATATGTGGGATTGCTGGACAAAGAACAATCAGTCAGTCATGTTACCTGGATTCCTGACTAGGGCAACTAGAATAGTGGTATAATTCACTAAGTTTGGACCCATTAGGTATCATCAGATAAATTCTGTAATTCAGTGTTACTGTTGATTGGCTAGTTGCCTTCATTCCAGAAAGGATGTTGAGCCTTAGAGAGTTTGGATGACTGTCTTACATGACATCCCTAGTTACTAAGTGGCATGTTATGGTCTCATTCAATCTAATGTTTTAGTAGATAAGACATTTTTATTTTCCATTATTTGCATCTCAAGTTATCCTAACCATTTAACTTATTCATTGGATTGTCAGAATGTATTTATTGCATTTACAATGGGTAAGCACTGAGGATTAAAGTCAGTAAAGTGCAGGTCCTGTCTTTAAGAAGCTGGCAGCCTAGATTATGCAGCAAGTGGTGACTGGAAGAATCACCCTGTCTGAGACTTGCCTTACAACTACGTACTTATTCAGTGGGAAATGTTAAGTTCTCAAGCATCGTCTGAGGAGCAATGTTAAATTTCAGTCTTCGCATGTTTTCCTTTTTTCATTATATTGGGAAATTTTTTAAAAAGGGAAAATGTGTATTGTGGCAGAGTGAGTTTGTTACCTTTTAATATCTATTCTCCCCCGCCAGAATCCCAATGTTTAGCTCAGCAAATTGACATGCCATTTAAAAATGACATTTCCTAGTCCATCTGACAGCTAGGTATGGCCACCTGGTAAGTTCTGCACAACAAGAAGCAAGGAGAGCTATCCTGTGGGACTTCTAAGATGACTCCTTAAAGAGAGGACATACACAGTTCTCCCCTTTTTTCCTCTCCTGCCACTGGAAGTACAGATGCAGCAGCTGGAGCTTAAACAGCCAGTTTGGAATCTATAGGTAAGGGTGACAAACCAGTGGCAGCACAGCTGTGAGCCAGAAGACACCTTGATGCATGATGGTATCACAGAGCCCCCATAAATGTCTGGGATCAGAAACATCAGACTTTTATGTGAACAGCATAAATTTCTATTTAATTTAATCACATAAAATGTTTTAATAAGTATTCAAAAACTATTCCTAACTTATACTTCCCTAATCAACAAAGTAAAGAATCTGAAGATGTTCAGGAACTATTTTTGAGTTAATTAAACCTCAGCTAAGAGACTGCCTCTGCTCTTATTAAATGGACAACCCCAGGGTAAACATTTTAAGGGCTCTTTGTATTTTTGTTAGTTAAGTGGAGAACCAGAAAAGGAAATTACTTCCCACTCAGGAAGTTCACAGGCTGTGGGCAAAGGTTGCATGATTTTATCTCTGATATACTTAGTGAAGTAGGTCATTTGTGAATTGGTCTACTCTTACCTTTGTGCTCTGAGGAAAACAGCAGCAGTGATGCGCCCCAAGGCTACTAGATCCCAGTACACACATGACAAAAGAAAACCAGAACCTTCTGCTCAGGTTTCTTCCCATGAGCTAAAGATACATCTCTCCTCGTCGAAGACTGGAATTGTTCACCTAGTTCCAATAGTTATTAGCAATAACCCAGTTATTGCTCTGTATGCCTTGTCCTACCTGTCCCTTTATCAGCTTATCTGTATTGATAAGATAAATTGGTAAATTGGTACCAATTGGTGAATTGGTAAATTTGGCATAAAAATATTTTTGGTTTTGTTTTGTCATCTTGATTACTACTGTATTCAGATCCCATCTCTATTTCTTCGTAAGAAGAAAAGTTGTATTTAAGGAAGAGACTCAATGTTTATTTCAACAGGTTCATAATTAAGTGCTCATTTTAATAGGTTGATTTGAGCTTTCAAAAATGCTATAAATTTATCTAACCAAAACTTCTTTCCTATATAGAATGAAAGAGAAAATGAAAGCATAGTATTTTCCCCATATCCTGGAATATTTTCATGTACCAAATTCCATAATAAAACATGACAATATATCTGCATTTTTGGTAGTGAAGATTCATGACAAATGATGTTTCTACTTCATTATGTATCTTAGGAGAAGAGAGAGTACAACAGTTAATTTATGATTATATCATAAATCCCTTATCAATTGTGATCACACATGTGTGACATAAGAATTAACTTTATACTATTTCTGAGGAGAAAATAAATTGTTGATAAAACAGGAATCACTCAATACTTAAGATATCTAACAGGTAATTGATTCACAGCTTTATCTTCTTTAGTCTTAGAAGAATAATTCTCCAGAAATGACAAACATTGCCAACTATTTTTTTCCCTAGAAAATATAATTGTGAAATAGCCAATTAGGCTCAGAGTTTCAGATCAATATTTTCACAGCCCTTCAAGGTGAAGCATTCTTTTGATAGTGGCCAAAACCGTGGGCTACATTAAGAACAAGATTTTCAGCCCTGGCTGGCGTAGCTCAGTGGATTGAGCGCGGGCTGGGAACCAAAGTGTCCCAGGTTCGATTCCCAGCCAGGGTGCATGCCTGGGTTGCAGGCCATAACCCCCAGCAACCGCACATTGATGTTTCTCTCTCTATCTCCCTCCCTTCCCTCTCTAAAAATAAAATAAATAAAATTCTAAAAAAAAAAAAAAAGAACAAGATTTTCAATAAGTGACTTAGCACTGCAACTAGCACAGTGTAACGAGTGACACGTCTGTAATACTACCAGAGTAGTAAGTGGAATTTAATACTACAAATGCTGTTACATTTTCACTCCCTCTTTGATGATTTGCTTTACATTAATATAAATGAAGTAAAATTAATACTCATAATATAGCAGCCCATTTAATTTGGTTGAATATGTTTTGACTGTTTTCAAGTAATGAATTTAGTAAAAATGAGAATGTGGTGACATTATTTGTAATTTTAGAACAAATAATTTTGTGTACACTTTTTAATTTCTTATCAATTTCTTCCATTCTCTCAGATGCAAGACAATATATCTTAAATGTTAAAAGATGTCAATTTTTAGTAAATACTTTTTATCATATATATTTTAAAAAGTCCTGGGGAAAATACCATTTACCTTCTAGGAACACCACTTGGAAATAAAAAGCACCTCATTTCCATTGTAATGAAGAGTATGTCACTCTGTTTATCACTAAGCATTCCTACTCAGTTTATTTCAGAAAAATATAGTTTGCTAATTTTTTCCTCTCATGTGCTTACAGAGAAGACTGTATGTACTTTAAATGGAGCCTGATACTAAACATTAGAAGTCACCTGAAAGAAAGAAAACATCTTTGTAAAAACTTTTTACTTAAAGAAGAATTTATCACAAAATATTTACCAAAATGAAAACAACCCCCCAAATCTTTGAGTTAGCTCTTCTAAAGCAATGGAACTTAAAGTAGAAAACATGGCTAAATTGATGAGCAAAAAATATATGTGATATTATCACTGAAGGAATCGGTAAGTACAGTGAAGAGGGTTGGGACAGTTCTGAGGAGAACGTCTGTTTTGCAGTGATAATCATGCGTTCTGATCATGGTCACAGAAGTAGGCAAAGGTCATAGTGGGACAGAAAGCTCAAATCATTCCTGTGCTTAATCATCAACATGATTTTAAATTCCACAAAAAAAATTAAGTAAGTAAATGTTGCATTCTTTTGGGGGGCTGCAGCTGGGCAGCTTCGTTCAACTAAACATGAAAGTGTGTGGGAGCATATTATCTCTTGTCTACACTTCACTATTTGCAGTTTTATAGACCTGATGTCCAAATGTTCAACAAAATTGATGCACATTGATTTTGACACACAACTTTTGAAGGAACAATGAAGGGAAACTAGGCTGGGTTGGGGGGGCAGGCAATTTCTTCAGAGGCATGATTTGCAATCTCATTTTTCTGGCATAAGGGCCAGAAGAGGGTAAAGTCCCTAGTGTTTGGGTCGAGGGTATGTGTTATGCAACAAAGAACTGAGAGGGCTGACATCCTTCTCAGGAAGGGTGAGAGGGAAATGTATAATACGGCTAACAGATTCCAAATGGAAGCTATACTCTGCTCTCCTAGGTTCTGAATGTGTGCTTTGTAGTCAGTCTGAGTTCATTCCTTGTGCTATATGGACAGGTATGTGCACCGTGCTCTGATTGCACTCATTTCTAAGGGAAGTCTCAGAGGAGAGGGAAAGAACGTGACCTGGAGGGGACCATTTGCTTTTCTTTGATTGGACTCTGGAACTTGTGACTTTTGGTCATAGCCCTAAGACTTGCTTCTAGCCCTGGCCTGACTATGTTGGGTTGCTGGCAATGAAAAACATTGCTTTACTTAATCCCAAAACAATATCCATGGTTCCAGCATTCTTACCAGAGTATAACCTTGAAAGTGTGTCTCAATAGTTTTAACAGTTTCCTATGGAATGCTGAGTCCCATATTTTGAATTTTGTTCTGTTTCTCTTAAAGAAGAGATTAGACCAGCTTTCATACATACAAGAGAGCTAAACACTCTTATATGTGGAAGTGATTGCATATAAGATAATTTTTAAATCGTATGCTATATTTCAAAGTAATAGTAGCAAAACAACAAGAACAAAGATACTTCTTTGTATAAATATAGCCACAGATTAAAAAACTGCCACACCTTTCTCACAGAAGGCTTAATTGCTCCTTTTTATTGCTCACCATTCCAGTCGCTATTAAGAGGATATTATTATCTACACAGAGACTGAATTCCCTTCTGCCTGATGGGTGAATAATGCCTGCTCACCCCCCACCCTGAATGATGCCTAGATTCTGGGCTTTACATTTGTTTATTTATTTATTTTTTTACCCTTTCTTAGATACTGACCCCAGATGATGCCTTTGACACTTCTATTATTATTTCAGGGGACAGGATTAATGGCAGGACATTATTATAGTAATGTCCGTGTTAGGATGATACGGATGAGACTATGGTACTGTGGGTAGAAATGAAGGGAGGATTCAAAGAGCTTTCCCATAAAAATGGAATTGACAGACCCTGATAATCATCGATGCAGAGATACGAAGTCTCAAATCTTTCAAGCATGAGTTTCTTAGGAAGAAAAAAAAAAACTGGTGACACTAAGGAAGTCAAACGGGGAACCTATTAGAAGAGGGAAATAATGTGTTTTTTGTTTGTTTTAAGCATGGTCAAAGTTGTGTTAAATATCAAAGTCATCATTTCTAGGAGATATTTGGGATGGTAGCTTAAGGCTGGAGTCGTAGAAAAAGTATTTGAGAACTGCTTATATGGGCCCCAATGTGAGTGTCATGAGCATTCACTGAGGAGAGATGCAGAGAGAAAAACAGGAGTCTGGAATCTGACCTTTGGGATGTGTACACATTTGCAGAGCAAGGAGATGAATTAAAGAAGGTGGCAAAAGAGCCATATGAGAGGGGGGAGGAGATCTGCATAACTTCTCCTTGCCTCCTGAAAGAGAGCAATAAAGTGAAAGTATAAAAACAGACACATTTTCCCCTGGTTTTTCTTAGCTATAAGTCATTCATATGGATGTTGTTTCTCTTCAGACTGTAACTCAGCATCATGAAGTAATGGTGAGAAAGAAAATTTATTTGATTGAGATTATTTTTTTCTGAGTTTTATAATATACTATCATGTTCATATGTTGTGGTAGTCATGGAAATGTGTCACTCAGAGCTCTTTCAAGAGACACTGAGGCAAGAAGCAGAATGGCTGACAGCCCTAGCTGCTGTCTCTGGTTCTACAGCTGTGTTGAGAACAGTGTTCAGTGGGCTGTTCCCAGGTTACAGTCTGTGGCTACTAACTTCCTGCTCAACACTCTCTACTAGGAAGCTTGCTTGGAGATGGCTCACTGGCCTGGCAGAGATTTCCTCAGAATGGGACTATTGTTTGAGGCTCTTCTTTCCTCCCTCTTCCTCTCTTTCTTCTTTTGCATGAATTGATCCTGCTGTTGCTGATGCCTCTGTTCCCCTTCACAGGTGTTTCTCCCATTACATCTCTTGGTGACTGCTTCTCAGGACCTGACTGACACACACATCAAACCAGGTTTAGTAGATAACCTGGGCAACCCTGGTAGCCCTGACCCCTCAGAAACAAGAGCCTGCCCTCGCCCCCTAAAATGTTTATTTGAAATTGTTTCCCCTAAAGATTTTAAGACGTTTGTATTCCATTTGGAGTAAGATCTTTGCAGAAAAACCTAGACTAGACTGGATTGGATAATACATGGTCTTGACTCGACTATATTTAGCTTAATTGGATCATTGACTTTATTTCATTAACCATGCCCATTTGGAAAAAACAGCTGATCTGCATAGTTTAAATTTGCTTCTATCCTTTTAAGAATTCTTTTTAACTGAATTTATAGTAACTGTTCTGAAGAACCACTGATTTTTTCAAATAATTAATAAATAAAAATCTTTGTATTATTTAGAGAAACTTTTGAAAAAGTTAATAAAAATATAAGTCAAATAAAGTTTTCAAATTAGAAAAATATAGGGGCATTTCATATGGCAGATGAACAAACCCAATTAATGAAAATGAACATGTTCTTAAGGAACAACTAACTACTTTCTGGGAATGGGGTGGACAATTTAAAAGTTATTTTATCAGATAGTTTCTCAAATGAATGAGTGGATGAAGTAATTGATTATGCAAAATTGAGAAAAGAATTTTAAAATCCACAAATAGTTTGGCATGAAAATAAGAATTTCCAAATAAATTGCCATGTCAGAATAATAAATGACAACATAACTGTGTGAGTAAATGCAACTTTTCAGTAAATATCACGTGTTCTGTTCAAAAGAGCTAATTGGCATACAGGAATCTGGCTTTAACTGCCAGCTGGCTATGTAATATTGGACTTCCATTAACCTCTTTGTTCCTCAGATTTCTTAACTGATTGATAAGTCTCTCAAAATTTAATCTCTTTATATTTTCAGTTCTTTTCCAGGAGATTATGCACTAAGCAAAAATCCCCATTTTTGTAAAAGTTTGATGAGTATACATTCAATATCAAATAGATACAAGAGTCATATTACAAGGTTTGCAAATTGTATACACCTACTTCCACATTATTTCAGATCCATTCTTCATCTACCTCACATTTGCATTTGGAATTCCTTTGAAGATGGTGGTCCTCTCATTTTCTGCAATGTGTGCTATAGTAGTTGTTAAATAAACATTGTGGGTTTGGGTTGACTATTTTGCATCAGTAGAAGGATTGTGAGGCACTTCAGTCATGGTTGCATGTGAAAACACTTTTATAGCAGATGTTAAATAAATATTTGGAGAATTGGATTGAATATCCTATATCACTAGAAGGATTATAAGCGGTTTCTAGTCGTGATTGCTTGTAAGAATACTTACTGAAGGTTAAGATTTGTTTAGTACCAAAGGTATATGAATTCAGTCTTCTGAAAAGATCACAAGCTATGTTACTCTCTAAAGCAGTCATAAAACATGAAGCATTCACTCGCATGTATATTTTATTAACATATATATAAATAGTAGAATGTATACCTGTCCAATAGTGATATAAATGGTATTCTTTGTTTATGAAAAATGGAGGGGTAATAGTACTTAATCTTGTTTAGTATGTATATGACATTATTAGGAACTTTATAACATCAGTTCAATAACCTCTCACAATGATTCCATGTCTCACCCCTTCTAATTTCAGTTGAGGAAACTCAGAGGGGTTAATAAATTGTCCCAAACCACATTTATATTAAGGGGTAGAGCCAGGCCTTGACTGGGTAGCTCAGTTGGTTAGAGCGTCATCCCGATACACCAAGGTTGCAGGTTCAATCTCTGGTCTGGGCACACACAAGAAGCAACCAATGAGTGCATAAATAAGTGGAACAGCAAATTGATGTTTCTCTCTTTCTCAAATCAATTAAAAAAAAGAGGTAGAGCCAGAATTCAAATTCAGTGAATCTATCTCCAGAGCTAAAAGGTTTTCCACCAAAACAAAGAAATATACACTTACAGTATTGGCATCTGAAAAGGAAACATAAAGGAAAGCCAATTAATTTTTTAAAAAAATAGTAATATTTGACAGGCCTTGACATACCAGATTTTAAATAAACTACAAAACTCTACCACGGAAAAGAATGTGATATTGGTGAAGAACCAGATCATTGAAACAGAGGGAAAATAGTGCCATATATGCATAACAATTTTATTTGCAATAAAGTTGGCATCTCTAATCAACGCAAAAATGATATATTGCCTAAACAAACAATACTGGGACATTGAAAATGAAGCAGGAGGACAATGAGTGTGATATAGATTCCATCCTGTGCTCACACATACATGTACACACAAACACAACTCTCAGCTATTTTAAAAGCTAAGCACAAGCAAACAAATTTCTGACGTTTGTAGAAGGAAGCAAGTTACTTAATGATCTTGATGTTCCATTATCTTGAGTTGAAATGTGTGTGTTAGTGTGAGGACATAGGGTGAAATTTCAGTTATAACAAAAGACTGACAGATTTGACTTAGAAAAAATTTAAATCTTCCCCAAGATAAAATTTTAAAAAGCAGCATTAGCAAAACTGTATGACTAAAGGCTAAAGACTAAATATATTTACATTCTCTGTATGAGGGCATTTGGGAAAAATAACAAAGGCAAGAAAGAAGGGATTCAAGGGAATAAAAGATATGAAAATATATCCAACTTCACTAATTGTTAAGGTAATGAAATCAAAATGAATACTTCCTTTTGGTCACACACTGAAAATGATTTAAAAAATTATAATCTAAGATTTTGACAAAGGACAAAGAAAATATATTCTAATCAACTATTGATGAGGGTGTAATTTGGTAAACTTTTCTAAAGGATACTTTTTCATATCTGTCAAGACTTAAAATGTTCCTGCTGTTAGAGTTAATGATTCCACTTTTATTAGTTTATACTGTAAACATTACTGCTGGTTTTTAAGTGGTCAGGGCAGTCAAATATCAGCATTCAGTTTACTTGTAAGGCACCAGAAGGAAGATTTGGTATATTTTCTACGTAGGAATTTAGGAACCAGGTAGCTTAAACCTGGGATAATACCAGAGGATCCTAGTGATTTGAGAATAAATATCACTTTAAATGAAGACCAAATATAATGGACCTCATTTAATTAGGAAATTTTCTTGAGAAAACTAAATATTATTAAAATAAATTTTATCTATGTGATAAAATTTAGATTATAATTGCTTCTGTGGGCTATTTCTTAGCACAAGATATGAATCAAAACATGGCACTTTTTAAAGTGCACGACTTTATAAATTTGACTTGTGCAACTACTACAACTAAGATGGGGAACATTTCCAGCACCCCAAAAGTTCCCCAGCTCCTTTGAGGTCCATCGTCCCCATTCTCTCTGTCCCTGGCCTCGGGCAATCTCTGATCTGCTGTCACTGTGCATTAGTTTTGTATTTCAAATAAATGAAATCAGTCAATATATTTTAAATTCAAGGACTCCTCCATTCTGATAAACTGCTGTTTTCCAAGGTGTTTCTCTCAGTTCTCACACTCAAAGTGGCAAGACTTCACTTTGCCTTGCTTTCCCCTGCTGGTTGTTCCAGCTCTAGTGCATGAGCCCCCGAAGGCAGCACTCCTGGTCTGGTTTTAAACAGAAGAACCAGAAAAGTTAAGTATTTCTAACTTGAGGCAAAACTTGATATATTTGGAGTAGCATTTTCAATAACTTTTTATGATAATATGATGTTGAATTCCTCATTTATGGCTTTTGCAACAAAATCATCAAGAGAACCTCAATCATTCCAAAAGCCTTTTTGCTTTAGTTGTAAAATAATTATTTCAAAACATCTTTCATGTACTCAGGGTTGCCAGTGTCCTTGCTGCCCATGTTAACTGGTTTAACTATGGCTTATATCCAGTGTAATCATTTTTGTGATTTTAGCATTTCTCCAGTCTCTCAGCATGAAATACATTTCCTTATGTGAAATTTGTGTTATCCTTTTAAAAATCAATTTGCATTAATATTGCATTATATTTCAAAACAACAGATTCAAATGCAGTATCCAATAATGAACAGGACACAGACAATAAAGATGTGGTGGGGGGGAGAGATGCCGGTACAGGACATGGGGGGGAAATCTGAGAGAGGACTGCTTTCAGAAGTGATCACTTTTGTATTTTACTTTCTTACACAATAAAATTGTAGAATTCTAGATAAATATTAACATATTTATTCAAACAAATGTATTATAGTATAGATTTTCATAGTGCAAAATTTGATGTACTTCAATGTCCCTTAATAAAACATCAAATAACTTAAGATATATAACATGTAGTACTCTCCATTTGTTAATTTATTCACCCACTCATACATTTGACAAGCATTTATTGAGTTACTATTGGGTATGAGGCCCCAAACAGACTGACTTCCAGGTTTGTCAATCAACTGGATCTAACTGACATTTATAGAAACTTCAATCAGCAACAGCAGAATACACCCTCTACTCAAGCTCATATGTAGTGTTCACCAAGATAGACAACATTCTGACCCACAAAACACACCTCCAAATATTTAGTATAGTGTACATCATAAAATGTGTGTTCTCAGACCATAATGGAATTAAATTAGAAATCCATAACAGAAAAAAGAGCTGAAAAATCACGAAACAGTTGGCTATAAAGCATCATATATCTAAAAACACATGAGTCTAAGAATAAGTCTTTACAGAAGCTGAGAATACTTTTAACTCAATGAAAACAAGAATATAACTTAAAGTTTGTAGGGTGCAGTGAAAGCAGTGCTGAAAAAGATTTATAGCATTGAATGTGTATATTAGTCAAGATTAAAGTTATAAAATCAATTACCTAAGCTTCCATTTTATAAAAGTAGAAAAAGAAGAGCAAATTAAACTCAAAGTAAGCAGAAGAAAAGAAATAATAAGAATTAGAGCAGAAATTGGTGAAACTGAAAACAAAACAATAAAGAAAATCAAGAGGTCAAAGCTAATTTTTTGAAAAGATCAGTAAAATGGATAAATCTCTAGTGAGGCTAACCAAGGAAAAAAGACACAAATTACTAATATCAAAAATGAAAGAGGAAATATCACTATTGATTCCATAGACATTAAAAATAAAATAAAGGAATATTGTTGATAACTCTATGCCCATAAAGTTGATAACTTAAATGAAATTGACCAATTCCTTTGACAGACACAATCTACCAAAATTCACACATAAATAAGTTACCCAAATAGGTTTATTTTGATTATTAAAAATTCAGTCAATATTGCATAACCTTCCAAAATCAAAAGCATTAGACCTAGATCATTTCACTGGTAAATTCTACCAAACATTTAAGAAAAAGAATGATACAAATTCTCTACAATGTGTTCCAGAGAATAGATTCAGAAAGAACATTTCTTAACTAATTCTATGAGGCCAGTATTTCTATAATCCCTGAACCAGATATGGATATCACAAGAAAGGAAGCCTATACACCAATACCTCACATAGTCTTTTATGAAAAAAAAATCCTTAACAAAATACCAGCAAATTAATTCTAATGATATATAGAAATAATCACATACCATGACGAAATGGGACTTATCCCAATTGTGCAAGGCTGGGCTGGCTCAACATTTGAAAATCAGTTAAGGCAATCTAACTCTTGATCAGGAGGCTAAGGAAGAAAAATGATATGAACCTATCAATAGATGCAGAAAAAGCATTTGGCAAAATCCATCAGCCATCCATAGTAAAAACTATCAGCAAAAATAGGAGTAGAGGGGAACTTCCTCAGTGCTATAAAAAAACATTTACATAAAGTTGAGGGGAAAGAAAAAAGAGTATGAGAAGTGGATGGTATAAAAAATTTCTGAAGGTCAACAGTGCTACCTGCTACATGAAGTCAAGGAGGTTATAAGTCAGCCCATTGCATCTGAAAATTAAGAGGTCATTCACGTTATAACAAGATGGTGTTAATGAAGAGGTGAGGCCAAAACATACTTAAGAGGGCTAAGAAATCAAAGAGAAGTGAAAAAGTTAATAAACTTTTTTTTCCCAAGACTGTTATTTGTTAAGAGAGGAATAAGTGAAGTAGAAGAGGATGTAAGCAGAGTCTGAGGAAGGGTATTTTCTTAAGAGGGAAGACTGTGTCTGTCAAGACAGGTTAAGTTACACTGCAGCAATTAAAAAAACAAACTCTGAAGCTATATTTTTCCCTTTACATTAAAAAAATCTACTAAAAACTTAGAGTTAACATCATGCTAACATCATGCTTAGTGGTAAAAAAACAAACAAACAGGTGTTTCCCTGCTAAGGTCAGCAACATGGCAAGAATTTCCAATCACCAACCTTTATTCAACATTATACTGGAAATCTTAACTATATAATAAGAAAAGGAAATAACAGGAAACACTTTAGGAAGAAAGAAAAAAAGTTGTCTTTGTTCACTCACAGATGATGTGATTATCTGTATAGAAAGAATCAACAACAACAACAAAAGGATCCTGGAACTAGTTGATTATAATAAGGTTACAGGATACAAGGCTAGTATATAAAAGTCAATCACTTTCCTATACACCAGAAATGAACTATTGGAATTTAAAATTAAAGTCACAATACTACTTACATTAGCACCAAAAAATGACTTACTTAAAAATAAAATGAATTTGTTCAAAATCTATATGAGGAAAACTACAAACCTCAGATGAAAGAATCAAAATAGATCTAAATAAATGTACAGCTATTCCATGTTTATGAATAGGAAGACTCAATATTTGTTCAGATGTCAGTTCTTCCCAAGTTGATCTATAGATTCAATACAAACTCAGTCAAAATACCAGCATGTTATTGTTTTTGGATATTGACAAACCGATTCTCAATTTTATATAGAAAGGCAAAACCCCAGTTAAACAACACTAAATAACACAATACTGAAGAGGAAGGACAAACTTCCAATACTGACACCACCTGGCTTACAGGTTTGCTATAAACTACAATAATTAAGATGGTATGGCAATGGCAAGAGAATAGGCAAGTAGATCAGTGGAACAGAATGGAATACCCAGAAACTGACACATAAGTATAGTCCAATTTTTAACAAAAGAGCAAAGGCAATTCCATGGAGAAAGGATAGTCTTCGATAAATGGTTGTGGAACAAATGTACATGAATATGGAAGAAAATGTAGACCCTGACTGTACACCTTCCACAAAAATGAACTCAAAGTGGACCATAGATCAAAATGTAAATGAAAACCCACAAAACTTCTAGAACATGAGATAAGAGAAAATTGATGCGATCTCAGGTTCAGTGATGACTTTTTAGATATAACAGCAAAAGCATGATCTGTGAGAGAAATCATTAGTAAGTTAGACATCATTAAACTAAACAATACCTGCTCTGTGAAGAACACTGCCTAGAGAATGAAAACATATTTTATATTGTTAGTTTATACAATGATATAGTTGATATGAGAATATGTCCTCATTTTCATCTTACAAAAATGTATATTTGTTTTATGTGTTATTTTATATTTTATTTTTAAAATATATTTTATTGATTATGCTATTACAGTTGTTCCATACTTCCCCCCTTTATTCCCATCTGCCCTGCACACCCCCTCCCACCATCATACCCCCACCTTAGCTCATGTCCACGGGACATACATATAAGTTCTTTGGCTTCTCCATTTCCCATACTATTCTTAACCTCCCCTGTCTATTCTGTACCTATCATTTATGCTTCTTATTCCCTGTACCTTTTCTTCCATTCTCCTCACACCACCTCCTTGCTAATAACCCTCCATATAATCTCCATTTCTGTGATTCTGTTCCTGTTCTTAGTTCATTTTTGTTCTTGTTATAGGTTCAGTTGTTGATAGTTGTGAGTTTCTTGTCATTTTACTGCTCATATTTTTTATCTTCTTTTTCTTAGATAAGTCCCTTTAACATTTCATATAATAAGGGCTCTGTGATGATGAACTCCTTTAATTGACCTTATCTGGGAAGCACTCTATCTGCCCTTCCATTCTAAATGGTAGCTTTGCAGGATAGAGTAATCCTGGATGTAGGTCCTTGCCTTTCATGAATTCAAAGACTTCTTTCCAGTTCCTTCTTGCCTACAAGGTTTTTTGTTTGTTTGTTTGTTTTGTTTTTTGAGAAATCAGCTGATAGTCTTATGGGAACTCCTTTGTAGGTTACTATCTCCTATTTCTCTTGATGCTTTTAAGATTCTATCCTTATTACCCATGTTTTATGTGTTTTTATAGTAGAAAAAATAAGGAAATAAAATAAAAATATACATGAGAAAGGGAGCTTCTCAGTGAGGTGTGAGAGATTACTAATTTTGTTTTAGAAGTTTTGTATTCCATGGTTGTTAATATGAATGAATTATTTCTGTAAATCCAGAGACCAAAGTTATGCATATGTATATGTATTTGTATATATATATTTAATTTTGAACATACTGAATTTTTGCCCATAGTTAGTTGATAGTTTGTAAATTTGCAGCTATAAAATAATTTTTAGTATTATGATTTTCAATCACAAGCAGTTGAGTGAGAAAGAATAATTCAGTGGGAGTCCAAGTACCTCGTGAAGTCCAAGTGAAGAAATGTGGGTTGCTCAGGGAAGTGTAAGTGGCCTAGATTAGGACAAAAATAATGGTGACACTAGCCATTGTAGAGCAGGGCAGGAGTGTAGCCATCAGTCGTTATTGCTGGTTAATCACAGTGAAGCCCAGACGGGATGACGTGTGTCAAATGAGAGGGAAACTCTTAGATCAACTTCAGGGTGAAGAAAAAGGGCTGGGGGAGGGGTAGATAATCTGGAATTAATTCAGTTTAAATCCAAAATTAAACACGTAAATCAGGAAGCATTTGGAAAAAGTATGTGTGCATACACACACACACAAACACATATATGCTTAGCATGACAGAGGGAGCAAGAAAGAGGACAGAAGTGGAGAAACAGAAAAAGCGAGAAAGAGTAGGAGAGACTGGCTTACAGCAAACGATAATTTTTGCATGGGCATTTATTGACCACTGGACAATAGCAACTTAGATTCATTGATTGCATATGCAGATTTATGACTTTGATATTAATTTTATTTTTTGTAGTTTCTGCATGATTTTATTCCAAAGTGTTATATTAGTTTTTATTCGGGTAAATGAATAAATAATTGTGTTTTCAAAGAAATTAATGTTATGTGAAACATCCTGGTTAACTGAAAACTGTTAATTGATTTTAAGTTAATTAAATTTTGATGTTTATATTTTAGTTTAAAAGCAGTCTGCTAATAATATACAAGAAGATAATTTCACAAATCCCTTTTTTTTGTATGTGTGAAAAGACCAATATTATTCTTCAGCATTTTCTGGTTATTGGGTATTATACACACACATTCATATAATGAAAAAGAAAAGCCATTTGTTATATAAATGATGGGATAAACTCAAAGGGAAATGATGAAAATACATTGAAAAACATGCTCCAAGCTATGTTTGCCTTGTAGTTTATGCAGATTGACATTTCAGATTGTAACTAGAGAAAATAGGAAATAATTGCATTTGGTGTTTTATAAGTGTATGTGTTGGTGTTCCATGGGATGACAGTTTGGGCAATGCATCAGCGGGGATCCATTTACAGGGATTCTTCTTTCCCTTTTAATGGCATTTGCCAGTGGCAATTTCAGATCTACTGTCTACCATCCAAGCCCAGAGCAAGATCCTACTGTGGCACAGTGATCTTTTTTATTTCTATTGTTACATTTCCATTAGTCTTTTTATTCTGTCTAATGCGACAAATTTATGTCAGCTAGCATTGTCTTAAACTAACATGACTTCACTAGAATTTTCCTAACAGTTTAACAATTTGCCAGCTGTTGTTTTTCATTAAAACAAAACAAAACAAAAAAAATGTTATATCTGTTATTCAGCCAGCTGTGGTTCAGGGGTGAAGAGAAAAGTATACAGTGCAAATTGCAAATTTCCAGTGTCTCCATCCAAGGTTTCACTTTCTGAGTTTCAGTTCCCTATGGTCAACCATTGTCTGAAAAGATTAAATGGAAATTTTTAGAAATAAACAATTCCTAAGTTTTAAAGGTCACGCCATGCTGAGCAGCATGATGAAATCTCATGCTGTCTTGTTCCATCTCACATGGGACACGAACCATCCTTTTCCAGCACATTCACACTTTCTAAACTACCGGTGGCTTAGTCACTCAGTAGCCCTCAGGCCTATCAGAGTGATTGTGTTTGTGTTCAAGTAACCCTTATTTTACTTAATAGTGGTCCCAAAGCACAAGAATAGTGATGCTGGCAATTTGGGTATGCTAAGAGAGGTGATAAAGTGCTTCCTTTGAGTACAAAGGTAGGTATGCACAGGAAAAACATAGTATGTATAGGGTTCAGTACTATCTATGGTGTCAGGCATCATCTGGGGGTCTTGGATCATGTGCCTTGTGGAGAAGGGGGAGCTACTGTAATTTAAACCTTGCCTATGCTTTCAGGGACCTGATATAGAGTGGAATAAAGTGGAACTAGAGAGCAAGAAAGTGGTACCTTTGGGTGTTTCCTGATGTTATTTAGCAATCATTTTCCTTTCGGAGTGCTTTATATTTTATTACACAAAATCAATTTCTTTTATGTGAGAAATGAATTCCTGCAGACTTGTCTTTCATAAATATACATACACAGAAGCATATGCACACACACATCCTTACCACCAACCCGGAAGCTTTCCTTCTGTTCTGGTTCTCTGCAGACCCCAAATGCTTACACACTCCCAAGAACAGGATTAGGAGCAATTCAGTTTTCATGGTACTTGGTAGTAACTAATTGCTGAGCTAAATAATGATAAAAATCTATTAACTCAAACAGGAACTACCCCCTTTTGGCTACTTCTCATGGAGTCATGCAATTATAATGCCCCAAATTCTACAAATTTCACTTAAATCTACTATCTACCTACTCAGGTAAGTAGGTTTATCCTTACCTGAGGACATTTCTTTTCATTCCACTCAGAGAGAAAGGAAGGGAGAGAGAGAAACATCGAGTGGTTGCCTTCCATATGAGCCAGGACCGGGGATCAAACCTGCAGCCTAGCTATGTGCCCTGACTGGGAATTGAACCCTGTCACCTTTCAGTGACAGGATGATGCTCCAACCAACTGAGCCACACCAGCCAGGGCTATCTATGAACTATTTAAATATGTGCTTTGGGATTTGAGAGATACGTGCTTTGGCAGACATAGCAAAATGTCTATTTTGAATAGACAGATACTTTCCATTAGTTTGAAATTTTTATGACTGACACACAGAGATTGTACTCTAATCACTAGACAGATGCTAAATGTTCACATAAAGACAGTGAGTATCTGTTCTGAGAAACAATATGGCCAATCTGTATTCATATTTGAAAAACCAAGATGGAATACTCATAAAATACTAAGAATTTATGTTCATATAAGAATATATCAGATATAAATGCAAGGTTCAACAGCTCTTTAAAAGCAGAGGGATAGAGGTTCAACAGATGGGGAAGGAGATTATACATTTTTTCAAGTTATAAATACAATCTTGTTTATAGATTATTAAATCAGATAAGTAGTGCTTCTTTGAGGTCTGTAAGAACCAGAATTTTATTATCATTGAGTCAAGAAGCAAGAGAGTGAATTTAGAGAATTGTCAAAAGGAAAGTTAGTAGATTGTTGGTATTCTAGAAGTTTATCTATTCATAAAGAGGTTTAGCTTTTCCTTTTTAATTTCTCACCTTGCACTCTCCATTTCAGCTTTGCTGATCAAATGGTTGCTTTTATTGTTCCTGGAATTTAAATAGGCCACAGTAATAAAAGAATGAGAGGATTGTCTGCCTGAGAGAACAATTTCTTCACTTTAAGCTCTTGTTTCTGGCTCCTTGCTGCCCACACCTCTGACTCTTGCCTTTGCTCGGGCTTGAGACTTCCTGCTGTTTCAGGGTCCTCATTTCTGATTTGGTTTGTCATACCAGGTCACATTTGCATGCTTGCTGCATGCTTCCTTGGCTGGATTAACTTCCTGACCCTTTCTCTCAGCCTCGCCTGCTCTTGGCATTCTTTTTATCTGCATGACCTTAAAAGATATATTTTTAAAAGGAAAAAAATATTAGAATAAAAATTAGTTGGCGGCAGGGGCTGTCTTGTTCTTATAAGGAGGTAGGATGGTACTTATGATACTTACTGTGGTAGGCTGAGCAATGGCCCATAAGCATACTTAATGTCTTAATCCCTGGAACCTGTGTGCATGTTATCTTATATGGCAAAGGAACTTTATTGATGTAGTTAAGTAAGTATCTTTGTTACAAGAGAAACTCCCAAGGAACTCAGTTCTTCTCACCAATGCAGTAAAGAATTACAGGCCAGTGGGCCTAGTAGCATGCAAGCAAAGTTTATTAATATTAAGTTCTAATAGGAAAGCAAAGCAAGGGTGGCTAGAGCAGGGGTGACAGAAGTAGGGTGGCTAGAGGCCAGGTGGCAAGCACCCAGATGTCCAAAAGGGGTGGCCAGGCCCCCCGTGTCCCCACCAGAGGCTGGCTGGCTAGGGATCCCCCATGTGGCAAGAGAAGAGAGTCCTTTGTTCTGAGGATTTATACAGTTGGTGGCGAAGGGGTGGAGTTACATTTTCATTGATGGGTAAAGGTGGTGCCAGCTTTCCAGAGGAGATGTGACTACCCTATGTAGGTATCTGTGGGGGTCTGTTAGCCTGAGTCCTTCTCTTGTTCCAGACTCTATTTGTTCATTTTGCATATGTGACAAGGGGCAGACAGTTAACCAAAGTTGTTTCATGGGTTTTTTCTCTGGCCACTGTGGACCCCTTCCTCTTCCCCCTTCTAGGCCTTGGGATGAATACACAGTCTCAAGGTTTTCCTTTTTCCAGCTAGTGGAGATGATACACACAGACTTTCAAGGGCTCACCATCTTGCGCTCTCCTAGTTTACTTGTGTTGTTCAGAACATCTGGAAGCCTTATCAGACCAGGCTCAGGATTTCTGGGTCAACGTGTGAGCCTTTGCTTCCAGCCTCCTGTATTAAGTTCTTTGTTATATTGTAATGGTGAGGGTCCTGCCTTTTTCTTTCTCCCTCTGGCTGCTCATTCCACCATAACACCTTGAGATGGTAAATATAATATATCCTGGATTATCTAATGGGGCCCTTAATATAATCACAGGTATGCTCATAAGGATGATACGGAGGGAAGTTTGGTTCTAGTAAAGGAGAAGGCAACGTGACTAAGGGACAGAAATTGGGGCGATATGACCAGGAGCCAAAGAATGCCATTAGGCTCTGTAAGTGGGAGAGGCAAGAAACAGATCCTTTCCCAAAGGCTCCAGAAGGAACCAGCCCTACTGACACCCTGCTATTTGCTCCATAACACTAATTTGAGCTTTCAGCCTACAGAATTGTAAGAAAATAAATTTCTGTTCTTTTAAGCCACTAAGTTTGTGGTAATTTGTTACAGACACAAGTGGCAATGAATATCGATTTTGGTCCCTAAATGTGGAATGCTGCTGCAACAAATACCAAAAAACGTGGAAGTGCCTTTGAGGTGTAATGGACAGAGGCTGCAAGAATTGTGACGAACATGACAGAAAAGGTCTCGATTGCCTTAAGCAGACTTGTTAAGAAAAATATGACATTAAAAATAACACTGGTGAGGGCTCAGAAGGAACGAGGAATGTGCTACTAGAAACTGCAGGAAAGGGGAACCCTGTTATATAGGGTCAGGAAGCTTATCTGAATTTTGTCCTCTGGTTATGTGGAAAGCAGAACTTGTAAGTATTGAATCTGAATATTTAGTTGAAGACAATTCCAAGCAACATGGTGAAGGTGCAGCCTGGTTTCTTCTTGGTGCCCATTTATCTCTGCCCACGGGAGAAGAGGTAAGCTGAGGGAAGAACTGTCAAACAAAGGGAACTCAGACTTGATGATTAGGGAAATTCCTAGCCTATTTAGATTGCAGAGGATGCTAAAAGTAGAAGACACACCATCAGGAATGTGTGTTCTGAAGAGAGAACCCAGGGCGTGGTTGGGCAACATTTTGTTAGTGCTAAAGGGATTAGGTGCATCACTCCTTGATCTCCTCAACCAGCTCTGCCAAAGCCAGGTATAGAAATGAAATTATCCAGGAAAAATCTGTGGAGCAGCATCTTGCTTAATGGAGTGAATACTTGGTATATACATTGAAGACCTACAAGGAATTGAGGATGTTTTGTCAGCAGAAATACTGCTAGCTTGGACTAAATGGGACAGAGTGGACAAAATGAAAACGTTTTCAGATTACCAAAATTCTAGAGGCATAAGATGGACTGATTATACCACTCAGTTTAAAATATGTACCGCCTTTGAGAAAAAGGGTGATTCCAAAGGCAGGTTCTTTCTCCCTCCCTCCCTCTCTCTCCCTCCCTCCCTTCCTTTTTTGCTTTCCCTCCCTCCTTCTCTTTTACTTTGATGTTCCATTTGTTTATTTTTTCTTTTGTTTTTCTTGCCTGAGGTAATATATCAGACAAACTATTGATACAAGAAATGTCTGAAATTTTACTACCTGTGCTTGCTTCTAGAATCTTTATGGTTTCAAGTCTAACATTTAAGTCCTTACTCCATTTTGAGTTTATTCTCATGCGTGGTGGGTGTAAAAGATGGTCTAGTTACATTTTTTTTGCATGTATCTATTCGATTTTTCTAACCCCATTTACTTTTAAGTATATTTTATTGATTATGCTGTTATAGTTGTCCCAATTCTATTTTCCCCTTTGCCTCCCTCTACTTGGTACACTTCTTCCCTCTAGAAGTGCTCCCCTCCCCTTAGTTCATGTCCATGGGTCATGAGTGTAAATTCTTTAGCTTCTTCCTTTCCTATACTATTCTTAACATCCACCTGTCTAATTTGTTCCTCGTAACTATGCTTCTTGATCCCTGCACCATTTTTCCCTATTCTCCCTCTTCCCCCTCCCAGCTGATAACCTTCCAAATGATCCCCATACCTGTGATTTTGTTCCTGTTCTGGTTGTTTGCTTCATTTGTTTTTGTTTTTCTAACACCATTTATTGAATAGACTGTCTTTTACCTGTTGTATGTTCTTGTTTCCTTTGTCAAATATTAATTGACTGTAAAGGCATGGGTTTATTTTTGGGCTCTCTCCTCTGTTCCATTGATCTATGTGTCTGTGTTTATTCCAGTACCAATCTTTAGGGTTCTTTATATACTGTTTTAATTACTGTGGACTGATGTCAGGTAGTGTGATTCCTCCAACTTTGTTCTTCTTTCTCAAGGTTGCTATTGCTATTCTGGATCTTTTGTCATTCCATGTAAATTTTTTGAATATTTGTTCTAGTTCTGCAAAATACACATTTGGTATCCTGATAGGAATTGCATTAACTCTATAAATTGCTTTGGGTAGTATGGACATTTTAATTATATTAATTCTTCCCATTGATGACACAGTATATGCTTCCAATTATTTGTATCTTCTTCATTTTCTTTCTTCAATGTCTTATAACTTTGTAGTAACAGGTCTTTTACATCCTTGGTTAAATTTATTCTTAGGTAATTTTTGATATAATTGTAAATGGAATTGTTTTCTTAGTTTCCCTCTCTGGTAGTTCATTGTTAGTGTATCAAAATTCAACTGATTTCTGGATATTTATTTTATATCCTGTTACATAAATCAGTTTATTTATGAGTTCTAGTAGTTTTTTTTTGGTGAAATCTTTAGGGTACTCTATATGCAGTATCATGTCATCTGCAAATAATGACAGTTTTACCTCTTCTTTTTTAATTTTGATGCCTTTTATTGTTTTTTCTTTTTTGATTGCTGTGGCTAGAGCTTCCAGTACTATGTTGAATAAGAGTGGTGAAAGTGGACATCCCTGTCTTGTTCCCCATCTTAAGGGGAACATTAGCAGTTTTTTCTCATTGAATATAATGTTGGCTGTATATAGACTGACTATACATATATATAGCCTTTATTACATGGAAGAATGTTCCTCTATGCTGAGAATTTTATCATAAATAGGTGCTGGTTTTTATCAAATGATTTTTCTGCATGTATTAATATATGATTATGTGGTTTTTATCCTTCATTTTGTTTATGTGGTGTATTACATTTATTGATTTTGTACCAACATTGCCTTGGGGCTGAAACTAGCCCCAATTAGCATTTTACAAATGAACAAATGTGGACTTAGCAAAAATTCATAGCATTTACTACCAGTACTGAAAAAAGTGATAGCTACAATTGTTTGAGTACATACTATGGGCCAGGTATTATCCTGAGCACATTATATACACCATATAATCTTTTCCAAGTAGAAATCACTCATCTCTTATACATAAGACACAGAAAGATTAAGTTATTTTTCCAAAGGCATGCATATATTCAGGAGGCAAGCCTTCAAATCCTATGATTTTTCTGTTAAACACATCTGCACACATCAGTGCTCACAGAGCAATATTGTAGAATCAGCAGCAATGTCTTCATATGTGACATTGTGCATGATATACATGTTTAAATAAATGTTTGTTGGATAAATAAATAACATTAACACTGAAATAGTGTAAGTGTAAATTTGATGCTTGGTCTTCCATTTAGAAACAAAGCTGAAATTAAAATAGTAGTGAATGATTCATTCAGTACTGTTTATATTTTCTTTTATACATGGACAGTGCATAAACTTATCAAAAGAAGGCATGGCCCTCTACCCTAACACAAGGCATAAGGACAGGAAACAACTATATTATAATACAAGCCATAATTTAATGTCAAAATAAATGATAAGTATAAATGCACAGAGAGTGAACAAAATAAAAATGGTAGACACACAGGAAAGGACTTATGGAATTGTTTGATGTGACTTGAACCTTGAAAGCTGAAAGAGCTTAACACTAAAAGGGTTTGAGGAACTGGCATAAAAATTACTGAAATAATGATTGAGCATGGCTGTGAGATGAGGAACCCAGAAAAAGGAATTTATTGATAAAAAAAATCATATATTTATTCTTGCATCTTTAGGCATCAGTCACCCTCAAAGTGCTCTCCATTTGATGCACTACACCTATTGAGATGTTTTTTCCACTTCTCAAAACAGTTTTTGAACTTGTTGATTTTGATACCTTTTAGTGCTTCTGCCGTTTTTTTGTTCCACTTCTTCCACTTCAGCTCAATGTTTCTCTTTGAGGACTTTTTGCATTCAGGGAAACAAAATAGGCCCTCGGGGTGAAATTGGGTGAATAGTGAGGGTGGAGCATGGGGTCAAAAGCAGCCGAACACTCAGTATGGTGCAGACAGATGCACTGGTATATCACCCATCACAAAATGGGCAAATGCATTAAGTTTTCAAAAAAAATTCACTGAAGCCAAACACAGCCTCTCATGACAACACCATCTGGTACACTGATACAGATGGATTCCTAGAACACTCACCTGGTGAGGGAAGCCTGTACTATGAGGGATCTGCCTTCCAGAAGATAATTCTTGGGAAATATTTCTCTTTCTTCATCTTGTGCTAGGATTATATTTCTCTGCCCTGATAATGTTAGGCTTTGCTGGGTAATATATTTTGGCCAATGGAATATGGCATGTGTGATTTATGGTCCACCTGAGCAAAACTTTTAAGTGTGGCTAGTTCTGTTTGACCTCTGACTCTTCCCTGAAAGGGTAGGTACATAGGATCTCTGACCCCTGACCTAGAGCAAACTCACAGTCAAGCTGAAGTTTATATGTAACTTGAATTACATTTCTTTAGTTTAGGAGTGGATGTCAGAATGATGAGAAAATACTGTTTTTAAGTTTATCATTTAAAAACAAACATATACAAAGAAACAATAAGAAATGACTGTCATGTAAAAATAGAACATTTTTAAATACAATAAAAAAGAAGCATTTAAGAAAGTCATGTTGGTAGTTCTGAGATAAAACCCACTTTCTATATTACTTAAGTTCAAATAAAGTAAATTCCTCTATTTAGAGAAAAATTGGCTAAAAAGCTAAGATACACATATACATCATGTATATGGACAGATACATGTATGGAGTATAAAAATATGGTGCATATCAAATAAGTTACTCATCTCAAAGTAACTGAGAAATATTACTATCATGTACAAAGACCTGCTAAGAATATGTAAATTAAAAAGATAGGAATCATTTTCAAAACAGACAACACATTGGAAAAAGCCAAAATAAGTTATATTAACCTAGAAAAAGAAAAGTTTATAATAATTAAATGAAAGACAAAGTAAGGCTTTTAAGTAATAAATATCTTTGCACCAAATAAAAGTTAATGAAAACTCCTAAATCAAAAGCAATAAAAACAGAAACCCCTAATGACTAGCAGATTTTAATTGATTCTTTCTAATTCAATAAACAAAGTGGATAAGAAGACATGTAAAACAGGGAAAACTTTAGTAATATAATAAACATAGTACATCTAGTTGACATACAATGAATTTTATATCTTAAAAACATTCCTTTCAAATGTTCATAGAACATTTTAAAGTGACTGTTTTGTTCTGTGTATGTATCAAGACACAAAGAAAACACTAGTAAATTTCCATAAGTAGACAATGCAGGAAGAATCTCTCAATTACAACAAAATAAAACTATAAATTGAAAATCATATCAGTTATATATTTCAGTATAACAATTGTCCTACAAACTTACTTGCTTAAAGCGCACACTTTACTATTTCGCAGTTTCAGCTGAGTCTTCTACAATGTTGTAGAGTCATCTGAGGTTAAACCAGAGAAGCAACAGCTTTAAAGCTCATTTACTTTTTGGCAGGATTTTAGTTTCTTATGACATGTTACTGCACATCAAAAACTGAAGAAATTCTGTGGAGTGTTTTATTTTCAGCAATAAAAAACAATATAGTAAAGTGACTGGCTATAAGATAAATATACAAAACCCAATATATATTTTCTACTTTTGAAATCTGAACACAGAAATATAAGTTTAACATATCTGTAATAATACCACAATATACAATTGTTTATGATGAATCTGGTAAGAAGATTACAGAGCCTCATGGTATCTTTATGATTAAAATTATAACATGTTCAAGAGCATAAAACTAGGTCTGAACAAATGAAAATTTATAACCCAGCTTTTAATGGGAAGACACATGATAAGATTTAACTTTCCCAAAATGAGTATACATGTTTAAGGTAATTCTCCCTAGAATATTAATAGGAACCTCATTTTTTGGTAACTACATACAATTATAAGATACTTATAAGATACTTATAAAATAATGTATACTCAAGAAGAGCCAAGTAATATATGGAAAAGAAGAGGAGAGAACATTTATCTTCCAGGAATTAGAATATATTTTAAGTTTGCTGATTTTAGTAAAAATGTGGTATAGAAAAAATAAGTAGGTAAGTAATTCAGCAAAACAAAATAGAGAATTAAGACATGGATCCCAATATAAGTAAATTAATATATTACTATATTTTAATAAGTATAAATGATTTTAGTATATAAAGAAACATGAACTAACATGTTTGTAGCATTATTTATAAGGGTAAAAATCTGAAAGCAAAGTAAATGCTAGAATAATTGAATAATTTATATTTTGAATAATTGAATAATTTATATTTTATGTAGCATGTGAAAAAATAAATTAAAGCTAAGCCAATAATCTTGGAGTTATTATTAAATGTAAAAAGCAAGACATATGAACATAGTGTGATCACATTTTTATAAAACTAAAATGACAAAACTATATATATGTATACACACATATATGTATGTATGTGTGTGTGTGTATATGTGTGTATACTGGCACATGTTCTGGTATGAGGAGGATGAAAGGACACAGAAATTGTAGGGAGGGCACCCTTGAGCTGAGGTGGGGTGGCTTGTGTAAGTGAAGGGGAAAAGAAGTAGGCGCATTGAAAGCTTTGCTTATTTTTTATATTAAAAAGAAAAAATGAAATTCACATTAAAACTAAAAGAGATACTTATTTTCACCTTTTAAATATGCAAGGATCAGGATATTTGAAATACAGCAGTGAGAGTTTGGGGTAAACAAGCACTCATCCACCAATCATGTGAGTCAAATTTGACATATCCTCTATAGTTCTGGGTAAGTTAACAACACTATAAAAATCGACAGCAAAGATACCCTCCTACCCAGTGGTTTCACATATAGGAATCATCTTAAAAATATACTCAAATGTGTGAAATGTAAAAGAATATTGATGTGAACAGTGATACTACTAGCAAGTCGTTAGTAATGACCTAAGTAAACAACAGTGAAGGACTAACTATGAGTCATGACACACTCCTACAATACAATACGTTGCAGCAGTTTAGCAGAATAAGGCATTTCCGTTTGTTCTAGAGTAATTGTCAAAGTACGTTGTTGACTAGAAAACACAAGTTACAGAAAAGGTGCATGGAGTCTACCACTTGTGTTCGAAGGCGTGTGTGCATGTGTGCACAGACTACCCCTGGGCCTCTGTGCGACACTGGAGATAGTGGGCTGTCTCTAGGTAGGAAGATGGAAGGGCTGAGAAGCTGAGTTGAAAGGATTCTCTTTTATTTCTTTTGAATTTTGTACTTTGTGCTCACATTATGCATTTGCAAGTAAAATACCTCAGAAGTTATTTTAATTGATATATATATATAGAAAGAACAGATGTAATGTAATCAAACACCCTAGTTTTAAGTATCAGAGAGTCTCTATTGTAATAATATTTTGGCATGACCTTGTAATATTCCTATATAATTTGTATTTATAATACATACTTTTCACCACAAAACTTTGAACATTTTCTTTTAAAAATCATTTTATTGCAAAAATAATATTGGAAACCATTAGATGTTAAAAGCATTTTTTGAATTGTAACCAAAACAGAAAAGGCTACTAGTGTATTAAAATGATTTTAAAAAGTATGATAATGGATTTCGTGGAACTCATAGGTATATGTGCTTGGTTTGATGATTTTAGCTGAGAATGAAGTAGGAAAAATGTATCATTGTGAAAGCTTGTGTCCATCCTTAGCCTTCTTTCACCAAGCAGTAAAACACATCAGTTTAACTCTGACATCCCCAGGCAAGGAATGGCAAAACAAAACTACTCTTGATAAAAATTTTAGTTTAAAAAATTCCCAGGTGTCTTCTAGAATGTAAAGATTTTTGTTGTAAAACATGTTAGTTGCTTCCTAGAGTGCAGCTTAACATTTAAAATTTATCTATAACTATATTATTTTTCTTCTTCCTAAGTTGTACGTAGAGTCAAGGCAGCCGTACTTTCCATAAGTTCATTTTCTGATAGGATGATAAATATGTCACTGTAATCCTATATATTGGAATAAATGATATGGTAATAAAATTAGCTCTCAGGACAATTTATATTAATTATATTTACTAATGTGATATTGTATCAATGTGTCACCCAAATCCTTTGAAGTGCCAATTAACATTTAAAGGTTTTTCATTTTAAAATTACTAATGATTAAAACTGCATTAATACTTCCAAAATATACAAACTATGTTATTCTTAAAACCATAATGTGGTTTCTAAATTTCTTGTTAAAAATATAACTTAAAGTAGAAGAAATATGCATTTTGAAAATGGTTTCTTCTCCTGAACATGATCCAAAAGCAATAAGGAGAGCACAAAACAGAAACCTGAACTTCATTTTCAATGAAATTAGGAGATCTGAGTAACCACAAACAACATAAGGAATAGTTATCAAGTATGGTGAAGATTAAATACAGGTTAGTAAGTATACTGAAGCAGGATGCTCCCGGGCATAGAGTTTAGACCAAGCCTGTACTAAGTACCACTACGGTGCAAAATGAGCCTTCACTTACTTAAAACAGTGTGATTGTATCTGTGGGCTGAGGGTAGAAGCTTTTTCAACTAGGTTTGCCACAAACCTTGAGAAGCAGGAAACAAGGTAAAGGAAGAACACACTTGAAGCCACATTTACAGGAACTAAACTGTCCATGAAGGAGTGCAGAGACAAAAGAGGAAATTTTCTATTAAAAAAAGGGGGTTAAGTCACAAAAATAGTAATTAAGTAAATGAAAAGAAGTGAAATCTGAGTTTATAGAAACCAGATTCGTAAAATGAAAGAACAGTGGTAGAAATGAGTGTTAACTGAAAGGAGCAACCACCAGGAGAGTGACTAGAGAGAATGGCAGAGGCTTGGGAACTTGGCAGAGGGGTGTAAGGAAGATCAAAAGGAAAAAATCAAATAGTTTTTATCTATTTAACTTTTTATTTTTGTTTACAGCTTACATGAAATATTATCATACTTTGCAATGTATAAGACACTTTTTCACCCAAATTTTTGAGTGAAAAATAAGGATGCACATTATATATGGGTAGTGCCTGAAATACCATATTTTTCGGACTATAATACACACTCCCCCCTGAAATGTGGGAATAAAATGGGGGTGCATCTTATAGTCCAAATGTAGCTTTACATTTACATTGGTGAAATATTATGCTATTTATGTTATTAAATATTTTACCACATTTTTTGCTTCAAAATTGTTTCCTATTTTCCTCCTCTAAAACCTGGGTGCATCTTATGGTCCGAAAATACAATACCTTGCATCTGTTCTTACATTTTGTAATTATTTGTTACATAAAATTTACTGTACCATCTGTTAAAGAATAACTGCTAAAATTTCTTTATAATACAAAAAAACTATCTCAATATAAATAAATAAAAAATTGAATTTAAAAAAATTAAAATGAAAGACATTTTCCCTGAAAGTTTTGGCCAAAAATGTGGGTGAATATTATAGACAGTCATATACAGTATATCAGTTTCTGGTGTACAACATGGTGGTTAGACATTTAAACTACTTTACAAAGTGATCATTCTGATAAGTCTAGTACCCAACCAACACCATACAAAATTATAATATTATTGACCATATTCTCTATGCTATACATTCCTATAACTGTTTTTATATCTGACAGTTTGTATATATTAACATCTTCCCTTTTTCCAACCATCCCTTCAACAACCTCTCCCATCTGGCAACCATCAATTTGTTCTCTTTAACTTTGAGTTAGTTTCTGTCATGTTTGTTCTTTTATTTGTTTTTTTAGATTCCACATATAAATGAAGCTATATGATATTTGTCTTTCTCTGTTTGACTTATTTCACTTAGCATAACACCCCCTAGTTTCATTCATGTTGTTGTAAATAGCAAAATCCCCTTCTTTTTTGTGTGACTTATTACAAAATCTTATTGCATTCAAAAACTTATTTTTATGACCATTATTTTTATGACTAGTACTACAAAAACAGGAAAACCAATAAAAGTGTTAAGTCAGATGTTGTCTCTGGAGGGTGTTGACTGGGATGGGGCATCGAGGATTTCTGAGGAGCTGGGTATATCTATAGTCCTCTGGGTGGTGGAAACTTGGAGAAAGAGAGAGATCATTTATTAAGCTAGTCACTTATGATCAGTTAGTTTGTGTTCTTTTTGTATATATGTCACCCATCAAAATAAAAGAGAGAATAACATAAAACAAAAAAAGTTAAGTAAAACCAAGAACTGGTTCTTTGAAAAGATGAACAAAATTGATAAATCTTTATTCAGACTCATCAAGAATAAAAGGGTGAAGATCCAAATAAATGAAAGCAAAAATGAAAGAAGTGGCAACCGACACCACAGGAGTAGAAAGGATTACAGGAAATGATTTGAACAACTATATACCAACAAATTGGACAACCTGGGAGGAATGGGTAAATTTCTAGAGCCATAGAATCTTTCAAGGCTGAGTCAGGAAGAAACAGAAAATCCAAACAGACCAAATACAGCTGATTAAATTGATTCAGTAATCAAAACACTTGTAACAAAAATCCTAGACCAGATGACTTCACAGGTGTATTTTACTGAGCACTTAAAGAAGAATTAATGAATATCCATATCAATCGATTTCAAAAATTGAAGAGGAAAGTCTCCAAACTGATTTTACAAGGCCAGCATTACCTTAATGCCAAAATAAGACAAAGACACTACAAAAAAAGAAAATTATGTGCCAATATCCCTGTTGAACATACATACAAAAATCTCCAAGAAAATATTAGGAAACTAAACTCACCAATATGTTAAAATGATCATGCACCATGATCAAGTGGGATTTATTCCCGGAATGCAAGCCTGGTTCAATACCTGAAAATCAATTAATGTGCTATACCTCATAAATAAAATGAATCATAAACATCATTTGATTATATCATGACATGCAGAAAAAACAAATAGTTAAAAAAATCCTATGTAATGTCATCTCTTTCATTACTGATATGGGTAATTAGTGTTTTCTCTTCTCTTTGAAAAATTTTTTCCTGACCAATCTGGTAAGAGGTTTATCAGTTGTGTTTTTTCAGTGAACCAAATTTTCATTGATTTTATCTATTGCTTTTTGTTTCCTTTTTCACTGATAAGATTGTTATTATTTTCTCCTTTGTGCTTATTTTTAATCATTTTCCTTTTTAAAAAAAACTTTTCTTAAGGCTGAATCTGAATTCATTGATATGAAAACTTTCTTTTTATTCTAATATAACCAGTTAGGGCTGTACATTTACCCTTAAGTGCTGCTTTAGCACCATTCAACAGATTTTTATATTATCTGTTTTTAAATATATTCACTAATATTTATTTGGTTTAAAATATTTCTTAATTTACCTTTTGATTTCTTCTTTGACCAATGGATTATTTATTATTTCATTGTATTATTTCCAAGTATTTGAAAAGTTTTTATAGATCTTTGTTGTTGATTTTTAATTTAATTCCATTATAGTCAGAGAACATAAATCATATGACATGAGTCCTTCTAAATCATAGCAGCATTATTTATAATAGCCAAATGCTGGAAACAGCCTAAATGCTCATCAGTAAATGAATGGATAGAAAAACTGTGGTACATTTACACAATGGAATACTATGCAGCAGAAAGAAAGAAGGAACTCCTGTCATTTGCAACAGCATGAATGGCACTGGAGTATATTATGCTAAGTGAAATAAGCCAGGTAGTGAAAGACAAATACCATATGATCTCACCTATAAGTGGAACCCAATTAACAAAACAAACAAGCGAGCAAAATAAAACAAGAGGCATGGAAATAAAGAAAAAATTGACAGTGACCAGAGGGGAGGGGGAAGGGGACAATGGGGGAAAGAAGGAGAAGTGTCAAAGAGTGTGTATAAAGGACCCATGGACAAAGACAACGGGGAAGGAGGAGATTGAATGTGGAAGATGGGGGAGGGCAGGATAGGGGCAAGTAATGAGGAAAAATGAGGATAACTATAACTGAACAATAATTAATAAAAATAAAAAGAATAAAAATTTGTTGAGGCTTGCTTTCAGGTCTAAAATGCGATCTATCTTGGTTAACGTTATTATGCACTTGAATAGCATGTGTATTTGGCTGTTGTTGGATAGTGTGTTCTGTAAATGTCAATTAGGTCAAGTTGGTTGATTACATGTCTTTTTAATTTTTATTTTAAATTATACCTTATTGATTATGCTATTGTAATTGTCCCAATTTTCCCCCTTTGCCCCCTCCACCCAGTACCCCCCCACTTCCTCAGGCAATCAATCCTCACACCATTGTTCATGTTCGTGGGTCATGAATAGCTTCTTTGGCTCCTCCATTTCCTATACTGTATTTTACATTCCCATGGTTATTCTGTAACTACCTATTTGTTCTTGTTAATCCCTTCACCTCTATTAACTGATTTTCTGTCTATTTGTTCCATCAGTATTGAAAGATGAGTATTTAAACCTCTGGCTGTGGATTTGTGTGTTGCAAAATTCATTCTTACTAATGGGAGAAAAGATTGAAATGCAGGATTATGGTTTGTGGCATCAATTATATATCTAAATAATATCCATAATTAATTCTTTTTAATTCCACTCTGGCTTCTCTAAACATGTATATCTTTACCTTTTATGCTTGCAATTTCCCAGATGACATTTCAAAGGAATGTGTCAGTTCCTGTTTTACACTGAGGTTAAAATTCAGTTAATTCAGATTGGCTAAAAATACATCCAATTGCCTATGAATTCATATTAATTATACTTGGCAACCTTGTTGCCATGCAAACCATTTGTTTTATCTGGTCAAGGGGCAATTTGAAAGCTGGTTGACATGGTGATAATATTTGTGTTATGCAATTTACATATCTAAAAATAGAATTGCAAGAATAAACTCTTTTAAATCCTCTTTCTAATGCTCTTTTCACTGAAAATCACTAATGCATTTGCATCTGCCTTTTTCCGCATTCTATTTAGTAACAGTCATACAAAAGAAACCCATAGGGGCTTTTTGTCTCTTCCAGATAAAGACACGCTGTTTATAATATCACCTAACCATTGAGGTGCGTTGTGATGCTGACAGAAAGAGGATCCCCTTTTTTCATTAAAGGAACATAGTTTTATTTGGTAAAATATTTATACATTAAAAACAAAGGAGTAGATCTATAAATGAAGATGAGATATTGTGCTTTTAACCTGAAAGGCTGCTAAAGACTTCTAAAGATTAACTGTAGATACACAGGTCAAAGGAGCCAAGATTTACCAAAGCACTGGTGGCAGAAGTAATGATATACAGAGTTGGACTTGCACTTTCTAAATTATAATTACCATCAAGGGGATTACATGGCAACCATGAAACATAGACTTTCAATAAATGAATTTAAAAGTAAAATAATTTCTTAACCTATAAATTTATGAGTGAAAATCTTTGCCACAGCTATATATGATAAGTAATGAAACAATAAATTGTATAATAGTTTTTAGTTAAAAGAAATGTTTTTATAGTCTGATATAATTAAATAAAATATTACTATGTGGGACTAAAACTCTAAAGTAAATATCTAAACACTCTATAAGAAAAGAGAAAGAGATAAAAAGTTGACCATGGATGTGAATTTATTCTCAGTTTATTTTGTGGGAATATACAACTTTCTGGCTAAAGTTTCACATACTTCAGTATACCTGAAACTTCTGGATAAAGCCCCATGTTATGACTATGCTATAGAAAGGCAATAGAACAACAATGACCAAATGACTCCACTTTAAACACATGGACTAGGAGAGCAACATCAGAGTGGATTTCCTCACTCCTATAGAAATGCAGGGTGCTGGACTAGTCAGAGTCACTATCAGAAAGTGAACAAATAATGTGTTGGCCAGGACATCCCCTTGTGCACAGTTGGTGGAACTGCAGGCATTAGTAAAAAGAATCTGGAGATTCCTCAAAATGCTAAAAACATATCATATGACCCAGAGATTCTACTTCAGACTATTTATTTAAAAAAACAAAAACACTAATTCAAAAACATATATGCACCCTTATGTTCAGCATTATTTACAGTAGCCAAGATATGAAAGCAACGTAGGCATCCATCCATAGATAAATGGATAAAAAAACTGTGGGGGATGTACATATATAGAGATATATAATGGAATATTACACAGCAATGAAAAGAGAAACCTTGCTATTTGTGACAATATGGATGGGTCTAGAGGGTATTATGTTAAGTGAAATAAATTAGGCAGAGATGAATGAACGCCATATGGTTTTGCTTATATGTGGGATCTAAAAAAAATGAAAAACTAAGCAAACAAATAAACAAAACAAAAACAGTCTCACAGAAACAGAGACCAAACGTATGGTTACCAGAGAGAAGGCAGGAGAGAGCTGAGTGAAAACAGTACAGGGAAATATAGTCAGTATTGTGATAAGTTTGCATGGTGACAGATGGTTACTAGAATTAGTGGGGTGATCACATTGTAAAATATTAAATGTTGAATCACTATATTGTACACTTGAAACAAATATAACTAATATAATACTATATCCCAACTAAACTTAAAAAAATAAGAAATGTAGGATGCTGGAAATATATTACCTAAGTGATGTATCTTATCCACAGTGTTCCTACATTTTAAGTTCCCAATATTCTCTGGAATTCCTGCCAAAACCACATGTGAAATGCTGGCTTCCTGAACTCAATGTTGTCATTTAAAAGTTCATTCTGAGAGGGGAAGGGCCATGAAGGAACGTGCATGCAGGACACATGGACAAAGGCAAAGGGGGGTAGGTTTGAGAGTGGGAGGCACAGAGGGGTGTCGTTGGGGAGCACGGTGCGGAGGGGGTATCAAGACAACTGTACTTGAACAACAATTTAAAAATGTTATGGTTAAGTTTATATTTAAAATTAAATTTGGGAGAGGAAAAAAAATAAAAGTTCATTCTGAATATTTGACTTGTGTTTGTAAAATCTCTATAGCTCTTTCAGCAAACAAATTCTGATAAAAGAAAACTGAAGGTATGAAACATGCTTAAATGTAACACAACTCATCTCACCAAAGCATTAGTTTTAAAGTTGATGCACAACCTAAATACACTTTACATATGAAATGACCCTTGGACACAGACAACAGTGTGTGATTCCCCGGGAGTGAGGAGTTGAGGGAGGTGGAGGAGGGTATAGAGAGACAAATGGTGATGGATGGAGACTTGGCTTGGGGTGAACACACAATACAGTGTACAGATGATGTGTTGTGGAGTTTTGCACCTGAAACATGTAGAGTTGTGTTAACCAGTATTACCCCAATAAATTTAATAAAAGGAAAAATTATTTAACCACAAACAAATGACTCAAATTACAAAGCTATATTTTAACTAAATTTGTTAGAAATGTGCTTAAAGAAAATGCAATTTATAATGATTATCACATGCTTATAAAGTGAATCTTGAAATAAGATGAACACATATTTGTTTAGATCTCAGAGCACCACTTTTCTTCTAACAATTTGAGAAACAAAGCAAAGGAAGGGCACGGGGCCAAGATGTCACTCACATCACTGGGAGGGGGCTGGTGGAGAACACGGCTCAATGTTCTCCACCGGCCCCTAGCACTGCTCATCAAAGTTAGGCTGGACTGGGCCATGCATCTCCACCACCCCCTGGCCCACGTACTGCCTACTGGCAGAGGCTCAGGAGAGCCTACTTGCACTGACAACTTACTCTCAAGAGGAAGGAAAGCCCACCCTGACAAATTTTTCTTCCACACTCCATCAATCAGATAAGGCATTCCACCCCTAAAAAGGGAATGTGCTAGAAGAAATCCATCCTTGTAGAAATTAGGAGTGAACCCTGTAAGGATATTATTTTTCAACTTTCTGAAAGGACATAAGAGCAGATAAGTGGTACATTAAAAGCAGCTACCTAAAAGGACTCTGATAAAAGTCATTTCTTTTTCTCTCCTGGCGGGTCACCTTATAGATTAAATGTCTAAGATTCTTTGATCCGTAAATGTAAGAAAAAAGGAATGGATTGAGAGGTGAAACAGTACATTAAAAGAAATCTGAGTCATAAACTAGCAAGAATAAATGGGCAAAATTCAACTAGTATTTGGGGAACATAGCCAAGAAACAATTAGTGTTCCTTTCAGAAAGTGGTTTTACTTTCATGGAGAGAGAAGATAGTACATATGGAAGGTCTTCTGAGATGGCTGAAAATCTCTTTTCCTCACTCCTTACAAAGTTAGGTCCTTGTCAACTTTCAGGTTCAGCCTGTCACCTTCCTAGGGAGATCCACCCTGACAGTTTTATTTAAAATAAGTATTTGTTCTTAATTTCTTATCTCAGCCCTTTCTTTCTTCATAACACCATTTATAACTAATAGTTCTTTTTACATGCCTGTTTTGTCTTGTCACTCTCTTCCTCTAGAATGCATGCTCCATGAAAACAAAGGTCGTCACTGTATCTTAGAACTGCAGATATAATTGGAACTTGGTAATTAGTTATTAATTGAATGAGTGATTGACAAGAAAACCCTGGGACTCCAAAATCTTGGTTTTAACCACTATATTGAACTTCATCTCCAGCGTCACCTATTGTTACTTTTTGTCTCACCTCCTGAACTCAATTTTAACATACGTATCTTGCTCTTTTCATTGGTCATCTTTTTTTTGTTAAGTTCTCATATTATCCCCTTTATTCTGGCAAGCCCTAACCGTTGTTCAAAACTTAGCTCAATTGTAAGTTTTTTGGCAAACCTTCCCTGATTTTTCCTTATTCCAGTCTAGATTAGGAAAGACCTGCCTTTTAGGTTCTCAGAATATTTTGGGTGTAACATCCATCATTGTACTTGTCATAATTTGTGTCCACACCACTCACTATTTACTGAGGGAATGTTTGTTGAGAGTGCATTAGGAGAACTAGTGCTCGGGATCAACTGATTAATGGCAATAATTAATCTGAAATTATTCTAACACTTAAAAACCTTTCAGAGACAGAAATGGGCTTCAGAGAAATATGTAACTATACATCAAATCCATAAATCAGGACCACCATCCTTTCTCTGAGCTAAAATGAAATCAGTTATTTGTGATCAGCTTCATTAGCCATTTTAATTTCGTTGATAAGAAAACTGAAAATTATAGTCTCTTCACATTAAAGAAGAATATGAAAATATGAAAAATAATTAATTTTCATTTAATTTCTAATGATGACTGATAGCACCAGTCAGGAAACTTTTTGGCTGCAACATAGAGAGAACAGCATGTCAAACTGGCATAAAATAGGATGCTTATCTTAAATAAAAATAACCCAAAGATAAGACAATCTATAAATTTTCTGAAGACAGTTTCATGAAGTGACCAGGTTTTTCCGTCTCTTAGCTCTGCATCCTGCACAAGTCAGCTAGGCTTACTTTCCCCAGGGCTGAAATGGGCTCTGGCAGTTCCTTGAATCACTAGATAAAATTCAGAAGAAGAATGGCATTCTTTCTTCTGGGTCTTCTTTGTAAGAAGGAAGAGTCTTTTTTCCCAAAGCTTCTAACAGACTTCCCCTTATATATCACTGGATGTATCATTGGCCACTGCTGGTGACTTGCCCATTCCTAAGCCACTTCATGACAAGGGGAATGGCTACTGCTATTTGGTCTCCTCTAATTGTCAGGGAGAAAAAGGACTGGAGAAGTCAAAGGCTGTGGTCAGGATATGCCTGAAAGTCATGTTTCTTTGACAGAATTAGGAAAAGGTAAATTAATAAAATATATTAAAGTTAAATTGCTGGCTATTTGAATATTTTTAAATTTATAAAAGCTAATGTTGAGAAGAGAGTTGTGACTGTTACCTGCACCCCTGCACTTCTCAGATTCCACTGACACGAACTGTATCTGCAGGTACAAGTGAGGTTCAAAATGGGGAAAGCCCCTGGGCTATAGGTTCAGTTCCCTGGTCCCAAGTCATTCACTGTACATTTCAAAAATGTGATTAACTCGCTTTCCCTGTCAATTAATTTTCATTTATTTTCTCCATTAACCCAAATTCTAGAATATTTCTACTACTAAAATGAAAGATAAAAAAAATCTCTCTGTGCTCAGATTTTTCACTTAGGACTGTGGGTAAAAGATACATTATGAATAGTATTGATTTTTTTGACCTCTGTCAGATGGCATGAAAGCTTAACCTAGATTCATCTTCTCCTCACATTTGTCATAAATCTCTGACATGTCGATATTCTATATCTGAATGCTTTGTGCACATTAGCAATATTGTAAAGTCATATTGTATTGTGACAAGGCACTAAATTTATTTCAGAGAGGGTCCATTTTAGTACTCTATGAACTATGAATAATAAAGCAGTTATTGATTCTAATGACAGATTATTACAGCATTAATGTTAGTCAAAGCAAGACCTGTTTTCATTTGAAATTGGAGAGTTGCTAATGAAAAAAAGGCAGCTCCCTCGTTAGCTTTCCTTGTATTACAATGATGTTGTTCACCCTAATTACGTGGTGTCAGTGTCCACATATGTGGGTTGTACTGGGCTCAGAAACATAGGGATACAGTCCAAGTACGGACTTGGCTATAGTCGTGGCTATTTCAATCTTTAATCCTCGTTAATGATAATAGGGTCAAAGCTTGTAAATTATCCCTCTATGTTCAGATAAAAATGGTTATGTATTACTTTTCACTTCTGGCAAGACCTACTATTGCAAATGATAACAATGATATTACAATAAAAATAAAATCAGGTGACTTGTCTACTGAATTAGATTCGTTTAAATGAAATGGAAATGAAGTTTAAGGCAGATGATTATTCTGAATTGAATTTATTTGAAACCTTAAGTAGCTGTGAAATTTTGGCCACAGGATAGTGTATATGAGAATCTGAGCCACTAAATGAGCTTTGGAATATACAGGATGTATATTCTTATTTTCGCTTGTGCTACAATTCTTCACATAAAAAATAGTCTGTTTTCAATGTTGAGTTGTTTGTCATTATTTGTCAAATTAGACCAAGATTTTCCTTCAAATCCAGACATACCATGCCCCCTTTTTTACTCACAATGTAATATACTTAGTATACATGCCCATGGCCAGAGAGAAACATGACTCCTCCATTTTTACTCTCAGTGTAGTAGGTCTCAGATAAGAAAAAACATATATTTAGGGCTTCCAGTCTAAGATGTCAGGGTAAAATTATCTTTGATTCAATTACTCTTCTTTCTGAAGCCAACTGAATTTATAAAAGATCTTAAAACAGAAAAGGTGAAATCAATCTTCAAGGACCATAGAAGGCACCTATAGCCCCAAACAACAATGTATGAAAAAAATGCTTTAGTAATTGGCCTAGAATAATAGATAACACTGAGTAGATAGCTGTCTTTCTATATTTTCTACAGAGTGAAGAGCTCCCAAATTTTGAAGCTCACTTTGTGAGGGCAAACCTACAACCCCCAGCTTTGAACAACATGGTTCAGGTTTGAGAAATAGAAGTGTGTCTCCCTTAACCATCGGGGACCAGGTGGAATGAGAAGGAATTTGGGGCTGAGCAAAGTGCCACTGGTGTCAGAAGGAGAAAAAAGTGGTGACGAGCAGCTCTGAGGTTCCTGATCTTGGTCAGCTTGAAGGATGAGTAGTGGCTAACTCATCACACACACACACACACACACACAAACATGGCTCACATTTTTGTATTAAAAGCACTTTCAACACAATTCTTATAGGCTGAAAGATGTTTGTACCCATGAACAAAGTGCTGATGAGAAAATTTCTAAAGGCAAGAAACCAACTGCCTGCTGAGACTCATAATAGCTCTTTCCTCAGGTCAGTCTGCCCACCCCTGCTTTACGCTGTTCTACTGAAATAGCTGCGCCACAAAGGATTCTACTATTTAAAAAGGATTGAACACCCAGCAAAGATACTACAAGAATGGAAACCAAAATATAGCCTTTAAATGCAGAATAAGACATGATTATGCCATTAAGCAGGTAAATTCCGTGAACAATGAATTCTTTATGAGATAAAAGAAATTAAGAAAATATACATTCTGGAACCAAAAAACTGAATTAATAAATGATGCAGATGTTCAAAAAAGATATGATAAGCATACTTTTGCATATGCACTGAACTGAGTTTTAATGGTTTCAATAAATGAAAGAATATTTTGCACAATTTTGGCAAAGAAATTCATATAGAAAATTTAGTGGATTTTTTTTCTAGGAGTGGAAGGCATAAAAATCTCAAACCTGCCAATCACCACATTAAACAAAAATTGTCAAAGAGTTAACTTTTCATAGGGTGTTTGTGGTAGTTAATGCATATGGTTTCCAGGTGAATTCCATAAAACCTTTAATGTGCAGATAACTAACTCCAAAACTATTAAACAGCTCTGATCGTTGAGAGAGACATCAAGCTTTATTTGTTCATAAGGTAAAGCTTTTTAAAAAGTGGGATACCATAATATTATTATTGAATTGAAGAAAATAAAAATATATGAGACTATATTTCTAAATAAAAAAATATAAACAACAGACTTTTTTAATATAAGAAAAACTCCGTACTAAACTCATCTTTGCAGGGGCACAAATGTGAAATAAGTGATATATAAACAAATAAAATTCAGTAGTGCATTAACATGCCAGGGAAAAGATGGCAGAATATTCTAGAGTTTTAGTATGAAGAAGATGAAACATATGGTTCTCTTTATAGACACAGAAAAATGATAAAAATTAAAATTCCCTGATTAAGCAATCATGAATAGTTAGATAATTCAAAAATAATATTAAAAATGTCTACGAAGTGACAACCAAGTATCATGCCTATTTTTAAAGAGACACATTTTCCCATTCAAAGTCTTAAAACATTTTGGTTGAAAATATAAAACTTAAAAAATAACCTATTTCTTACCCACCTCAGTAGATTAAAATAAGTCCACATATACTAAGGATTTTAATACAAAAATTAACCATAGAAGAAAGCATGGGACATAGTTTTTTTGAGTCATAATGCAGAAATCATGAAATTTAAAAGTCATAGAGGAAAAGTTGGTAATATGACTGCATAACAAACTAAAAACTTTTGTATAAAAAACTTTAAATAATCAATAGACAAGTGACAAGTTGGAATAATAATATGGTATTACAGATGGCACTGAACGTGGTAATTTCTTTGATATAACAGTAAGAAGTGCCCTGACCAGTGTGGCTCAGTTGGTTGGGCATCGGCTTATGAAGCGAAAGGTTGCTGGTGATTCCAGGTGAGGGCACCAGTCTGGGTTGCATGTTCAGTCCCAGCTTGGGGCAAGTAGGAGAGGTTACTGACTAATGTTTTATTCTTGCATCAATGTTTCTCTCCCTCTCTTTCTTCCTCCCATTCCCCTCTCTCTAAAAATAAATACATAAAATCTTTCAAAAAAAGAATAAGAAGTAACAAGTAATTTAAAAATTGACAAGGCATGAAAAAACAATTGACAGAAAAAATACTTCATTTATTTTAGACATATAAAAATCTGTTCACTTTTAGTCATAGTGAAATAAAAATGTAAGCTCTAGGTGGGGCTGGAAGGGTGGAGCAAAAAAGAAAAAAAATGACAGAACTCATACACGTGGAGAAGAGTGTGGCTATTGCTGGGCCTAGAGGGTGGGTGGAGATGGAAGAGGGAATGGGGGGATAAATGGTGATGGAAAAAATAAAATGAAATAAAAAATTAAAGTTGTGAAAAATAAAATAAAATAAAATAAAATAAAATATAAAGTAAAATGGGGTAATGTGTTTTTCACCTGTCAAATTTGCAAAAGTCAAAATGTTTAATGATGGTCTTTCCTCACTTTGATTTAAACTCTCTCTCTGTCCTGCAAACTCCTTTCTTATTGGCTGCTCTCTGCCTCTGGGAAACTCTTTCTACCCTGCAGACTCCTCCAGTGATATAGCCTGGCTGGCCTTCCCCTTCTACCTGAACACACCCAGTAAGAAACCTTCAGACCTTTGTCTTTGTTTTCCCCCTACCAGGATGCTCCTCTCCCAACCTTTGTGTTTCCTCATTTCATTTGGCCCCTGCTCCTTAGTCAGCTTCTCAGCTTCTTAGGATCCCCCAACCATTAGTGTATCCCTTTGTCCTGCTTTATTTTTAAATGCACTTTTTACTACCTGAAAATATCAATGTAATTGTTGACTTACTTTTTCATATAGTATGAAGAATGTGTAAAACCAGAGTATCAGAGACATTCTCTTTATTGTTCCTTCTCAATATTCTACCACCTAACAGAGACCTAGTACAGAGCAGGTGCTGTATGTCCCTGAATGAATTCATAATAGCTACGCAGAACAGGAGAGGGTGGGCAAACTAGCCTTACTCACCGTTGGAAGTAGTGTATTGGTGCAAACTAATTAAATAGTAAATTGTTAATATTTACCAAAACCCCCTCATCAGTGGGGAAATTTTCATTTTTTTTTAAGATAATGCCCATATGTCCTAGCTGGTGTGGCTCAGTGGATTGAGTGCTGACCTGCAAATCAAAGGGTTGCCAGTTTGATCCCCAGTCAGGGCACATGCCTGGGTTGTGGGCCAGGTCCCCAGTATAGGGCATGTGAGAGGCAAACACACATTGATGTTTTTCTCCCTCTTTTTCTCCTTCTCTTCCCCTCTCTCTAAAAATGAATAAACAAAATCTTTTAAAAAAAGATAATGACCATAAACTTTTGATTCCGCAATTCCAGACCTAGGATTTCACTTATTACTATATTTGTATATGACAGTGACATGAATTTATTACAGTATTGTTTATAAGAGGAATACAATGAAAACGACTTACACTCCTATCCACAGAAGACTGGCTAAATAGTGGTATACTTCCAGAAGAGAGATTGTACAGCTATTTAAAAATGACATGTGCGTGTGTGTGCATGTGCATGCTACTCTGGAACAATCTTCTACATGAACTGATCATAAACTGGTTAGTAAAATGCTAAAAACAAAGTATAAACAAGTGTATATTATTCTTTTTAAATTAAATTTTTTTTGGAGTGACATGGGTTAATATGATTATATAGGCTTCAAGTGTATAATTTCTATGATATATCATGTGTTTATTGCTTGAGTGTCCACACCCAAAGTCAAGTCATCTTCCATCACCATGTATTTGGCCCCCTTTACCCTTTACTACCTACCAACCCCCATTCCCTCTGGTGATGACCATACTGTTGTCTGTGTCTTTGAGTTTCAATTTTATATCCCACATATGAGTGAAATCATATGGTTCTTAACTTTTTATAACTGACTTTTTTCACTTAGCATGGTATGCTCAGGGTCCATCCATGTTGTCACAAATGGCAGTATTTCATCTTTTCCTATGACTAAGTAGTTGTATATTCTTTAACTTGGGAAAAATACACATACAAGTGTAGTTGTTTAAATATGCACATAATACATGTTTGTAAACATAGAAAACAAGTGTTAAGACTAGTTAATTGTAGTAAGAGGGACAGCGTGCTTGAGGGATAAGTGTGGAAAAAAACATTACCTCTTACTGTAATCTCTTTTATACTGTATTTTAAAAAATCTATTAATATAACTTATTTAGCAAAGTTAAAAATTTAATAAAAGAAATCAGTTTGCCTTATTTCTTACATATTTTAAAGGAATATTTTTTTCATGTTTCTCTTGTTTTTATTATAGGCACAAACACAGTTTTGGCTTCTTTTATTGCATTTTCCCTAGAAATTTCCCCTATGATTAAAGTAGAGCAGCATTATATCATTTATGATTCATTAGAGCTAAATATATACATTATGTTCATATATGTACATACATATGAATATTTATCCTCAGTTGTAAATTTTCACAAAGTAGCAGTGCTGAAGAAATTCATCTACTCTGACATAATATAATGCATTTCCCTTTCTGTACAATAAAAGCATATAGAAACAATGTAGAATGGCTTTACACTTATCACATTGATGATAATGGAAATGGATGCTTTTTAAACCATGAAACTGTCTTTGCACTACTTTGAAATAGCCAATTAACTTACCCTCCATTTTGACTTACACAATTTGATAAAACACAGAATCATGCCATCAATCCTTAGTCGTGAACCCTTGCTCTCTGAAGGTTAATGCTCCATCTTACTTCTTGGAATTGAATGGGTTCATCTGTTTATATATTAAAGCAAAATACAGATCTTAACTAGCATTTTATTTAGTTTTCATTGATATAAAATGTGATGAGAATGAGAATGTTATGAAAATAGAACAGTGTAATAAATAGTTTCATTATGGGATTATTCTGTCCTTTCTTCCTAAAATGATAAGACAGTATTCTATAAAGGGAAATTGTAGATATAAAATACAGTATTCAGTTTCCATTTTTTTATTCCTTACATTCAGCAAGATCTAATATGAAGCATTTTAAAAGTCTCAGCCTGAGCGTTTAAGTCTCAGAACACAAGGGTGAGCTGGCATGAGTGTTAATTTCTTTTTCTCTTGCCTATTGTAACAGAGACCTTATGTGACAGCAGAAGCTGCTCCTATTTTTGGATGTTATTTCAATATGAACCAGGATTTTTCCCTTTAGTATGTTTAGCAGAATTAGTGTTTCCGTAAGTGGAAGCAATAGTCTTAGAGATTTTATGCACATGAATTCTAAAGCCTGCCCTGCTTAGCTGCTGCCGCTCACATGGTGATTAGACAAGAGCCCAAGGGTATCAGTGCCAGGTAGGGATGCTTTCACCATGACAGTTTGCACAACACAGCCACTGTCATCTCATTAGCAGGCATAAGCATTTCTGCCACATGCTGATTAATACCGTTGCACCTGCTCTTACCGTGTCATCCTGAGGATTTGAATTGGACTTATTTTGTATTCCTCCAGGCTGCTGGCCACTTAATTTCATGACATCATCAGATAGCAAAGTTGTCTTAAGAGGTCATCTGGTTTAGACTTTGGCTTTCAGGCATACCAGTAGTTAACTATTGAAGATAAATGCATTTCTGTCATATTTATTGTAAAAATAGCTAGTGGGGTGGTGATTCCCCAATTTGTAGCCAGCTTTAGTTTTTAATCAGTCTTATAACTGTAGTGCAGTGGGATGACTAGTAAATGAAACTACATCTTTTTTCTTTTTTCCTTTGGAAGGCAGAAAAGCTGCCTTTCATGTGTTGCTAGCCTGCCTATCTTCATCCCTGGAGACAACCACAAACAACTTCAGATTTATTGCTACTAAAAAGAGTATTTTGAATGGTCCCTTTCCTTGTGTCAACAAAGAGCACCAACTGTCTTGGAGCCTTTACACACGTTGCCAGAGCTGTGGGGAGGCAATGAGAAAATGTGCACAGGGAGCCCGGAAGCTACCCTTTTAAGAGGGAACCACATGCCACCTCATTTTCACTTTGTTTTGTGGTGACTGGAACATTCCTATGAATTCAGATCTTTCCAAATGAGATCAGATGGCAGAAATAAACAGCTCTCTCACACCACACAGAAATTACCGTGAGCAGAGAAAGGGCCTACTATGGGCTGAGCTGTGGCCTCCCACCCCAGAAATTAGTATGTTGAAGTATAAACCCTAGTATGTCAGAATGTATCCTGGTTTGGAGATGGAATCTTTAATGAGGTAATTAAGTTAGAACGAGGTCATTAGTTTAGGTCCTAATTTAATGTGACGTGTCTTTATAAGAAGAGGAAATCTGGATGTGGATGGGTATGGAAGGAAGACCATGTGAACACACAGGGAAAAGATGATTATCAGCAAGCTAAGAAGAGAGGCCTTGGGCTTGGACTTCTATCCTTCAGAACTGTGAGAAAATATATTTGTTCTGTTTAAGCCACTCAGCCTGTGGTGCTTTGTTATGGGAGCCCTGGGAAACTGATACAGAGCTTAAATAATAGACTGTCTGTAAAACTAGCCAGACTTGACACTGGGCTATTTAAAGACACCTCATACAGCTAACACTAGAGGGCTGCTCAAACTCAGTCACCCTAGCACAGTGGGTATCTTTGGAAGGAATCATTGAGCTTTAGAGTGAAAATAAAGGTTTACATTAGCCTTGGGTAGCCATAACTTAGCATAATATTGGGAAGAGGAGTCCTCTCCTGCTCATACTGTATCAAGAGAAACTATTTCCAGACCAGCACTGGAGGTGTCTCTCTGCCTCCAAGAAATGGTATCAGTCCAGGTTTCAGCCTTAACAGCAACAGAAAAGTGAAGATGACAGGACGTTCTCCAGTCTCCCTTCACCTGAACAACTAACACTCACTTGGCATTTACTTCCACCCAGTGTGCTGATCCATTTCATGTTCATAAGCAAAATAGGAAGAAAGAAACAGAGGATACAGATAAGTGGAAGTGGATACCATGTTCATAGATAGACAGAATTAACATCATTAAAATGTCCATACTATCCAAAGCAATCTATAGGTTCAACACAATTCCTATCAAGATTCCAATGAATATTTCACAGAACTAGAAGAAATATTTCAAAAATTCATATGGGACTACAAAAGGCGCTGCATAGCAACAGCAGTCCTGAGAAAGAAAAACAAAATGGGAGGAGTCACACTACCTAATATGAAACTATATTATAAGGCTATAGTAATCAAAACAGCATGGTATTAGTATAAAAACAGACACATAGATCAATGAACAGAATAGATAGCCTAGAAATAAACTCACACCTTTAAAATCAATTATTATTCAATAGAGGAAGCAAGCACATAAAGTGGGCTAAAGATAGTTTATTCAATTAATGGTGTTGGGAAAATTGGACAGACACATGCAGGAAAATGAAACTAGACCACCTTCTTCCACCACACATAAGAATAAATTCAATATGGATTGAAAACTTAGATGTCCGACCTGACACCATAAAAATTGTGGAAGAAAACATAGGCAGCAAAATCTCGGACATTGCTCATAGCAATATTTTATTGGCTGTATCCCTTCAGGCAAGGAAAACAAAAGAAAAAATAAACAAATGAGACTACATCAAACTGAAAACTTTTTGCACAGCAAAGGAGATCATCAACAAAATAAAAAGATACCACAGAGAATGGGAGACCATATTTACCGATATATCTTGTAAGGAGTTAATATCCAGAATCTATAAAGTACTTAAAAAACTCAATACTAAAAAATCTCAACCCAACTAAAAAAATGGGTAAAGGACCTGAATAGACACTTCTCCAAGGAGGAATACAAATGGCCCATAGACATATGAATGTGTTCAACGTCACTAATCATCAGAGAAATGCAAGTAAAAACACAATGAGAAATCATCTCACACCTGTTAGAATGGCTATCATCAATAAATCAACAAACAAGTGCTCAAGAGTATGTGGACAAAGGGGAATCCTTGTGCACTTGTAGTTAGTTGGATTGCAGACTCATGCATCCACTGTGGAAAGCAGCATGGAGAAACCTCAGAAAATTAAAAATGGGTCTGCCTTTTGATCCAGTGATCCCACTTCTGGGAATATATCTGAAGGAACCCAAAACACTAATTTGAAAGAGCATGAGCACCCCTATGTTCATTGCAGCATTATTTACATTCACCAAGATATAGAGACAGCCCAAGCGTCCATCAGTAGATGAGTGGATAAGACACCTATGGGACATTTACACAATAGAATACTAAAACATGTAAAAAGAAAAAAATAATCCTTTGCAACAACATGGTTGGACCTGGAGAACTTTATACTAAGGGAAATAAGCCAGTCAGACAAAGACATACCATATGATTTCACTCATATGGGGAATCTAATGAACAAAGGGAACTAACAAGGAAAGTGAGGACAGACTCATAGATGGAGAGCAGAATGACAGCTAGTGGGGTGAGGGGAGGGAGGACGTAAGGGGGTGGAACGATTGAGCAAAAAGGGAAAAGGATGCATGGACATGGACAATAGTGTGGTGATTGCTCTAGGGGAGAGAGTGTAAGGGGACTAAACTGTAATGGAAAAAATACAATAAACGTTAAATAAAAAATAAAAATGAACTGTTTTCATATAAAGAAATTAGACACAGAGATCATACTCAGAGTGGGATAATTTGAGTTTTTTATTGTTACTCCATTTTTTCTTATTTTTTTTAAAACAAAAAGCTATGTATTTACAAAGGTGTAAAAGGGGATAGAGGAGCCACAAAAGATAGTGCAGCTGTGTGGTGTTACAAGAACTGAGAAGTAGCTGTATCAGCCAAAGACATACCCAGATAGAAGAGGTGCCTTGAGAATGACTTTAGCAGAGACACCCAGTTAAGACATATCTTGCGTAAATGTCAGTTTTCCCAGCGGAAGAGAGTGGGGAGACAGGTGGAGAGCAGAACTGGCGGGGGTGGGGGTGGGGTGGGCAAACAGAGATTAAAACATTGCCCATGATCATGTAGCTAGTAAGAGGAAGTGATGGAATTTGAATCCAGTGATTAGACTATGAAGCCCATGTTCAGGTTTTGTCATCAGTTGCTTAGAACCAAGAGTAGTCCTCCTCTTGCAGGCAGCATGCAGTCTGGCCCCCACACAATAAGCTCCTGGTGTCTGTGTGGGACCCTGGTATTCAGGCCATTGGCTGGAACCCCACCTGTATTCAGGTCTTCCTAGTGACATCAACACTCTGGGATCTCTGGATTGTAGAATGGGAGGTCCTAGAAATGAAAGTCACACTTCATGAGAAGTCCAATGGCTTCACACTGCTTTATATCTGAAGACAAATGATAGCTTCTGTGTATATAATGTATAATTCTATATGTATGAAGTTTACAAACAGGCAAACTAATCTCTGGCAATGGAAATGATTAGCTTTGGGAGGACTGACTGGCTAAATGTACGAGGGATACTTCTGGGAAGAACAGTCACTTTGTCCTTAGCCAGGCTGTCATTTCCTGCTCTGCAGGCTGCATCTGCTGTGCTGGGCACTCTGAAGACTCCAGTGCAGGCTACATAATGAAGCTTTCTGCATTTGAAGTCCATAGCTGCCTTTCCCCCTGGATAGCCAGCTTCACCTGCTCTGAAATTTTTCAATTTTTAATCACTCTGGTTGCCTTCTCTGGACTCTCCAGTTTTTCCAAATCCTTTCTGTCATGGATAAATGAAGCCCTGATATAATAAGTAATCCTGATATAGTAAATTAATTCTGAGCCATGATCTGTAAATTAGTGTCAGTTGTTACTTCCTAGCCCTTAAATTTTTCATTTTTGTTAATGTTACCCAAAGTCATTAAATAAAATATATAACTCACTTTTGTTTACTTTTACTTTTTGAGCCTCTTCTGCTATGTTTGTCTCATAACTAATATTACTTTGTGTATAATTCGAATACTTATTATTTTCCAATTTGTTTAGTGTAATGACTGTAAGATAATATTTTCCCTATAGTATATTACAGTACTCAATTATTTTGTTATCAGAAACTTATGATTGAAGACTGTGGTAGGTGCTTGAGAAACAACTAGATAGAATAGCAGCTATAAACATATATAATTAATTTGAACACTAAAATGATAAAAACAGTAATCATCTTCCTACAAACCGTTCATTATTTTCTCTTCCATGTGCATGGCATTGTTGTAGGAGAGGGATGTGGCGGTGGTCCTCGCAGCTTCATCTCCGCATCTGTGAAAGGAAGGCCAGTTTTACCACCACGAATCTACAGAGGCAGCGTGGTAGAGGAGAAGGGATCAACATAGATCTGTTTCAAATCCTTGCTCAATAACTATAACACTAGAACCTTAGGCAAGTTGCTGGCTTCTCTGTGACTCTATTTGTTCAATAGTGAAATGTTAGTGGTACTTCCTGTTTATACCTGTTATGTGCTTGCATGTGGGTGCCCCCAAATGGGAAATTATTACTTCAAGGTTCTATCTCTTGATAAAATTTAGTGTTATGTATTTTGAATGATTGACGATTTTAAGTGGAAAGCATCTGAACCCTTAAGTCAAAATGCTTTTTTTTTTTTTTCCGTTTTATCGATAGGTGACTATTCCCTTGGTACTCTTTGCAGCTCTTTTCCACCTAGGCTGAAGAAAGAAGGTATAGTCCATGTCTGTCATCAGAGAACATGCAATAGTGGCTTAAACTTTCCACACTGGGAACTAAAGAACTTAAGAGAGATTTATTTTTCAGACACATGCATGTCAATTGTTTTCTCCAAGGAGACCAGCATATTTTGTCCAATATGATTTTAGCAAACAAAAAAAGGCTATTTGAAGATAATTCTTTTTAACTCTTAGCTACATCTGAAGTAAAGCCATATTTAGAAAATAAATAAAGAATATGCAATCAACACTCTGTATATTTTGTCCATCCTGTTAAAATGGAAACTAAAATCCAAAGAAATTATTCACTAAGCATTGAATGACAGAGTGTGCCAGGCAGTGTGGCTAGTTGATAAACAATGACAAAAATGTTCGCCTCAGATGGGGCCCTCATGAATCTGTAACCTAAGCTATGTGACATAAGACACGGATCAGTCAGAACTCTTAACTGCAAGCAGCAGAATCCAATTTTGAAACAGAAAAGGAGTTTTCTTAAACAGTATGATGGAGTTGATAGAACTTCGAGGGGATTGAAGAACCAAAACGGAGGTTAAATATCTGGAAACACTGCTGGAACCCCCCAGAGCCGGTCTGGTGTGTGAGCTACTGACCTGAAACAGGGCTGGGTGCTTCGTGAAACACCTGGTGTGTGGGGCCCAAGGAGCCCATGGTTCTGTCATGGTTGCAGCCACCACCACAACCAAAGAGAAACTGGCCTTGTGTGAGTTTCCAGGTCCAAGTGTGCGCTCTGATTTGTGGTTGCAGAGGCACCTGCCGGAGCTGTAAAGGAGGATGGTAAAGTGAATTTCTAACGTTTGCAGGTTCTATAATAGGAAGCAGCCACCACCAAGTTTCCTAAGAAGAGGGACTCCTCAAACATCGAAACAACTACATGAGTTCATGATCCAAGTTGTCTAAAATAATGACAAATAGCCACTACACTATGTAAATGATAAATAGTAAAAAGTGAAAGTTCTGCAAATGGCACCTAGGGGCCACACTGAGGTGGTTCCTACCAACTTCAGGTTTTAGCTTAAAGTTTCTCCAAGAGGAACTGGCATGTCATGGCCATTCGTCCTGGAGAAGATCTATTCTCTCTACACCAGCACTCCACAAATTATATCTATTAATTGCAAGCTAGTATTTTATTCATGGGTTTATGTGTTTTCATCTATCTTCTCAATTAGAATTCATGCTCCATGAGTACTATTTGCTATTTCTGTTGCATCCCCAGCACAATTTTTTTCCACATAGCATTTACCTAATGAGATTTCCACTATCAATTACCAAACCAGATGAGATCAAAGATGAGCAAAATCACCATAAAAAATGCTGGTTCCTTGACCTATAAAACTTGCTGGTGATATTAGCAAACCAAAGGAAGTATAAATTAAAAGTTGCCCAGAAAGAATAGAAAAAAAAAGATGCCCTTTAAAAACTAGGATACTTTCATGGCAAGAAAGAGAAATTTTAACTCACAAGAAGATACAGAGTAGAGTTGGTTGATTTGGTGCCTCAGTGATGTCATCAGAAACCCATCTTCTCTTCATTTATAACCTTTGCCTATTATAGTATAAGCATATTTATATCAGCTGCCCATAAACAAAGAGGGAAACATATGTTCTTGTTCATGTTCAGTGTGAGAGAGAGAAAAGAATGTGTTGCTTCTAACACTTCTCTTTATCTGGCCTAGCCTAATTTTGGCAGCTGCTCACTTTCTCCAGTAGCCTGGGAGGGACCATGTGTGAACTGACTGAGTTTTTGGCCTTATCACTGAAGAAGGAGATGGCATGGTTATTACACTGGAGCTGGGGGAGGCTCAGACACCCAAACAAAATCAGAAAGGAGGAAAGTGAAAAATAGATGCTCGGTGGAAAGCCAGTGGTTTCCTATATTGAAAGATGTTAACTCTTGGAAACACTGGGTAAAGAAAAAGATAACACAGTCCAAGGACTTTATTTGATTGGTCCTACCATCCAGTGTGTCATTTTACTGTATGCAGTAGGTGTGGTGAAGTGATGCCTCAAACTCTGGAATCCTGTTGCTTATTTCAGTTGCTATGAGTTCATACTCACTACACAATTTAGCTATTACAATTAGGACTCCCAAGTGGTGTGATTGCTCAAAGAGAATGTGCTGGCCAGAGCACAGAAGTGTGTGATTCCATTAACAGTTTTAGGTAGTGTCATTAATGAACTAACATCTTGGCTTTATACATCAGTCTAGTGTTGCTTTGTTTTAAAATGTGAGTTAGCATCCCTGAGTCTGAATATGTAAAGACCCTGAAAGAATGTAGCTTCTGAGCTTGGAAGGGTAAGAGATGAATAGTTTGCTTAGGGCTGCCACAGCATAGTACCACAGACTGAATGGTTTAAATATTAGAAATTGATTTTTTCCCAGTTTTGGATGCTGGAAGTCTATCGGTCAGTTTGGTTCCTTCTGAGGGCTGTGTGGGAAAGCTGTGTTCCAGGCCTTGCTCCTTGGCTTATATGGCGGTCTTATGTTTCCTCACATCAGCTTCCCTCCACACTTGTCTGGCTTGGTGTCCAGATTTCCCCTTTTTATGAGACACCAGCTGTATTGGATTAGGGCCCACTCTAATGACTTCCTTTTAACTTAATTACATTTCAAAGATCCTATTTCCAAATAAGGTCATATTCTCAGCTACTGGAGACTAGAATATCAGATGTGAATGGGGGCAGAGTGGGTACAATTCAACCCATGACAAAGACTAATCCCTAGATGTGGGCAGTGCCTCTCAGAGAAGCCCTTCACAGGCAGTTAGACAGAGAGGGTTTCCATTCAACTCCCCACAAGTTCCAGAGGAGAAGTACAGAGAGCTTTCTGCAGGCACCCAAGATAACAAGCAATTGTTTCTAGGTAGAGAGAAGCCTTTGGGAAGAAGGTAATATTTGTGTTTGGCCTGGAAGGTAGGTCAGAATTTAGCTACCTAAAGATGCTGGAGGGATTTAGGAAATGACTATTAGGAGGGAGAAGCAAAGGAAGAGGGCAACTGTTGCACGGTGATCAGGTCTGGTGGAGGGGGTCATCATGGCATAGAAAGGAAAGGATGCTTTGAGAGTGGAAAGTGGAACATACTGAGGTGTTTGGAAAGAGCCAAAATACATCGTCTTTACTTACTTTCTGTCTAATCCACATCTTACCTTTAGGGTAAAAATGAACTGCTAAGAAATGTTAGGAAACTTTGATTAGTGAATTGAAGTTCAGACAGCAAGCTTAGGTGCCCGGGACAATAATTTCAATACTATTAAGAGAAATTTAGATATTTGCTCTTATGTGGAAGAAGTGATGGAGAAATGCTGTGGTAGAGATAAAGGGTGACTGAATCCACAGTGCGAGACCAGGATTGTATTGTCTATCATTTGCTGTCAACAAAAACTTCGGGATGCCATCTAGTCTCTAGGGTCCGTTTATGCATCTGTAATATGAAAAGCATGAGTAAATTCATGATTTTTAAACTTGTAAACAGAAAAACAATTTATCAAATACATTCCTGCAGAAATTGCAATATGTTAAGAAAAAACTACTGTGGTTAGGTAGAGTAGGGAAATCAAGGGCTTTCATCTCCCTTAATTGTGACTTTATTCTATTCCCCTAAAAGGCTCTGGAAGGCACTTTCTTGGAACTCAGATTATCTCTGATACGCTGTCTACTTCCATACGTACATAGCAGACTTAGTAAGACTTGTTGAATCATCAGTTATCTTTGGAAAGCACTCAGAGAACTTTGGTGGTAGTGGGAGTGGTGTTGAGAATTATTCATGGTACCGATGGAAATGACTGCACATTGTTTTAGAATGCCAGACATGGGTACATGGCAGTGTCCATATCAGTGTCCATAATGCCATCAGATCTTGACCAAAACCCTGTGATGACGCTAGAACCTGACAGCTCCACTGAATTGCCCTGCCCTCTCCTCCCTGCTCTAAGAGAAGGAAGTGTTAGTCCCTTCAGTACTTTCTTTGTAAGGAATTTCTACTGAATACAATTCATTCCCTTCAAACACTTCACTTTTGACTAATCTGCCTTATGATTAATACATTATTTTATTCAATAAGTCTCTGTCTTTAATAAAGTTACGCTCAAGTATATGTTTAGACAAATCATTATCTCCTCTCTGATTGACTCCATGGTAGTTTACAGTATAACTGTCAGAGGGCAAATTTATTTAATTCCTAATAATCTTCATTTTATTTTTAACTACAGTATTTTGTAATAGACACATTGTATATACCATGCCAGTTTTTTACAGCCACGTGGCAAATGTAAGCTTGTATCATAATTATCCTTAAATGTAAAGAAAAAATTATGGGAGGTTAGTTAACCTGCCCAAAATTTCAAAACTAGAAAGGGGCAGGGCTGGGAGATTTGACCATGTTCTGTATCACGTGCATTCTCGAGGGCGGGGGCCGAGTTGCCACAGAGGGGCCAGGGCGGTCACCGCAAAAAAGGGTCCCTCCCTGTTTCTGCTCAGACTGGTATCCATGTAGTTAGTTACTTAAATGTCAGGTGTATCCTGTGTCAGTCCTCACCAAACGCACTATTTCTCACTTCACTGAATATCGATTTTTAGATATGTGAAGACAGCTAAAAAGATTATATATTATTTTTTCCTCTAGTTCAGACATTTTACTATCTTTTTGATGGAAGCTGTTTATAAAATGCAGGGATATAGCTATGTTTGCAAACAGAGTTGTTGATTATTTAGCACATGTGTCTCTGGGCTGCTCCTCAGAAATCTGGCACCTGGGTCTAGAGAACAAGGACTACATGGCAGTGACATTGGTGACAGAGAAAACATTACCAGCCCAGCTCTTCATTTACCCTGGAAAGAAAAATCTTCCTGCCATATGCATAAATAATTTTTAACTAAAATCATGGACACAGCACCTCTATATAGTTACTCTTCACATGCTTGACTCACCACTTTTTCCAAAATCATGTAAAATGCTTTGTATTTTTCATGTATGTTTCATGAATATAGAGTAGTATGTATATACCCATATATTCTATTCAGACAGCAAACAATTTTATCTCCCCTTTAAAAAGGTGTCTAAAATTCAACATGGAAGGAAACTCTTTCAGAACCTGAAGTTGCAATCGCCATCTGAAATTAAGATAAATGACTTTACAGAGACCATAAGTCTTCTTGCATGTCAACACTCCTGTTTACAAAATACCATCCTGATGAGGTTAATATAAATGAATTTGGAACAAATGGACTGAATAGCTTTGAAATACACAGCTTAAAGTGTAGTGGAGAAAGGAAGGGTATTCAGGGGATAAATGGTAATGGAGAAATTACAATATAAATCAATAAATAGAAAAGATGTAATGGAAGAAGTGATTAGTAAAATATGCTTTAGGTTTTACTGAACTCCATATATTTAGATAATATGATGGTGAATATCCAACCCCAGTTTTACATACACTCTTTCCATTCAAATTGAAATGATTGATACAACATATGAAATAAATATGCTGTGTGTTTTTAAGATGCTACAATATTCTCTGTTATGTTCTATGACCAAGTCACATTTAAAGTTAAAAAAAAGATTTAAATAAATAAAATGTAGTTTAATTCCCTCAGCATGCATAATGTGAACCTCATTGTTCCGATGGGAACGCACATTATTTGCAGTGAGCCTGATGTTTGGGTTTGACAGGCAGCCATCTGGGGCACCGCACGAGGCCATTTTGAAAACGCAAACCTTCCATGAGATCAAAGTGTGTACAGAAGTATTAAATTATACCCAGATAGAAAAATATGTGTCCTCAGTCTTTTATGTGAAATTTAACATTGATACATGCGCTATGAGTTTTCCTGCATGCATTCACACAAAATCCATGCCACTGAAATGGGGAGATATAGCTGGGGAAAAAAAAAAAGAATCTAAACTGGGATCACATGTCCTTTCTGGCCCCTAACTGTGGCATTCATCTGACATAATAGAGGCTCAGAAACAGTGTGCCTTCACTCTGCAGGGGTTACAAAGCTGTTCAGTGTAGGAAATCAGCACGTGAATATCTCTTCCCCTAGCTAGAAAATGAAAAACACCTGACACTTGAGAACTGTTAGTACATGATTTGAATGCCATTAGGGGCTGCTCCTACACATTTCATATTACAGCTGTGGAGTGTGTAACCCATGAATAGCACTTGTGTTATGTTTGCTTTAGAAAACTGTATTGATCCCTCCAGGCGCTCTATTCGCAAGTACTCCCACATGAGGCACAGAGCGGGGAGGGGTGAGGACTGAGGCAAACAGATCTGTCTCACAGAGAGACTGTTCTGTAAGGAAGTGTTTTTAGAGGCTGGAGAAAGGGTAGCCTGCCTCCCACTTGGTTGTAACTTTTGAAAGACAATGACAAAGGAGCTCTTTAATTGACATAACAAAACTATGGATTTGTTGTGCAGAGCTCAAGTTGGGCACCACGATCTCTACATGGCTCAGAGTTTTTATGCAATCAGATCCAGCCTTTTTTAGATTTGGTTTGTGGAATAAAGGTTATAATATGAATGATTTTCTTTGGAAAAAAGTTGCTCTTTCAGGTTTTTAGAACAATTTCTCAAGTTGTAAAAATAAGATCAAGGATAATCTTTTGATATGCTCTAAGGTTTATATTTCTCTTGAATTCATGGTGAACTTATTTTAGCACTTCAGGATTGGAATAAGAGCTCTTAATTTCTCTTCTCTGTATACAATTCAGTCTAGACCAAGGTGGCATATTTTAGGAATATGTAAGCTGCTGACTAAACTTGCTTTTAGAATAAATAAAATTCATCATGAAAATGATAGCTTGATTTCAGCTCTAATTTTCTGTTCCGATCACAAATTTTATATCTTAGTTCAATAGATATGTTCCTTTGCTTATTTTAGGATTTTTGTTTTTGTTTTTAGGTGACTATCAGGATTGTGTAGGCATCTGTGCAAAAGAACTGGGTTTAGAGTATATTTGGATATGCAAGGGAATCTGTCAGTCACTGAGCGAAGGCTGAGTGTGGTGATTTACATCATTTACACTCACACACAACTTCACAGACACTCCACAAGGTGGATATTATCATATCCATTTTGACAGATGTGGATACTTACTCAAATTACAAAGCCTGTAAATAGCAGAGATAAACTCAAAGTCACGTTGTTCTAATTCCAAAGTTCATGTTCTTAAACATTATCCTTTATTGCCTTCTAAAAATCACTGTGAAGTTTTCTCAGAATTCCCCTCTTTCAAAGATCTTTTCAAGTCTTGACATAGCTTTTGCTTACTGAAGAGCTGTCTTCTTTTTGCCTCCTTAACAAATACCTAAAGAGCAGTCTAATAATGTGATAAGAATCCCATTCCTGCACATAGTGGTTGGCAAGCCTGAATGCCATTAGCATCACTTGGAAAGCTTTATAAATATACCAGTGCCTGGTCCTTCATGAGACCATCTACATCAGAATCTCTGGAGGTTGAGCCAGGATGCAGGCACCTTTCAAGACTTTCCTGATGATCCTTGTCTGCAGCCATTGCTATACATTGTGCTATACATTGACATAAAAAGGCACAGATTCTAGACCTCCACATTTCATTCTCAACTATGCTAAAATTGTAAAGACTTCCTATCTTCTGGGAAAGGTAAACCGATGGCACCTTTATGTATTTCCACGTGGGCTTACCAGCATGAGCTTCTTCCTAGTTGGTATACTCAGAGGGTGTGTCAGATCTGTCTGCATCTGTTTCCTCCTTAAGGAATGTGGTTAGAACTAGCAACATGGAAGGCAACTGGGAATAAAGAAGACAGTTTATAACACTTGGTCTTAAAATGTTCTGTCTTTGCTTCCCAGCAATTTAAAGGACTTGTCATTCAAAGGACTCTACCTAACTGCCCCCAGTACCTGTAATCACTTTGGGGAGGGGCTGAGGTATATAAACCTGTGCAAGCATTCTTCATTTGATATCTATTCATTTATGCCGCAACATCCTGGCACTGGATCCCTCTGAACCATTGTTATCTTTATTTGCTATTGAGTTAATTTTTGACTAACTAGTTATCCCAGCTTGGTTTATGCCTATGAGCCCCCTGGACCAATTCAGAAAGTGGAATGAATTATACAGACCCACCTTTTCTCTTGGGGATTGACAAATTTCATCTGTTTTTGGAAGAGGTAAGGAATCAGTGACACATTTGCCTTTCTTTAGTAATAATATTTATAGGCAATATATCATGCCCTATTACTGAAATGGCAATATCATCAAGTATTAAATATACTTAGAAAATTGAGGTCCATCTCCAGAGCAATGCTATGAAACCAAGGTAGATGTTAGTGAAAGGAAGCCTGTTGCTCTGAAGTAAAATATTTTAAAGATGCATGTCACATCAAATTTTGACTGATCTATGATCTGTCAAATGAATAATCTACACTGAGCTTTGAGAATTGGACAGCACATAAAGGAAGTATACTCTATTTTTTGTTAAATTGAAGTACAGCTAATATTTATAAGCCGTGCATATCTTTTTATCTATATTCCACCATTTTTCTTCCTTCTTTTCCCCCTTCTGGGAGGTGTGAGCTATACGGACTCTTTTGCACTCCGACTGGATTTAGCCAGTAGAATTATTGGCTGGTGATTGGTTTGTGGGGTGGATAAAAAAGTAACGGTACTCGTCCTGTTTTGTCCTCTCTGGGTCAGGGGGCTTTTGCAGAATCTCTGTACCAAAGGCCATGGTTTCCATAAGGTGGGCCTCTCTAGGCAGCTGCTCACTCAAAGTTGGTTTAGCTGTTCCCTCCTCTTGTCCATTTAGGGGAGCTGGCCCCAGAGATCTGCACTATCAGTTTTCTCTGAAATCTGCCCACATATTCATTAATAGTTGATCAAACTGTCTGACTGTACCCAGTTTGAGTGCTCTACCTCCAAGGGTTTATCATAGCACATACAACTCTAATTTCTTTGGGAGCTATTTTAAGTATTATGACATTGTTTAACTAAATATATATTCTGGATATTTTTCTTGGGAAGTACTCATACTTTAGGTAGGAATGTTATTTTCTTAAAAAAACTTTTTTGGGATCACTTAAACAATAGATATTTATTTACTTACAAAGGTAGCCATATTAAATTAGGGAACCCAATGTGACCTTATTTTATTTGATCATTTTTAAATTTGTAATTATTTTTTTTGTTTTTTAATTACAATTGAAATTCATTATTATATTAGTTTCAGGTTTTATGACATCATTGACTATATTCCCTGCCCTGTACTTTACATGCTATGACTATTTTGTAACTGCCAATTTGTACTTCTTAATTCCTTCACCTTATTCAACCAGCCCCCTAACCTACCTTCCAATCTGGTAACCATCAGTTTGTTCTCTGTATCTACAAGTTTGTTTCATTTGTTCATTTATTTTGTTTTTTAGACTCCACATATAAGTGAAATCATATGGTATTTGCCTTTCTTATTTCACTTAGCATTATACCCTCGAGGTCCATCCATGCTATCACAAATGGTAAGATTTCATTTTCCATTTTTTATGGCTGTTACTCATATATTCCATTATATACGTACCACATCTTCTTTATTCATTCATTTTTTTGATTGGCACATTTAATCCATTTATATTTAAAGTAATTGTTAATAGGTATGTAGTTAATTCCATTTTATTAATTGCTTTCTGTTTTTGAAGTTCTCTGGTTCTTAGTGTCTTGCTCTCTTCTCCTCTATGTCGTCAGCTTTCTATAGTGTTATGTGTGGATTCCTTTCTATTTATTTCTTGTAGATTTTTGGTTTGTTACTAACCATGTGCTTCATGTAAACCAAGCTATGTTTATAGCAGTCTATTTTAAGGTGATGATTGCTTAAGTTCGAACATATTCTAAATTTACTACCATTTTTACTTATGCTCCACATGTATGTTTTTATTTTTTTACTTCTTTTGTGTTTTTTTGTATCCCTTAATTTACTGCTGTAATTGTGCATGGCCTTTCTACTTTTGCCTTTTACATTAGCATTAGTGTTGGTACATCCACTGTTTTTATTATGTTTGCCTTAGTCAGTGAGAATTTTTTGCAAAATTTTCTTATTCATGCTTTTTTCCTTTTTCTTTTTAAAGAAGTCTCTTTAACATTTCTTGCAATACTGGTTTGGTGGTGATGAACTCCAGCTTTTTCTTGTCTGGGAATGTGTTGGTTCTTTCTTTTTTAATTGAATTTATTGGGATGATATTCTTTAATAAAATTGTATAGGTTTCAGGTGTACAGGTTCTATAATACGTCATCTGTGTATTCTATTGTGTGTTCATGACCCCAAGTCAAGTCTCCTTCCATCACCATTTATCCCCTCTGTGACATCTTGTACCCTTCCCACCCTCTGTTTCCCTCTGGTAATCACCATACTGTTGTCCGTGTCTCTGAGGTTGTTGGCTTGGGGTTTTTCAGGATTTTGTTTTGCTTAATTCCTTCACCATTTTCATGCAGCTCTACAATACCCCTCCTCTTTGAGAGCTCTCAGTCTGTTCTCTTTCTATTAGTCTGTTTCTGTTTTGTTAGTTTATTTTGTTCATTATATTCCACATATGATTGAAATCATATGGTACTTGTCTTTCTCTGACTGGCTTATTTTAACACTTAGTATTATACCCTTCAGGTCCATATATGCTGTCAGAAAGGGTAAGGTTTCCTTCCGTTTTGACTTAGTATTCCAGTACACCATTGTGTTAACGTACCACCATTTTTTTATCCACTCATCTACTGATGAGCACTTGGGCTGTTTCCAAATCTTGGCTATTGTACTAATGTTTCAGTGAACATAGGAGTGCATATATTCTTTTGAATTAGTATTTTGTGTTTATTCAGATATATTCCCAGAAGTGGAATCTTGGGTCACACAGCATTTCCATTTAAATTTTTTGAGGTAACTCTATAATGCTTTCCATGGTACCTGTAGCCGTCTGCTTTCCCACCAATAGTGCATGAGGGTTCCCATTTCCTCACATCCTCGCCAACACAACATGTTGTTTGTTGATTTATTGATGATGGCCATTCGGACAGATGTGAGGTGATATCTCACTGTGCTTTTAATTTGCATTTCTCTGATGAGTAGTGACATTGAGCATATTTTCACATGTCTATTGGCCTCTGTATGTCTTCCTGCAAAGTCTATTCAGGTCCTTTGCCTATTTTTTAATTGAGTTGTTTGTTATTTGGTGTTGGGTTGTATAAATTCTTTATAAATTTTGGATATTAACTCCTTATCAGATGTATCATTGGTGAATATGTTCTCTCTTGAGGCTACTTACATGGGTTGGTGATTATTTCCTCTCTCCCTCTTTGCATTCTCCCCTCTTTCTTACTTCCTTTCTTCCTGTCTTTTTTCTTCTCTCTCTCTCTCTCATTTTATATTTTCTTGACAGTTTTTTTCTAGAGGTATATATTTTGGGAAGGGAAAAATATAAAGCATTTTCAGGATCATGACATAGTGATACATCACTCTTTCTTTCAGAGAATGATTTTATGACATTTACTATATAGTTGAAGCATGATAAGGTCGGGGCCATTAGTTTTGATTGTCAGAAATTTAATTCATCTACCTTCTTAGGCAAATAGTAATACTGTATTTCTTAACTCTCATATGATTGCATGGGATCATGTGACTATTTTTAGTCAGTAATAATTTGTGAGTGGAAGTTAAGGTGTCATTTTTGGACTAGATCATTAAAACAATGGTCAGAGATGGTGCTGAAAGTGCCTGTTTCATCAACTGAAGTCCAAGAAAAAAAGATGAAATGGAGCTTTGAACAATTCTGATTTCAAGTAGTAGATATGAGGAAAAAAATGTATGTTATCCTAACCAATACATACTGTGTTAGTGAGCTCAGGCTGCTATAACAAAATACTTTAGAATGGATAGGTTAAGCAACAGACAGCTTTTCCCCCACAGTTCTAGAGTCTGGAAAGCCAAAATTAACATGCTGGATATTCGGTTCCTGGTGAGGACCCACTTTCTGGTTTGTAGATGGCTGCCTTCTCACTGTGCACTCACTTGATGGGAAGAGCATGCGCTCTGGTTTCTCTTCCTCTCCTCACACAGACGCTAATTTTGCCAGGAGGGCTCTACCCTTAGGACCTCATCTAAGCCTAACTACTTCCCAAAGGACCTACCTCCAAATATCACCACATTGTGGCTAGGACTTCAGTGTATGAATTTTGAGGGGAGGGGGACACAGACATTTAGTCCATAATGCATACTAAGACATACTATCTTATACAAGTTAGGTTATCCCTAATGATGGGATTGTCCTTATTTATTTGTATTTTATACACTTTGTTGAATAAGACCAAAAAAAGGGTTAAAGTTGTGGTTAGTAAGATAAAGGAATTACATGTGGGAATATGTTGTACAAATAGATGTCAAATTGGTGACAGGAAGAAGTACTTAGAGTTATTATTAGAAAATGAGAATAGTTTGTGTCTAAGCACATATTAAGTTATGGCATTGAAAGAGGAGACTTGGGCACCTAATATATTTTGAATTGACAAGCATTTTAATAACATTTATAGTCACAACAATCCTGCAAAACAAGCAGTCTGAAAATATCCATTAAGCATCTTCTGTGTGCTGGGCATTTTGCTAGATGCTGGAGATACAGCAGCAGGTGACAGCACTCAGAGAACTCACCTAGGAGCATGTACAGGAAAGGCAATTCCACTGAAGAGTGGTGGGTGCTGAGGAAAGAGGAAGGAGCAGATAGAGGGGATGTCTAACCCTGATTGATCACATAAATGAGGGATTCCTGGAATAGGGTATGTCTAGGCAGAGACATGAGTATGAATAGGAGTTTGCTAAGCAAAGTGAAAGAGAAGTTTTCTAGACCTCAGGAGCAGTAGATCTGATATTTCATAACAGGAAAGAGCCTGGCATTTCTTAGGAATTAGAGAAAGTAGAACATGGGCTCTTGTAGCCACATGAGACATGAAATCTGGCTTTTCTACAGACTGTGAGGGGTTGTGGGGCCGACTCAGAAGTGCAGGGAATTTAACTCACTGTGGGACAAACTTAATCCAATGGGAGATAGGGAAGAGGAGGGATGTGAACAGGTAAGTTTCTTCTCTACTTCTTCCTCTAAAATAAATGGTGATGATGATAAACCATGCTAATATTTATTGAAAACTTAGATGTATCAGGTACCATTCAAAGCACTTTTAACTTATTACTACATTTAATCCTCAAAACACCTCAGAATCTTGATGCACTCACAGAGAATCTGAGTAGCTTGTCCCGTGTGGCACTTTTACTATGTGATGGTGCCAGGTTTTGAACTCAAACGTGCTGAAAGCAGAGAAGCTCTGCTGAGTCAGGCGGGGCTGACTGAATGAAATAGTCTAAAGGAGTGAGTGACTGCCTGTTAAAAATAGCGTTTAATGCCATTTCCTTCTGGCCTGAAATGTTTAAAAGCAGATGGCAATCGTCAAGCGCTATTACAATTTGAAACTAGTTGATAGATTTGGTTTTGTGACTTTTCCCCCTGCGTTCTTGAGTATAGGGTTGCAGTCTCAATGGTGCCTTAAAATGTATTCAGTAAAACACAGCTGGTAACTGACTTTAACTATAATTATTGGCCTCTTACCAGTATTTAAAGATGCATTGCATGGATCAGTGCTTTGAACTTTGCTTTTCAGTTTTTATCAACAGTGTACCATTACTTTCCTAAAGACCTTTCCTTCACCTTTATTTAGATCTCGCACTGGTCTATAATTACATGAAACCAAAAATTATCTATGGATTGATTTCCATAAATTACAAATATGTCATGCGTTATGTTACTAGACAAAAGGTCAGCAAACCAATTTGTTACACCAGTCGCACATTTACTAGAGCTTGGACAATGATCCGTTTGTTGAAAGCCTTCTGTTTTTAACTCTTTAAACTGGATTTCAGATGAAACACAAATTCCATGTAAATGGGAATATAAATCACTATTAGCCATAATAGTTAGAAAAGAGTATAAATTTGGATAGGCAGTTATGAACTGGTCTTTGCTTATAACACATCTACCTGTAATTTAATTTTCTGTGAATAAGAATAAATACGTGGTAGTTTTCAACATCCTAAATACAATTCTAAATTTATACTATTGTCAGTGTATAAAAACTATTTCCACTATATTAAATTATAAGTTTAGTAAAAGAATACTAATAGCTTAGTGTTATCTTAAAAATGACAAAATACTACACATTATATAACTTGGAAATTAAGCTGAAATCTCCAAGCATTTAGAGTGGCCCTTAGTAAAAATTAAAAAGGAATCTAATGCAATGAAATTTAAATGGTGTGAGTGAAATTAGTAAGTTCCAAAGGGGAAATTATACCCTGTCTGGCAGCAATGTAGTTGGAACAGTGTTTATAAAACTATTCTGACAATAATCCATTCTGCAGATCTTACCTCAGAGACTTTGGTCCTTCCCTGAAAATTTTCCTTTTTCTGATGTGAAAACTGCAGTCGCCTCCATGTTTACAAATAACACACATTTTTCACTCATTCGTCCGAGAGCTGAAGTGTCACACTTATGGTGGACCCCCCTCTCTGTGTCTGATTGCCCAGTGTAACAGCAGGCCCTGCTTTTATAGGCATAGTTCCCCCATCTCTGTCCTTGTTGTTGTTGTTGTTCCAGGTGTGAACATCAGAGCTTCCTTTTCTCTTCTTTTTATTATTAAATGGTGTTTCCTGCCTTTGCTCCCTAATAAACACTGATATCAGATGATGTTAGCGGAACACAGGGACAGTTCATGTACGCCTTTTCTCAAAATGTTCCGTGGCCCACAGCCTGCAGTCCCAGGCACCCTGGCATAAAAATGAGGGTATATTACATTCTCATCCAGCCTACTATAAAAATTTTCTCTTCAAACTATTGATTTTTGTGATTCTTACATTTCTTGCATTATTCATCACCCTCAAGTATGCCCTGCCCTTTTGTAGTTTTGCTTATTTCTAAAATTACAGCTCCCATCACAATCTTGTCTTCATCTCACAGATCAATTTAAATGTGTATCCCTATGTTCCTGCTGAGCACTCATCATATTACTTATAATCCACTGCCAGTTATTTGTGTACATTCAATGTTATTATACCTTTATGTCTGTTGTTTCAATCACTCTCCACCATATCTCTAGGGCATATAATCCCCACTTTTAACAGATGAGAGACTGAAGATGAGAGTTTAAAAATCTTCTCAGAGAGACACAGCTAGCACTGGCAGAACCAAAGTCAAGGTTACATCAAGTGACTCTAAAGCCACATGTCCTGGGTATTCTACGGCTTTTCATAGCTACATCCATTAACAGAATGGAGTGAGACATATACATGCACACATACACACACACATTATTATTGCAGAGATACAGATGATTGATTGATAGGTACATTAGATAAGATAAATATAACTAGAGTTATGTAAATTTAGACTACTTTGGTTTTTCTTAGATTTCTCAGAAATATTCTGACTCCTAGTGAGCCAAGTAATGGCACATTTAACAACTAATGTATTTTCTCTATTTCGTTAGAGCCTCCTTGAGGAAAGATGCTGCTGTGCCTCATACTCCACATAAAAGAATGTCTCTGAAACCTGAGAGTGTTCTCACCAACCTAAGAGTGTCTGTTTGTTTGAATACTTGGTGGATTCTGCCTTTTGTGGTTAGACTTATAATCCACAGTAGGTTTCTGAAAGTGCATTAAAAAGACTGACATTGGCATGGAAATAGAGTCCTGCCAGGGCTTTAAGAGCCTTGCTTTACTTTGAGGAACAACTGGGGTGAATGCGTGGTGGTGCACCGGCCTGCCGCATTGGTGTGAGGCGGGAGGACAGCAGTGTGCTAAGTCACAGGGAATCCAGGGTGGGGGGAAATCACGGATGGAATGGTCGAGGTGGGAGGCAGCTCTGGTTGCCCCTTTGTTTTTCCTCCAGTTGAGAATCTTTTGTGTGCTTTCTCTTTTTTTTCAGTCATTTTCCTCTCAGCACTCTACTTGGCTAATTAAAATTCTAATCACTCTGACAGTTAGAGGTAGGAAAAAATTATTCTTCCATGCTGGAGAAGGTAATTTCAAGGTGTTTTAGCTGCCAAAGAAACAAAAGAAATTAGACAAAGAAGCAAATTGTCAGAGGAGGACAAATGAATTTTGTTTTCTTCTTCTGCCTAGAAATATGAAACTTTAGCAAAGACAACACATTTCTATTTGGCATTAAAATAATTCTAAATACATGAAGGTTAAACAATATGCTTTCGTTTCCTACAGGTAAAGGTTTTCTGATAAAATAGTCTTTTTACATTTGCTCATGTCAAAAATAATTTACTGTTCTTGGTATGAAATGAAGTATAACATCAAAGGTTTGATTTGGTCTCTGTGAGATGTTGTTTCTGAAAGTGTTTCCTTTTAATCTTTGATTTTCAGATATATATTAAATATTTAAAAGACTAGAATTCATATTTAAAGCAAGAAAATTTGTGGTATGATTTCTTTAATGAAATTGGGGCATTAAATTTTTAATGCTAACTGGTCTAGAAATGTTAAATACAATTGCAGCCAAGATGATGTTTAAAATGCGTGTTCTAGAAAGGTAGTTTCCTAAGAAACTTTCCAACTAAATTCATCATTAGTCTGAATTTCGGCTGTGTCTGTCAGGGATCTGTAAATTGGGTAGGGTGGGAGAATGTTTATCAGGTAAGCTACTGTCTCAATTGACTGACATTTAACTGAATACTTAATTTTTGAAAAAATTGACTGGACACTTGTTAAAATAGAATTGGTTGTCTGACCCAATGTTATTTAAATCTAATTGAATATGTTTTTTAAAAGATGCTGTTAATCAACAAGCATCATTGAGTGACCCATGCTTGGCACCCAGGACACACATGTAGTTCTACATATAAAGCAAGGCCTCTAAGATTTGTAATGTAATAAGGTCATTTATTGTGTGACATAATGTAATACATTACATTATACTACATATGCTGTATATATTCATTATATATGCTACATATGTTACATTATATTACACATATGACATATATTTGTATCATGTAATATAATAAGGTCATTTGTTGTGTGATAAAAAAAATGCTGGGGAAATATAATTTTCAAATTTTCATAGCCTCTAGACCACTAAGAATCTATTTATCTATTACTATTTCTTTTTAAAAATTTGTTTAGTTTTTATTATAATTTACATTTAATATTATTTTACATTGATTTCAGGAGTACAGCAGAGTGGTTAGATAATCATGTATTTTATAAAGTGTTTCCTCCATTTTTCTAGCACCCACCTGGCACCATAAATAGTTATTACAATATTATTTACTATATGCCCTACGCTGTACTTTACATCCCCATGGCTATTTTGTAACTACCATTTATACTTCTTAATTCCTGCACCTTTTTCACCCAACCCCCCAAACCTCCGCTGTCGACCATCATACTGTTCTCTGTATCTACGACTCTGTTTCTGTTTTGTCTGTTTGTTTATTTTATTCTTTAGATTCCACATACAAGTGAAATCATATGGTATTTGTCTTTTTGTGTCTGACTTACTTCACTTAGCATTATACCCTCTAAGCCTATCCATGCTGTGGCAAATAGTAAGATTTCTTATTTAAAACATACATGTATATAAAATAAAAACAATGAACTTGGTCTTAATAGGATAGTCATAATGGTCACTGAATGCAGGTTTTACTTAACAAGTATAATTTTATCCTCACTAATTTTTATTATAAAATGCATACGTGAATCAATTCTTTGCTCATTATTTTTATTTTATATACACATGTCTGAGAATGAAATACCTAGTAGAATTTTTTATAAAAGTTAACCTTCAGGGTATTATTTTATTGGTGAGACAAATTATATGTTTTATTGTTACTGTTGTTGATTGATTTACCATGTATATCACCCAGTACCGAAGGATTTAACAGCACACAACATCAAAGAGTGTTGTGTGTATCTGAACTTGAACAGGTTGCCATCTGTAGAAACATCTGGGGACAGCCCTACAGGACTCATATGTTGTTTGTGAAATATTTGACTAAACAAAAGTCCTCTTTTGACTTGTAAAGGATCATATAATCATCAATATATGCTTTATTGTTATGTTCATTCTAAAATATTCTTTGAAGAACACACAATGTTTTAGAGAAGAGAGCCCAGCAGAGAATTCCTGGGTTAGGGACAGTGTGCATACTGGAGCTGATGGTTTTAGAAAATATGAAATTACTCATTAGATTTCCCAAAACAGAAGTCATGTCTATGCTTATCCCAATATCTTTTGGCAGTGCACTAGATAAAAGTTCGACATTACAACAGAATGTTTGGGGGCCATATCCCAGATCTGTCCGTGAATACTTCGGGTGCATATGGCAGCCCTGAGCATCAGTCTCCTCATTTATAAAATGAGGTCAACAATACCATCTTCCAGATGGTAGCTCTAGGTTATTTATTATGTCTCTTTCACAGTTATGTATCAGTGTGAAGGGATAAGGCAAGAACTAAGCTATATGCCTAGAAACCTAGATAGCTTACAAGTTTTTATAAATGTTATTGATCATATATAACATTCACACTGTCATGATAGGAACTGAGAGAGGAAAAGGTGGTAAACAGGTGCATTATTGACCTGAAGAATCATTTAATTTAGTGGTACAGACAGCTGTGCATGCAACCACTTTAGTAAATGAGAGAGCTGCTGAGTAGCAGCTAAGTATGGAACAACATGACTTCTATATTACAAATACACAAAATTGTATTATCGTTTGCCTGTTTTCACTCTTATCCCAGTAGTCAATTTTAATATTATCTGGGAGTCCAATATGGCCATGCACCTTAACTCATGTCAGTGACCTTGCCCACTCACTGTGTAACTCAATTATTAAAATATTTGCAAATGCTCTAACATGGCTTCTGGGCATCAATGAGGAATAAGGTGATTTTAGGTCTTCTCAGCCCTTTTCTGGGCATGGCTTTTCCCTGGGTCTCTGGTGTACTTTTTCCCAATTATTCCATATAAATGGCTGCTTTTAAATGTCTTAATTTCCCTAAGAGCCTCATCCTTGCTTCTTATGGGGGCCTTAGAGGTTCCGTTTGTATTCCTCTGCCCATAATCTCCTACCCCCAGGCATCTGCAGGTCTGCAGTCTCCCTGCAGGTTTCCTGTGCACGTTGTCTGCCACAGATTTTCATGGCGTCCAGCCTGAGATCCCGCCTGTGCTGCCATTTCTGTCTGAGCTTTGAGTCAATCAATACAGAAATCATTCCTGTCGGCAGCCCACAGAAAGGTCAGAATGTTGCCAACAAGTTCCAGCTATTTCCTTCCATCCCAAGGGGCAGAAAGTTGGAATCAGGCAATTTCAGGCAGTTTCCCTCTGACCATGTCACGTTGCTCCGGGGCGGCAGTGGGGTGAGGGCAAGCAAATACACCATGGAATTTCCTACCATTGTGATTGTGGCTTTTTCATCTTTGACTCTTTGCTTGGTTGCTGCGGATTCTTGACTAGTTTCCAGACCTCCCATAAAGCTATTTTAGTCAGTCTGTAGTTGTTTACTTGATGGTTCTTTCGGGGAATGAGCACCTGTGGCTTCCTAGTTCACCATCTCGTTATCATCACCCCAAGTGAGGTATTTTTAATCTATACTTTATATTTGTACTGTAATAAACACTTAATCGTGAGGTTAAAATGAGGTCTCTTTGGGGCATCCAGAGATAGCATGTTTACCAGTCAGAATCTCTTCTTGAGAAAAAAAATTAAAAAACACTGCTACAAGATTTTAATGATAATAATAATTCAGGGAAGAGAAATCAAAGAATAATGGTAAATTTAAACATCTAGAAGATATATAAATATATATGTAAAGATTAAGTCATAAAAACATCATTATAACTGGGGAATAAAAATATCCAAGATAATTGTAGAATAGTGATCGATTACTAAGGAGCTTAGAAAAAACACGGAGAGCTGATGACTCGCTGTATTCTTGTTGTTCAGGGTGGAGGACGTGACTTATTCTAGGTTTGCTAGAAAAATAGAAGCTCATAAGTCTGGCAGAGGCTGCATAGCTGAGATTATATGATTGAAATTAAAAAGCATAGTTCCTAAGTGAAGTCCTATAAATCACAACCAGGAAAATATTAAAAAGAATAATATCCAGTGTTGGAGAAGATACAGTGAAAATGGGTGACTTCATACATTGTTAGTGGAAGTGGAATTGCCAAAGTCTTTCTGGAGAATGACTTTGCAGTACTTGTCAAATTTTTAAACTTCTGCCTAGCAAGTCCACCTTTGGAAAAAAAAGACTTAGTAAATTACTTAAAGGGACATGTATAAATATTTTATTAAAGTATCTTTCTAATATGAAAAAGAGGAAACATATGTCTATTAAATGAATTTTTATAGATTTCAGGGCATGTACATTAAGAAAGTCTATTTAACAGTCCGACAGAATGAGACCAATTACACAAAATGTCTTCAGAACACATTGTTAAGTCAAAAAGTAAGTAGTAGAAAAAGGTAGACCTTATGGTTATATTATTTAAATAAGAAGACAATATCACATATTTGTGTGTGCATTTGTAAATGCATGGGGAAATCTGAATTACACTAATAGTTAATGATGGAAATGAGGTTGGGATAGTCTTGGTGAATCAGGAGACTTTCACTTTTTACTGTGTGTACTTCTATGTTGTCTGAATGCATTGTCATGTTTTTTGTTATAAAATATATGAAAGCATGTTTAATCAAATAACCAATTTAGAATAATCTGACCACCTAGCCAGCCACACAAAAAAATTTTACACTTTTCATTAACATGGCTGGAACCTAGCTACTATTTCTTGTGTCTAAAGAGTCCTTCTCATAGGCTTTGGCACAAAATAATCTGGTCCTTAGGGTCAATTCTGATATTAATTGAAGATTAGAAAATAAGTAGAGATGAGTTTATTTCTGTTATGGGAAGAGAAAGAATTCAAAAAGTAAGTGCTAGCCTGAATTAACAAATAAAAATGTATATACATTTAAAATGCCTTAAATCAACACATTTCAGAATAGGACTAACCCGAAAAACAGTATGCCAAGGTTGTCTGCCTATTTATGGATTTGCCTACGTAGCTACTTAACTAATTTCACTGTTTGACTTTGATACACTGTTATCTTCAATTGTCCATATGCATTTTTTGTTAGTTCACAATTATAACATTAGGGATTCCCTTAAAAGAATTATCTGCTCATACACACAGTCTCTTGGGAGGGCTGGGGCAGAGTTTGGGTGCCCGGCATTCTTGGTTTTGGAACACTGCTTCTTCCATTTCTGTTAGCAGTCAGCAGAACAGGCTGACACGAGGGAAATGCCTGCCAAGGAACTTTAGAAGGAGGCAATTTTTAATTAACAGGGGCCAGAGAAGGTGATAACCCCAAGGGGTAGTGAAGAGAAATTAACATGGGAAAGCAGTTCCATGCTCCCGTGGGTCCCAAAAGGCCAGTCGTATTAGTGGTGTCTGTTCTGATTGAACTTTTGCTGTGTCTTTTTATTGATTCACTTGTCAGAATCTGACAAAAGGACTGCTGCCCGTCAGTTGTTTGCTCAGAGTGGCGGGCTAGGGTGGAAACTGCTTCCTGGCACAGCGGACTGCAGAGCGAGAGCTGTCATTTTGGTTATCATTTCACAGACATGATTAATGTTGTTGGGCTTTAGGTAAGAATTAAATGTGTGTACACACACAGAGCCTGACAGGCTTACTTAACTCGGGCTTTTCGAGCCTCTTTATTCTCTTAGTTCTTTGCCCGATTTTGCAGAAAACTCCTTAAATTATTAAAAATTTTTAAATAAAATTTCAGGGATAATATTTCCATTGACTGTTGCCGAGACTCCTCACCCCACCTCCCTCACCATTTACCAAATCATTGGCTTCAGGAGCATTTTAAAAGAAGCATATTCTGTGAATAAGCATTTCAAGCTTCTTTCCCAAGAATGAAAATGAATAGTAAATAAAGCATGTAAAGAGCTTGTGAGGTCATTCATGGAGCGAAGAGGAGAAGGTGGAGGGGGTTCTTTTTTTAACATCCTGAGAGGGTGCATTGAGCCAGCAAGCCTAGGGCGGGCCCCAGGAGAGCTTCTGTGCTTGGAGCATGTAAGAATAGAAACATTCTTAAAAATATTTTAAGAACATTTAAAACACTGTGTGGGTCTTGTGCCTTTGTGAGAACCAAGCTTAGGCCAGAATTCAATGGATGTTTACAAATGCCAAAACACGCTTTCTCTAAAGCAAGGACAGACTTCCCACAGTTCATTTAAAGACGTGATGATAAATATTTTTCCTAAGTTCAAATAACGTCATGTTTATTATTCACTTTCTTGAAACACAGTATTTATTAAGGTCACTTAAGAAAATAGTAAGATCATCAGGACCTTGGTCCTGATACAGTCCCTAAAGATTTGTTTTCTTTTCCCTCTTTTCCTTCCCCCTCCTTCCCCTTCTCCTCTTTCCCACCTCTCCTCCTCCTCCCTGTCCCCCTCTTCCTCTTCCTCTTCTCCTATTTCTTCTACTTTTGAATCCATTTATAAAAAAGTGACCCATCCAGAATTGCATCACTCACACCCAATATTGATGAGCACGAAGATCTGGCCTGTCTAAATCGGTGGCTGTTGAGCACTTGAAATGTGACCAGTTTGAAATCAGAGGTGCTATAAGTGTGAAATACCCACTGTGTTGTGTAGCCACATTATGAAAAATAGAATGTAAACTATCTCAATAACTTTTTGTGTTGATTACATGGTGATATATTATCTTTGATAAATTGGGGTAAATAGCTCATTAAAATTAACTTCACCAGATTTTAAAAAACATTTTCAATGTAATTACTAGAAGATTTAAAATTACACATGTCCTACATTATTTTTCTTTTGGACAGTATTAATGTAGGCAATAGAAAAAGGTGCTATTTATTAAGGATTTACTATATGACACATGCTACACCAAACACTGGATGTGCATTATCTTATTAATTATCACAATTACCATTGAAGTAAGTGTTATTGTTACCTCTACTTATAAACAAGGAGATTTAGGCAAGAAGAGTAAGTCAATGGCCTAACATTATGAAATGGCATGACATTTTACTCTTCTTTCAGTGACCATTTGTGAGTGTCTGTGCGGTGCTGCAGGACAGGCTGCTCTGTGTGGGCAATGTGCTGTGATGATTACTCTGTGATGAGCACTCATACTGCTCTAGATGGATTTTGGAGAAATAAGGATTGTCAAATTAATTTTTGCAAACTCTGTTCAATTTGGCACATTTGGTGTATTAGGATTTAGTGAATTATCAAAGCGCTCATGGAATTCTCTTATGTTTCATGGTAGGAAATGGTTTAAATGCATCTACATTTGTAAAAAAGTCAAAGAGGAGGCATTATATGAAAGAGATTGACAAGTAGTATTGAATTTAGAATGAATTCTGTAAGGATTAAGTCCCATATATCTTTGGGGTTTTTTTTTAACTGTTTTTTATTGTTGTTGAAATAAAGTGGTCTCTATTTTGCACTCCCTCTCTCCCCCACACCCCAGCCATCCCCACTTCCCACCCTTGATCCTACCCCACTTTGGTTTTGTCCATGTGTCCTTTATACATGTTCTTGAAAACCCTTCCCCCTGTTCTCCCCGTTCTCCCCTCCCATCTCCGCTCTGGTGTTTCTTTTCCTCTCTTTTTCCCTCCCTTCCCCTCTCTCTAAAAATAAGTAAACAAAATGTTTGCCCTTGCTGGAGTGGCTCAGTGGATTATGTCCTATATATCTTTGACAGAGGGGTGAATCAAGCAACAGTTGTAGACCTAGAGAATGCTCATACTTTCTGCAGAGCTGGGACTATTGTGTGGAGCACAGAACACTTCTCAGCAATGTCAAATTAAGAGGAAACTCAGAATCAGGAAAAGGTAGAGGGGTAGAGAACAAGAAAGTTAGAATGAGAGAGATGTGAATAAAGAAGAGTCATTAAATCACCTTCATATATATATTTATATATATGTATATATACACACACACACCATATACCTTATATACCATAAGATGGTCTTTTTATATCATCTGTGGGAACTGACAACTTTTAGCAATAAATAGTATTAGGAAAGACTGCTTACTTGTGTCCAAAGACATAAAAGTAGAGAAGGTAAAATGAATAGAGGGAAAATACCTCTTCTTTTTAATTAAATTTTCTGCAAATTGTAAAGCAAGAACAAAAAAATGTGGAAGATAACGTAAGAAGCTATTCTGAAATACCCAAATGTTCATGCATTCTAGGGCCTAGTTACTTCCATAAGATCTCCTGAGCTTCTGGACAATAGCAGAAATCTTTGGAGAGATGGAACAATGAACTTGTTTTTCATTTTGTACAGAATTTCACATGAAGGAAGATGGTCCTGTTTGCAAAATATATTCTGCTGAAAAGCTGTCATGAAATTACTTACTTTTTGTGCGTGTTTATTTCCTGTGCATATTTATACAAGTCCTTCAAAAAGTATTTTCTTCCTTTAACCAGATGATAATTATTCTCTTAAAATTATTGCTAGAGGATTTTAAAATTACATCATTTTTAAAAGTTACATTCAATATGCTATTCGCTTTTTAAATTGGAGATATTAAACATACTGATAGCATTATTACTATTCATTTAACTTCTACTCCAACACAGGGCAGTCCTATAGCTAATTATATTGTCTGGTTTTCACACCATCAATGTCAGAAATTATTTCCCAATTTTTAAAATTGCTGAATGGCACTCAGTCCTGTTAAGTAATCTTCCCAAGATCTCAAGGCCAATAAAGGGTGAATGAGAACTTAAAGCAAAATTCAAATGAACCTTACACTTACTCTGTTCCCTCAGTTTTCACCAACGAGCATCATGGCAGTATCTTTGAAGTCCTAAAATATAGGACATGTTTTCAATGATTCTCATTATTGTGTCTTCCCAAATCTGTTAAAGAACTTAATATGTAACCAGTCTCATAAAGAAAAAACCTCAGCATCATTTTCAATTCCTTTCTCTCTAACCTATGTGCTTTCATTCCTGCCTGCTCTTTGTCACAGCCCCAGCTTTGCCTCCTTCTCTTCTTAATAATCACTCTTACTTAAAGTCTGCAGATTGCTGTTATCTCCTGCATGGTCCCTGTTTCCAAACTCTTCCCTCTAAGTCATTTCCTATATTGCCACCATGGCTATTTTTCTAAAATACACATTTGATTGTGTCCTTACTTCCTAATCTTAGGAGAGTCTACTTTGCCTCCTTAGATTTTAGGTACAGACTTCTTGGGAGGGTATTCAATGACTCAAACTATCTTTCTAGCTTCAACTCCCACTGTCCCCTGCTTAAGCCCGCTATTTGCATTCACACTGAAACTAGGCAATGCCTTTTCCATGAGCCATCGGGAGGTAATTAAATGTCAGAATCCTGCCAGTGGAGTACCATTTCACCACATGTGTGTGGTCACAGCCAGAGACGAATGCATACCAGATCCCTGAAGCCTGAAGGCTTTGTACATTCTGGTTGTTGTTTGATGATTCAGATACCCACCGCCAGACCTTTGTAATCCCCGAGTTTTATCTGATAGATTCCAGAAAATGCCTGAAGAAACTTTGACCTTTTCCATTTCCAAATAAAATCTGAAACCACTTCCTGCTGGAAAATGTGAACCTGGATCTGATGGTTTTTATTTCTCTATTGTCATCATTTAGGTCAAGACAATCGATGTTGAGAAAACATTTATTATTCCTGAAAACAAATCCTAGAAAACGTATTGACAGATGATATTTTAATTGGTTTGGCCTCTCAAGTGACTAAGTAATCAGGAAACCTCTTCTGTTTAACAACAGATTGAGGTACTTTGTATTCTTGCCTCAAAGTGGAGCAGCTTCTAGCTGGTAACACTGTGATTGATTTTTCTGTATCAAATACAATGTTACGGTCTATTGTTTCCATAGCAAACATATGGCATCTGTCTTCAAATTCAGACTGTGATCCTGCACTAGCTAGTAATACTTTATATAACCACATCCTTCCATTACAAGTATGAGTGGATTAATATCGATTTTTCCCCTCTTGTCCAAGACTGAAGGTCTATCTTAACAGCAATAATTTACACAGCTGGCATATAACCATATGCTTACTCCTCCTTATTTTCATGGTAAAGATTATTGCTTTGTCTGAAACTCAGTTTCTGCTATTTTTAACCCAAAAATAGGTTGAAAAGGGTAACATACTTTGCAGTTCTAGGCATTTATGTTGTCATGTGTTTCCAATAACATTCTGGAGCTTTTGGAAAACTTTGAGCTTTTAGTCTGCATGAAACTTCAGAAAAACCACAAGGAACTGGCAAAAACACACCACCATAATTTGATCCAATATGATTTAGCTAAGTATTCTAAAAAGTGTGCCACTTATTTTATGACTTTAAATTCTGTTACCCTTAAGTAAAACATTTCTGACTAAATCCCTCTGCTTTGTCCAATTATAATCCCACAAATTTTCTTTCACCAAAGCTCCAAAGTATACCCTTCACCACCTCTGCACTGTTGCTCAAGGATATTTCCTTGTTGCGAATGCCCTCACTTTCCTCTATTGCTACCTGAACTTCCTCACAATTCAAAACTCAGATCAAGTATTATCTTCTCTCTGAAGCTTATTGCAATTATTCTGATTCCTGGTGGTTTTTCCTTTTATATTCTCCTAATAACAAACTAAGAACTATAAATATATTAATTTTTAATTACATTATCCCTTGTGTTTACCTAATGTGGCCCTGGATACCACCTAGGATATAGTTGAGTTCTCAATAAAATACTTGTAAAAGAATTAAACTACAGGGCATGACAAACACTAGTTTGTCAGTAAACTACTGTTTAAAAAGCAGTAAATCTGTACTGCTTTTTAAATTATTTAGTATCTCACCCAGTACTTAGTATCAGGCTAAGCTGGTGTTAATTGTCAGCTGAAAATGTCCAACAGGGATAGAATTTTTCGTTCTGATGCTAGCAAAGTTGAAACAGGACTTGAATTGGTAACTAATGAATCTGAATTGCAACCCTGGCTCCATTAGTATCAAGTTATATGACCTTGAACAATTTCATAACCATTTGAAATTCAAATTTTTTGTTCAAAAATGATGTGGTTGTGTCTGCCTAGAGCACGAAGAACTCTTTTTTTTTATTATTCTCAATCAAAAATCCATAGGAGGAGGCCTGCACTGAACTGTGAAGTGCCTCTGCCTCCCAGTGTCACAGACAGTTAGCGTAGAAGGACGTTCTTGACCCAAGTTGAGCCACTCAGATTCTCCTTGAGAGGGGGAGATCTTGTCTTTCTCGGGTTTTAGACAATTTTTTTACTGGAGCATATTTTTTTAGTAACTTCCTAAGAAATAATTCCTACTATATTTAAATGTGTCTTTAGTCTACCTTCACACTTAATTGAACATTTGATTTGGCATAGAATTCTGGGATGAAATAATTTTCTCTCATAATTTTGAAAGATAGTTCTATCTTCTAGCTTTTGTGATGAGGTTGAAAATCTGATTCACTTTCCTTTATGTGTTGTTTTGCTGTTGTTATTTTATAAATGAAATTTTCTTTTAACTCTCTAAGGATATTAATTATAGCTTTTTTAAAGACAGAGTTTGTTGAGCTTCTTGGATTCCGAGATGTTTATATTCATGTCTTCATCAAATTTGAAAAGGTTTTGGCTGTTATTTCTTCAAACAATCTCTCTATCCCTTTTTCTCTCTCTTTTCCTTCTGTGACTTCCACAATTCATATGTTGATCCTCTTGATAGTGTTTTAAAAGTCCTTGGGGCTCTACTCACTTTTCTTGTCCTTTTTTTTTTTCTGTTCATCAGGCTCAGTGATTTCAAATATCCTCTCTTCAAGTTCACTGACTGTGTCTCCTGCATGCTCAAACCTGCCTTTGGGTCCCTCTCAGGCAGTAGTCCCCAGCATTTTTGGCACCAGGGACTGGTTTTCAGGAAGACAATTTTTCCACAGATGGGCGGAGGGAGGGTCAGGAGGTGGAGCTCAAATGGTAATGCTTCACTCCCTTGCCTGCTGGGACAGGAGGTGGGGCTTTCCCTAGAGGGCCTGCAGCTCACCTCCTGCTTGCACCCAGTTTCTAACAGGCCGGGGACTGGTAGCCGGCTGTAGCCCCAGGATTGGGGAAACTGTGCTAGGGAATTTTTTATTTTAATCATTTTATATTTTAGTTCTAGGATTTGTTTATGGTGTTTTAAAGTTTTCTCTCTATTGATACTTCTGTTTTGTTCATTCATATTTTCTTCATATCTTCCTTTAGTTCTTTGAGCAACTTTAAAATGGTTGTTTTAAGATCTTTGTCTACTCGGTCCCCCATTTGGTCTTTCTAATGTATGGTTTCTGATGTTTTTTTGCCTTTGAATAGACCAAATTTTCCCATTTTTTTAATGCCTGGAGTGAGGGATATTATTTATTTATATGTCAATAACTGAACGTTTGCATTTAATAATGTTCTAACTGTTATAATCCCATTCTCCTTCTTCCCCAGAGCTTGCTGCTTTCTATTTTTGTTTTGTTTTGGCTGTTGTGGGCTATCTCTATTCCTAGGATCAGCCTCAGGTACAAAATTAAGTCTTCACAGGTCTTCTCTGAGGCTGTGCTTTTGCCTGAGTATACAGTGTCCTTCTAATTTCCCTTCTACATGCAGTTGCTTTTGAATGTCCTAGTCTTTAATTTCTGGTTCCCAAAAAGAGGAAAAGAGAAAACTGAAAGTGGGGGAGGGGGGCGGTGGTACCATCCCTTCAAGTCCCCTAGAAGTTGCTTCAGCCCAAGCAGGAGGGGGTTGCAGCGGGGGGGGGGGGGGGGGGGGGGGGGGGGCAAGGCTGCTACAATGGCTGCCACCTCTGTGCCTGCACCTTCACGATCAGAGGCAGCAGTCAGTGACCAGACCACCAATTCCAAATATTTGTAGGAGCAGGGCCCTTGTTGCCCACCCTGGCTTCACAAGGTGTGCGTAAGATGCTCTGGGAACGCATGCAAGGCTGGCTGCCACAGGGATGGGGGTGGGGGTGGGGATGGCAGCCACTGTTAAGGAAGAGACTGAAGTTAACTGAAATTTATCCTCTAAGCTTTCCCCTGGAAGTTACCAGACTTCACAAGACTACAGAGTTCTAAAATAGTCACATCAGATGGATTCTGCCAGTTCAGTCCTTCCCTAGGTGGGGAGACTGATTTCTAGTGCTTCCTGCTCCACCATCTTCTGAGAATCCTGTCCATAAAATTTTATGTACACATCCATTTAATCCTTATCTTCAGCCACATGCTGAAACCTCTTTTTAAGGTACATTAATTTTCTAGCTCTTGGGAGAAAAACATAATCAACCTATGTGGAAATGGAGTGGGGTCTTGGATTATTCAATGGCTTTGTAAGTTTTCAAATTACTCTCTATTTTCACCTCAGCCTAATGTTCAAAGTGCAAAGCTTCTCAGGCAGTTCTTAAGGCAAATTTGTTCACTGTGGTCAGTGTTTCATTTTTCCTGAGGCTAAAATTTATTTCCACTCTGCTAAGATAGCTATTACTCCATACTTGCTTTTCACCTTCCAAAAACTGGTTGAAATAAACCTATCCTCCGTTTTCTTCCCTACTAGTCTTCTGTCCTATAGGCTAATAATGTAACTGTCATTTTTTTTTTTACTATGCTATCATTTTATTGAGTTACGTAGGTGAAGAAAATGTGATTTCTCTGCAACACGTGATCCTTTGCAACATTTGACTGGAAGTGGGACTCAGGAATATGGATAATAAGCCTCCTAGGTGTTCCCGTTTTACATTTGCTTGAGAAAATTGCTTCAGAGAAGAAACAGACATGAGTTGGGATGTATTGGTTCAGAGAAAAAGACAAACATAAAATAAAATTACATTTTTTTGAAATAAGTGCTTTGATAGATGTGTATAAGGTGCTATGGGAGCAAGTAAAATTGTGGGGAGAGCTAAGATCTGGAAAAGATATCACATCAGGAAGAAGGATATGAAGGGTGAATGCAATTCAGCCGGGGCTGAAGTTCAGGAAATAGATTGAAGGGAGGGGGCTGGACGTTGCAGGTGGAGGGACAAAACTCCAAATGTTTGGTACGGCCATAGCATGGAGATGGGGCGGTAGTGAGGAAGACATAATGACAATGGTGGAAACAGGTGAGGCCAATGTGAAGTCCAATAAGCACCTAAGAACAGTTATTAGTTACAGTGTATAAATAGATGATGGACAGAAGGAGAAGAAACACAGGTGAACCTGGTAATAAAGGAGGTCAGTTAAGAGGCACTTGCTATGACCAGGGTAAAGGGCGATGATGTCATAAACTAAGACGGTGAAAAAAACAAGCATGGATAAGCTCTACAAATATTTGGAAGGAAGAATCAACAACTTTACTGAGTAGGAATGTAAAGAGAGGAAAAGGAAACACTAATGACAACTTCCAGACTTTTACTTTGGAGAAGTGAGTGGCTGTGACACCTTCTGTTCTGATGGCGAAACTCAGACATTTGAGAGCAGTGGCAGGGAGCTGACCGAGATTAAATTTGGATGCTTACTTTAATTACCATGATATATCTAGCTGAAATGTCCAATAATCAGTTTGTGTTAGAAGTCTAGGAGAGAGATTGGGCTGGAGAGAAAATGGGGGTGGTCATTAGTTTAAAAATTAGAAATTTCCCAAGAGAGATTATAGAATTGGACTAACAACAGCTACCAGCTATTAAATATGTACATATTAGGTAGCATTCATAATTGTTTAATGTTAATAACAACATCACATTAAACCACTTTCTACTTTATTACAGGGAAAACAAGGGACAGATGGATTAGCTTACTTCCAGTGGGTCCTTGATAAGCATGTGACAAAGCTCAGGGTCAGACCCAGGTTTCTCCTAATTATAGAATTTATCTCCACCCATTTTGCTCTTCTCAAAAATCAAAGTAGTTAGGTTGAAGATGCCGTTCACTTAAGGGGCACGCACATGAAAAGAATCCCTACAAGTTACTGATAAGGAGCAGCTATATTGGCAGAAGAAAACCAAAAGAATGTGGCGTCCTGGAATTTAAAAGGAAGGAATGTGAGGAGGAAAGAGTTAATAGTGGCAAATACCACAGGACATTCCAATAAGAGAACATAAAATTGTCTATTGACAAAGAGGTCTTTGTAGATGATGGCGAGAGGGAAGACTGTGGTGTGCTAGTGGCTGAGACAGATCGCTGTGGACTCTTCAATGCAAGAGCAGTGAGGACATAGAAACAATTAATTCAATATGTTACCTGTGAAGGTGAGGTGAGATGAAGGGCACCTGCTAGGTGCTGCCTGTGGCAGAGGCGTAACATGGGAAGGACTAGAGCTGATTCAGCTGTTCCTGGGAAAGAGTGAATGATCAACAAGGAATTTAGAAAGAAAGGGCATAATTTATAAAGCCATGCTGCTGACGGAGCTCACCATAGATTTGGGGTAGAATTTTGTCCTTAGACTTTTAAAATGAAAAACTTTTTAAATTATATATGTAATTCTGCTTTCTTTAAAACATTTAAATGCAAACCTGTGTAAATTGGAACTTTAAGGTACCCCTGTTATTTCAATCTTAACTAAGATAACTCTATTTGAAAATTTCATGTTCTTTCAAGCCTTTGAATCTATGAACATATATATTATTTAAAATGGAATAATAAAAATACTGGCATTAAAATTTTTTCACCTTTATATATATCATGGATAGACATATCTCCATGTTAGTAATAGAGAGGATGTTCAGCTTTTTAAAGTCTTCATGGCATTCATACTCTTCACAATAGTCATAGGATTCCATTGTAGGATATTGTCTTAGTCCATCTGGGCTGCAACAGCAAAAATACCATAGACTACCTAGGCTTAAAGTACAAAAAATTATTTCTCACAGTTCTGGGGGCTGAAAGTACAAGAACACGGCTACAGCAGTCTGTGGAGCACCTGCTTTATGGCTCCTAGACAGCTGTCTGCTCACGGGTCCCCATTGCACGTGGGACTCGGGACTAGGAGCTCTCTACGGTCCCTTGTACAAGGACACTAATCTCATTCATGAGGGCTTCATGCTCATGACCTATCACCTCCCAAAGGTCCCACCACCAAATACCACTACATCGAGGATTAGATTTCAACATATGAATTTTGGGGTGAGGGCTAGCATTATAAGAATTCCATAATAAATATATTTAACTATTTTCTTAATGAATGTGCAGAAAGTTTTTAATATTTCCTATTAAAATATTATAAATATTCTAATCCTTTTTTTCTTTGTGTACTTTTCTAAAAATATTATGACTTGCCCAAACAACAAGATTTTAATTATAAACACATTGCCAAATAGTTGTAATATCTATTGCCCTCTCAGCTCCTGTGTGGGGAGAGCTTTTTCTGGATAAGTGAGTATGAATGAAAGGAGATATTGAATGGAAGTATTTTACAATTGGACACAGAAAGCTGAGGGATAAAAACATATATATATATATATATATATATATATCCCCCAAAACAGAATTAATGATCTTCTGGATGGTGGGCCTTTTGTAGGACAGGTTTCCCCCACTAGGTCAGTGCTCTGCAACCCACCTGTGTCAGGGCAGCCGCTAGTGGTGTTGGCAGAAACTTCGCTGGGCTTCAGTGAATTTTTTTTGAAGACGCTTTCAATGCATTTCCTCATTCGTGATGGGTGATTACGAGCACTCTTATCCACACCACGCTGAGTGTTCAGCAGTTCGACCAAAACCAGCACGGCCCCTGCGCCTCACCCTCCCTGTTCACCCAATCTCCCACTGACTTTATTGTTTCCCTGAATGAAAAAAATTCTCAAAGGGAAAAGTTTTGCTGATGTGGAAGAGGTGACACAAAAAATGGCAGAAGCACTAACAGGCATCAAAGTTGATGAGTTC